>NC_135974.1:1724024-2039243 GCF_053455715.1 Rhinoraja longicauda
AGATGTCAGTCAATAGTCTGTCTCCTGTGATGGAGACAGTGAGATCTAGAAACCATATAACCATATAACCATATAACAACTACAGCACGGAAACAGGCCCGTTCGGCCCTACCAGTCCACGCCGACCACTTTCTCTGACCTAGTCTCATCTACCTACTCTCAGACCATAACCCTCCAATCCCCTCTCATCCATATACCTATCCAATTTACTCTTAAATAATAAAATCGAGCCTGCCTCCACCACTTCCACCGGAAGCCCATTCCATACAGCCACCACCCTCTGAGTAAAGAAGTTGCCCCTCATGTACCCCTAAACTTTTGTCCTTCAATTCTAAAGTTATGTCCCCTTGTTGGAATCTTCCCCACTCTCAAGGGGAAAAGCCTACCCACGTCAACTCTGTCCGTCCCTCTTAAAATTTAAAAAACCTCTATCAAGTCCCCCCTCAACCTTCTACGCTCCAATGAATAAAGACCCAACCTGTTCAACCTCTCTCTGTAGCTTAAATGCTGAAACCCAGGCAACATTCTAGTAAATCTCCTCTGTACCCTCTCCATTTTGTCAACATCCTTCCTATAATTTGGCGACCAGAACTGCACACCATACTCCAGATTCGGCCTCACCAATGCCCTGTACAATTTTAACATTACATCCCAACTTCTATATTCGATGCTCTGATTTATAAAGGCAAGCATACCAAATGATAGGGAGATGTCGGAGATGGTCCAAGTGAATTTGAGTGCAGGATGGAAAGTAGTGGTGAAGTTGATGAAGTCCGTGAGTTCTGAAGGAGGTAGCACTGGTGCCCGCCCACCCCCCTGGCATCGGTCTGAAAAAGGGTCACCCATTCCTTCTCTCCAGAGATGTTGCCTGTCCCGCTGAGTTACTCCAGCATTTTGGGTCTGCATCCATGCCTTGAAACTCTATGAGCACCCTGGCTGAACAACAGGCCCATTCTACCTGCATTTGCATGCTGTACATAAAACAAAAACCTTCCATGTAACATCTAAACCTTAGCAAGTAAAACACTATTGCACTATTTTATCTTTGTATGCTTTGTCATCATTTTCCCCTAGCTAACAATGATCTATTCTACATTTTCCTTGAACCTCTCGTCCCCTTTAATGTTTCATTTTCACACCGTACATATCTGTGTCTCCCTCTCCTCTGACTCTCAGTCTGAAGAAGGGTCTCGAGCGGAAACGTCACCCATCCCTTCTCTCCAGAGCTGCTGCCTGACCCGCTGAGTTACTCCTGCATTTTGTGTCTGTCTTTATTATTGTACGGTCAGTCATTTCATAATTTGTTGGTGAAGTCTGAGATGTGAAAGTTAAAATTAACCCCCCCCACAACAAGATAAACATTGTTGTCAAAACACTGAGCATGAATGTGGGTGATTGGACAACACTCAGCACTGATCACCACACGACAGGAAGGACGAGAAACCAACAGTGTTGGGAGACACAGCCGTGTCGGGAACAAAACCTAGAGGCGCACGTGGATTGATGAGGGTGTGTGGTCAACCTATGGCTCAAGAGGCTGAGGTGAGGAGTCTGAGCAGAGATTAATCGCAAGTTAGGGGTACGGTTTATTGAATTCCATGTGATTTTGTTTTTTCCTCTTATATTTGGTAAGGGCAGTAATGTTAATTGGCCTTTTGTAAAGTGCCCTCTCGAGTGTAGGGTGTGGATGCAGAGGTGGGATAACATGGAACTATCTTCTATCAGGGCGGCCCGGTGGTGCAGCGTAGAGTTGCTGCCTTACTCAGCTTACAGCGCCAGAGACACGGGTTCGATCCCGACTACGGGTGCTGTCTGTACGGAGTTTGTACGTTCTCCCCCGTGACCACATGTGTTTTCTCCGAGATCTTCGGTTTCCTCCAACACTCCAAAGACGTACAGGTTGATAGGTTAGTTGGCTTGGTGTAAATGTAAATTTGTCCCTAGTGTGTGTGGGATAGAGTTAAAGTGTGGGGATCGCAGGTCGGTGTGGATCGGTGGGCTGAAAGGCCTGTTTCCGTGCTGTATCTCTAAACTAAACTAAACTAAACTAAACTAAACTAAACTAAACTAACCATTCTAAACTAGTAGAGGTGGCTTGTGGGATACAAGAACTCTTCTCCTGCAGGATATTGGAAGCCAGGGGAACTTGCAGCATCCATGAGGACAACACCTGTAGCCAGGTGTTCAACCGTATCTACTCAGAGACTGCATTAGGGAACAGGAAGTGCAGCTGGTTTAGTTTAGTTTAGTTCGGAGATACAGCGCAGAAACAGACCCTTCGGCCAATCAAGCCTGCGCCGACCAGCGATGCCCGCAAAATAACACGAACCTACACGCACTTGGGACAATTTACAGCACGTTTTTCCAAAACATTGAACCTACAAAACTGTACGTCTTTGGAGTGTGGGAGGAAACCGGAGCACCCGGAGAAAACCCACACGGTCACAGGGAGAACGTACAGACTCTGTACAGGTCAGAATCGAACACGGGACCCTGGCGCTGAAAGGCAGGAACTCTACCGCCGCGCCACCGTTGCCGCTCTGGATTAGCTGAATGACCACAGGCTCATCTGCTGGCGTGAGAGGATGGATAGAAGTGAAGTGAAAAGGTGGTCGTACATAAGCTTCAGGCAGAGAAGAGATGGGGATGACCAGGAACGAAAGTAGCAGAGAATGCAGGGAACCCCTGAGGACATTCCCGCCCAAAACAAGTTTACCTTCTGGATGCTATTAAGGGAACGACGGATCAGAAGAGAACACTGACAGACAGGGCTGTGGCACGGGGGCTGTTTCTGCAGCACAGTGGGGAAGTGTATCCCGTTTGTTTAGTTTAGAGATACAGCGCGGAAACAGGCCCTTCGACCCAATGGGTCCGTGCCGACCAGCACACTAAAACTATCCTACACCCACTAGGGACAATTAATTTTACATTTACCAAGCCAATTAACCTACAAACATGTACGTCTTTGGAGTGTGGGAAAAAAACGAAGCTCTCGTTGAAAACCCACGCAGGTCACGGGGAGAACGTACAAACTCCGTACAGACAGCTCCCATAGTCAGGATCGAACCCTGGTCTCCGGTGCTGTATTCGCTGTAAGGCAATAACTCTTACAGCTGCACCACCGTGTATTGTATTGGTTGAGTATTGCATGCAGTTCTGGTCGCCACACTAACGGAAGGATGTGGAGACGTGGGAGAGAACGCAGACCACGTCCAACAGGGTGGTGCCTGAATTAGAAAGTGTTAGCGATTCAGGGTCCAAACCCCATCCCCACCCACTAGGCAGGTGGAGACTGAGGGGACCCAGGAGGAGGAGGCCCAGGAGGAGGAGGCCCAAGATCAGGAGCAGGAGGCCCAGGAGCAAGAGGCCCAAGAAGAGGAGGCCCAGGAGCAGGAGGCCCAAGATCAGGCCCAGGAGCAGGAGGCCCAGGAGGAGACCAGGGAGGTGGCCCTTGTCCCCACCACCACCCCAGCCCGGACTGCTGATGCCTCAATTGTCAGGAGACCCAAGGTGGCTCCTTACGAGTTCAGTGGGGAACAAGAAGTAGAGCTGGTCGAGTGGTATCAATCATACTCACAGTTGTATGACAAGAACCCCCAACAGTGCAGGAACAAGGCTGGGAAGAAGAAACTACTTGACACCAAGGCCACGGAATTCCCAGACTGCACCTGTAAGTACCAACTTCATGTTGTGTGGCAGCTGCTGTCTCTTTATCCAGAATAAATATAATGAAAACATCGTGTTTGCCAGGACATGAAATCGTGGACAGATATTAGTGTCATAAGCCCCCAGCAAGTTTGCCTGTACATTTTGCCTACCTGTTGCATTTTGTATTTTTTGGGGTTATTTTTCGTATGTGTATTTTTTCTCATATGTGGTAACATGTACAGTCTGTAAAAACTTGTAAGTTTCTAGCAGTAGCTCCTCCATTCAATTGCAGGCAGGCAATTCACACTAGTCTTTATTTATCTTTTTGTTTTAACAGATGCCCAACTCTGTATGTGGTTTAAAAGCCAGAGGGCAAGATATGGCAAGCTGTCTCAGAGTACGAACCAGTCAGGGTCTGGTGGCAAAACATTGACCCAGAGGCAGCAGTGGATCGTCGCCAAATGGGGCTCTATCACTTCACACGTGGTACGAGTTGAGACTAGACGGAGAACCAAGAAGGTAATTATTACAAAAGAGTTATTGTGAAATTGATCATTTGATTGTCATCTTGCTTGCCATGTCCTCCTGATGGCCATGAAAGTTTGTAAAACACATTTATTTTCTTCCAGTTTGACACGAAGAAGCCACTGCCCAGTGTGTTGAGTGAACAGGAGTTTGATCCACTCGAGGGAACCTCTGGCTCCACCAGTTAGCAGCACAGCAAGAGGACCAGGACCACTCCCATCTCCACTGCAGGCTCCACCACTACGGAAAAGCAGGTGCGCGAGAGAGAGGCCAGTCCGCAGGAGCAGATCAAGGCGGTAAGTACCTTAGGGGAAATTTGTGGCAGAGTTCTCTTCCCATCCATCCAGCCATCCATCCATTTTTTCCTTCCAAATTTACTTACCTGCATCGTACTAATTTATGTTGCAGCTCATGCAACTGGCAACAGAGGCCAGACAGGCCACGACACAGCCCCACCCACCACACGAGAGGGCTGTTGACACCTTCCTGGGATTCTTAAGGAATGAGCTACTCAAGATCCCATAGAACGTGTGGTTCGACTACACCATGGCTGCCATGACCATGGCCCATAACTTCTCCCAGCCGGTAAATATTTGAAGTGATTTTTGTGGAATTTTGGTGACATTTGACTTTAATATTTGACCTTAAAATTTATATTTTTGTATGAAATATTCACAATGAATTCATGTGTGTTGCAGACTCTGCAGCAGGTGGGACACATGGGACAGCAACAGATGGGACTGTTGGGACCACCACAACAGATGGGACTGTTGGGACCACCACAACAGATGGGACTGTTGGGACCACCACAACAGATGGGACTGTTGGGACCACCACAACAGATGGGACTGTTGGGACCACCACAACAGATGGGACTGTTGGGACCACCACAACAGATGGGACTGTTGGGACCACCACAACAGATGGGACTGTTGGGACCACCACAACAGATGGGACTGTTGGGACCACCACTACAGATGGGACTGTTGGGACCACCACAACAGATGGGACTGATGCGACCACCACAACAGATGGGACTGATGCGACCACCACAACAGATGGGACTGTTGGGCCCACCACAACAGATGGGACTGTTGGGCCCACCACAACAGATGGGACTGTTGGGACCACCACAACAGATGGGACTGTTGGGACCACCACAACAGATGGGACTGTTGGGACCACCACAACAGATGGGACTGTTGGGACCACCACAACAGATGGGACTGTTGGGCCCACCACAACAGATGGGACTGTTGGGACCACCACTACAGATGGGACTGTTGGGACCACCACAACAGACGGGACTGATGGGACCACCACAACAGATGGGACTGTTGGGCCCACCACAACAGATGGGACTGTTGGGACCACCACAACAGATGGGACTGTTGGGACCACCACAACAGATGGGACTGTTGGGACCACCACAACAGATGGGACTGTTGGGACCACCACAACAGATGGGACTGTTGGGACCACCACAACAGATGCCCCCACATCAGCAGGCTCACCAGGTATCTCATTTCACAATACTTTTTGTGAATTGGACTTGAAATTCTTTGTCACGCACAGCTTGTTAAAAGTTTTGATTTATTTGCCTTCCACTTAATATTGATATGTTTCTGTGATGCAGCCACAGTCACTGATGGGGCCACAGTCACTGATGGGGCCACAGTCACTGATGGGGCCACAGTCACTGATGGGGCCACAGTCACTGATGGGGCCACAGTCACTGATGGGGCCACAGTCACTGATGGGGCCACAGTCACTGATGGGGCCACAGTCACTGATGGGGCCACAGTCACTGATGGGGCCACAGTCACTGATGGGGCCACAGTCACTGATGGGGCCACAGTCACTGATGGGGCCACAGTCACTGATGGGGCCACAGTCACTGATGGGGCCACAGTCACTGATGGGGCCACAGTCACTGATGGGGCCACAGTCACTGATGGGGCCACAGTCACTGATGGGGCCACAGTCACTGATGGGGCCACAGTCACTGATGGGGCCACAGTCACTGATGGGGCCACAGTCACTGATGGGGCCACAGTCACTGATGGGGCCACCACTGATGGGGCCACCACTAGTAATGCCATATTACTCACAGGTACAGCAGCGGCTGGCTACATCGACACCATCACAGCAGGCATACACTGCCTTGCAGCCTGCAACATCTAGTAGCCTCTCTGCGCACTCGGCTGCAATCACAGACTACCCCAGCCTTGACACACCACACCTGCACCAGTGACAATAGACAATAGGTGCAGGAGTAGGCCATTCGGCCCTTCGAGCCAGCACCGCCATTCAATGTGATCATGGCTGATCATTCTCAATCAGTACCCCGTTCCTGCCTTCTCCCCATACCCCCTGACTCCGCTGTCCTTAAAAGAGCTCTATCTAGCTCTCTCTTGAATGCATTCAGAGAACTGGCCTCCACTGCCTTCTGAGGCAGAGAATTCCACAGATTCACAACTCTCTGACTGAAAAGGTTTTTCCTCATCTCCGTTCTAAATGGCCTACCCCTTATTCTTAACCTGTGGCCCCTTGTTTTGGACTCCCCCAATATTGGGAACATGTTTCCTGCCTCTAACGTGTCAAACCCCTTAATAATCTTATACGTTTCGATAAGATCCCCTCTCATCCTTCTAAATTCCAGTGTATACAAGCCTAGTCGCTCCAGTCTTTTAACATATGACAGTCCCACCATTCCGGGAATTAACCTAGTAAACCTATGCCAGGGGGAACCCCCAGAACACAGACCCAGGACGCAGGTGGGGACTTGAGTTTGAGACTTTCATCTGATCACCCATTAGTGTAATGTGTCCATAAATGATGTTAAGTCTTGTACGTTTTTGTACCTGCATTATGTTTGAAGTTTGAATTTTAAAGTTTGAAGTTTATTGAAAGTCAATTGAAAGTTTGGGTTTGGGAGCTAATCAATAAATTAGTATAAGTGTAAATTGTCCCGAGTAGTTTTAATGTTCGGGGATTGCTGGTCGGTGCGGGGGTCGCTGGTCAGTGCGGGGGTCGCTGGTCGGTGCGGGGGTCGCTGGTCGGTGCGGGGGTCGCTGGTCGGTGCGGGGGTCGCTGGTCGGTGCGGGGGTCGCTGGTCGGTGCGGGGGTCGCTGGTCGGTGCGGGGGTCGCTGGTCGGTGCGGGGGTCGCTGGTCGGTGCGGGGGTCGCTGGTCGGTGCGGGGGTCGCTGGTCGGTGCGGGGGTCGCTGGTCGGTGCGGGGGTCGCTGGTCGGTGCGGGGGTCGCTGGTCGGTGCGGGGGTCGCTGGTCGGTGCGGGGGTCGCTGGTCGGTGCGGGGGTCGCTGGTCGGTGCGGGGGTCGCTGGTCGGTGCGGGGGTCGCTGCGGGGATCGCTGGTCGGTGCGGGGGTCGCTGGTCGGTGCGGGGATCGCTGGTCGGTGTGGACTCAGTGGCCCGAGGGGCTGTATCTCTAAATTAAACAAAACAAAAGCCATACCCTCTGGTGTTGGACATTTCCACCCTGGAATAATAGGCTCTGACTGTCCACCACATCTATGCTTCTCATAATTTGGTATACCTATATACAATATTGAGACTCCGCTCAACCTCTGACATTCTGGAACAAACTATCTAAGTCTATCCAACTTCTCCCTGTAACTGGCACCCTCTAATCCAACAGCATTCTGGTTAACCTCCTCTGGACCCTCTCCAAAAACCTCCACCTCTTTGATGTATTGGGATGACCAGACCTGCACGCAATACTCCAAATGTGGTCGATCCAAAGTCCCATAGAGCTGCATCATGACTTACTCACTCTTCTATTCTACGGCTTTGGATTCCTCCCGCACTCCAAGGTCATACATGATTGTAGCTTCTGTAAATTGTAATTTGTCCCCAGTGTGCAGGATAATGCTAGTATACGAGGTGATCGCTGGTCAGCGCAGACTGGGTGGGCTGAAAGGCCTGTTTCCACGCTGTATCTCTGACGTCTAAAGTCTAAAATCGGTAATGCCCGAAGGTGATTTCGGCCTCCCAGGCCTGTAATGACCTGTTTTATCTCTGCGACCCTTCTCAAATTAAAGCACATTTGCTGCCCTCCTGTCATCTAGATTGGTGAAGATTGACAAACCTGCTTGAGCCCCAATAACTTGCCCACACCAGCCAACTTGTCCCAGCTATACTACTCTCACCTGCCCGTGTTTGAATCATATCCCTGCCATATCCAAACCTGTCCTATCCATGTACCTGTCTAACTGTTTCTAAAATGTTGGGATAGTCCCAGCCTCAACTACCTCCTCTGGCAGCTTGTTCCATACACCCACCAACCTTTGTGTGAAAAAGTTACCCATCAGGTTCCTATTAAATCTTTTCTCTTTCACCTTAAACCTATGTCCTCTGGTCCTTGATTCACCTACTCTGGGCATGAGACTCCATGCATCTAAAGATGCTGAGTCTAAAGATTGCACACATTCCCTGCAAACTCCAGATACAATGTCGTTCTCTTTATGGGGTTTCGATCCTAGAAAGCGATCCATCTAGTCATTTTCCGCAACATGGTGGCGCAGCGGTAGAGTTGCTGCCTTACAGGGAATGCAGCGCCGGAGGCCCGGGTTCCATCCCAACTACGGGTGCTGTCTGTAAGGAGTTTGTACGTTCTCCCCGTGACCTGCATGGGTTTTCTCTGAGATCTTCGGTTTCCTCCCACACTCCAAAGATGTACAGGTTTGTAGATTAAGTGGCTTGGAAAAAGGAAAAAAAAATTGTCCCTAGTGGGTGTAGGATAGTGTTAGTGTGCGGGGATCGCTGGGCGGCGCGGACTTGGTGGGCCGAAAAGGCCTGTTTCCGCGCTGTATCTGAAATATGAAATAAATAAATAATAAGGGACAATTTACTCATACCAATTAACCCATAAACCTGTACGTCTTTGGAGTGTGGGAGGAAACCGAAGATCTCGGAGAAAACCCACGCGGTCGCGGGGAGAACGTACAAACTCCGTACAGTCAGCACCCGTAGTCAGGATCGAACCTGGGTCTCTGGTGCTACAAGCGCTCTGTCAGGCTGCAACTCTACCGCTGCACCACCGTGCTGCCCCCTGAAGGCTCTCCCAGATTCCAGTTCCCTGTCCCTGTCTAATGCTTCCTAATTTGATCATTATGGTGGTTGCTGGTATTAATTGTCTACACTTTACATGCTTATGGAAACACGCTGGTCCAGCTTCTCATTTTTGCACTTAAGAACAGCCATTGGGCAGCTAATGTTGTGCCTTTATATAAGAAGGAAAGTAGAGAGAATCCAGGAAATTATAGGCCAGTGTGCCTCTCGTCAGTGTTGGGAAGCAACTGGAGAGGATTCTTCGGGGTGGGATTTACTCCTATTTTGGAGAAAATGTGTTAACTAGGGACAGTCAGCATGGCTTTTAATGTCAGGTCATGCCTCATTAACTTGATAGAGTTTTTTGTGGTGATCGATTAAGATGTTGTGAATGAATGAATGAATACTTCATTGTCACATATGACAAGTCACAGTGTGATTCTTCGCTTGCATGTACAAGGTGTACAACTACAGTTGCTCCTCAACTTACGATGGGGTTACGTTCGGCCGAAAGTGCATTTAATGCTCCCGGAAGCCTCCTCGCTAACCGGCGCTAACCGCATGCGCCCGGGAGGCCATTTGGGTGGCGCTGCTGGAGCCGCGATGGCGGTGGGTAGATGTTGATCCTGTGGCTGGGCTGAGCAGATAACGGGGCTGGCGGCGGTGGCGGCGGAGGTCTGCGAGTCCCAGGAAAGCAAGAGGAACATGGAAGTGGGTTCCCGTTGTGGTGCAACGTGTCCACTTGTGTCCACCGGTCCACGGGTCGTTCCCATGAAAATGAACGGGAGAAATCAGCTGCCGGTGGAAAGGTAAACAGAGCGCTTTATTTGAGACCGAGGGTGGTGGTAGAGTATTGTTTTACAGGCTGTAGTGAGTGGTGTGCCACAGAGATCGGTGCTGTCAGCTGTTATTTGTTACTTACTTTAATGATTTGGATGTGAAAGTAGTGACAGTTCTAGTAGTGAAAGTGGTTATTGATCGTTATAATTGGATCTTCATCAACTGGATCAATAGGCCAAGGAATGGCAAATGGAGTTTAATACAGATAAATATGAGGTTTTGCATTTTGGTAAGACAAATCAGGGCTGGACGTACAATTACATGATGGGGGTTTGGCGAGACTGAGGAGCAGAGGCATAGAGTTCCATGAAAGTGGTGACAACAGTGTTTAGTTTAGAGATGCAGTTGGAAACAGGCCCTTTTGGTCCACCGGGTCCGCGCCGACCAGTGATCCCCGCACATTAACACACTATCCTACACCCACTAGGGACAATTTAAACATTTACCAAGCCAATTGACCTACATACCAGTATGTTTTCAGTGTGGGGGGAAACCGAAGATCTGGGAGAAAACACACGCAGGTCATGAGGAGAACCTGCAAACTCCGCACAGACAGCACCCGTAGTCGGGATCGAACCCAGGTCTCCGGCACTGCATTCGCTGTAAGGCAGCAACTCTACCGCTGCGCCACCGTGCCGTGCCACAGTGGACCCAGTGGTGAAGAAAGCGTTTGACACACTTGGTCAGTATATTGAGTACAGGTGATGGGATGTCATGTTACTAATGTACAAGACATTGGTAAGGGCACATATTGGAGTACTGTGCCCTGTCCCATTCACCCTGCAACAGGAGGAATGTCATTAATCTGGCCCAAGGCTTGGGGGTGACCTGATAGAGGTTTATCAAACTACAAGACGACATGGTCTTTTCACCAGGGTAAATGGGAGGGACGGGTCTAAAATTAGAGAGCATAGGTTTAGGGTGAGAGGGGGAATATTTAAGAGCACACGAGGGGCCACTTTTCCACACAGAGGATGGTGGGTTTATGGAACGAGCTGCCTGAGGAAGTCGTAAAGGCATGTACATTTACACCATTTTAAAGACATTTGGATAAGGGTATGCATGGGAGAGGTTTGAAGGGCCAAGCACAGGTAATTGGGATTATGTTGGATAGCGTGGACGAATTGAGTCGAAGGGCCTTGTTACCAAGTTGTAAACCTGTGTGATTCATTGACACTTTCTCAGTGAGAAAAATATTAGCTCATTGATAGTTCAGCCACTTGTTCAGCAACATTCCCGAAGGTTAGATCATGCACTGCCCCAACTCTCATGGAAACATTTACATGCTAGCTTATGCCTTTTAGACTAAAGAGGACCCAGATAATCTTGGGGAAGATGAAATCTCCTATGACTGTAACCCTATCACTCTTCCATCTCCCTCTGTTTTGTTTATACAACTTCATCAGCAGGATGGTAGTGGAGCGAGTCAACAGCTTTATATTCCTGGTCTTTCACATCTCTAATAATCTGTAGGAAAAGAAACTGCAGATGCTGGTTTAAATCGAAATGCTGGAGTAACTCAACGGGTCAGGCAGCATCTCGGGAGAGAAGGAATGGGTGACGTTTTGGGTCGAAACCCTTCTTATGACTGATAATCTGTCCTGGGCCCAGCACATTAATACAATTACAAAATACAAGATAAAGCCAATAAAGTCTGATCAAAGATAGTCTGAGGGTCTCCAATGAGGTAGTCGTTCAGGACTGCTCTCTCATTCAGGTACGATGGTTCAGTTACCTGATAACAGCTGGGAAGAAGTTTGAAGAATAGTGAACACAAGTAAACGCAAGTAAACGCAAGTAAACGCAAGGCGAGGCGAGGCGAGGCCTTACAGCGAATGCAGCATCGGATACCCGAGTTCAATCCCGACTACAGGTGCTGTCTGTACGGAGTTTGTACGTTCTCCCCGTGACCTGCGTGGGTTTTCTCCGAGATCTTCGGTTTCCTCCCACACTCCAAAGACGTCCAGCTTTGTAGGTTAATTGGCTTGGTAATGTAAAAAATTGTCCCTAGTGTGTGTAGGATGGTGTTAATGTGTGGGGGTCGGGGTGCGGACCCGGTGGACCCGAAACGTTGTAGCATTGCGGCGCCCTGTACGTTGCGATTCTTTGTGTACTTTGTGTATGGTGGTGGGTGTATGGAACAAGCTGCCAGAGGAGGTAGTTGAGGCTGGGACTATCCCATCGGTTAAGAAACAGTTAGACAGGTACATGGATAGAATAGCTGGGACATTGTTGGCGAGATGGGCCGAAGGGCCTGTTTCCACACTATCACTCTTTGACTCTATGGTGCGCAAATTGTGAATTAATTGAATGAAACAGTGCATGCCTGCCTGGAGCAAGATCCAGACAAGGTTAAGGAATGGGCTGATGTGATGTAAGAGCCACAACGTTTCAGTGCCAGACAATGACCACTTCATTCAATGGCATTACCATTGTTGATGCCCCTCACCAACACCAGCCTGCCAGTCACCATTAACCAGAACTTCAACAGTAACCAGCCACATAAATATTGTGTCAAATAAGAGGAAATTCTCTGGGTGAGTGGACCATCCCCTGACACCCCAGATTCTTCTCACTGTTGTTTCCTCTGGTTTCATCCCACATCCTAACTACGTGCAGGCCAGTGAGGTAATTGGACACTGTAAATCACCCTCAGTATGTGGGTGAGTGGTAAAATCAGGGGTGGGGGGTTGATGGGAATGAAGCAGAGGCAAAATGGTTGGAAATCAAAAATAAAAATGCTGCCATCACTTTAATGGGATTATACAATAGCCAGTGGGAAATACACCGATCAGCCAAAACGTTATGACCTCATGAGCCAAAACATTATGACCATCTGCCTGATATGCTGTAGGTCCTCCGTGTGCAGCCCCATTCTCTCTCTCTCTCTCTCTCTCTCTCTCTCTCTCTCTCTCTCTCTCTCTCTCTCTCTCTCTCTCTCTCTCTCTCTCTCTCTCTCTCTCTCTCTCTCTCTCTCTCTCTCTCTCTCTCTCTCTCTCTCTCTCTCTCTCTCTCTCTCTCTCTCTCTCTCTCTCTCTCTCTCTCTCTCTCTCTCTCTCTCTCTCTCTCTCTCTCTCTCTCTCTCTCTCTCTCTCCTCTTCTCTCTCTCTCTCTCTCTCTCTCTCTTTCCCCCCCCTCTCTCTCTCTCTCTCTCTCTCTCTCTCTTTCCCCCCCCTCTCTCTCTCTCTCTCTCTTCCCCCCCCTCTCCCTCCCTCTCTTCACATCAAAACCACAATCAGAGGTTACAAAACATCAAGTAATCATTATAATACAATGTTGCCTTCATTATTTACAATGCTCTCGACCCCCCCGCGGTGACCAGCGTTCACGGACGGCCTCCAGATTCCCCGTGGTCACCGCGTGTTCTCTCTCTAGGGACACACGCGCACGGACATAGGCCCGGAAGAGGGGGAGGCAGCCGACTCTGGCAAGACCATCGACCGCCCGCTGCCTGGACCCGCGAATGGCCATCTTGGCCAGGCCCAGGAGCAAACCGACAGGGAAATCCCACCCTCCTGACCGGCCCTCCCCACTCCCAGCCCCGAGCCCAAACACCAGGATCGTAGGACTGAAATGCAGCCAAAACTTGAGGAGCAACCCCTTCAGATACTCATACAGGGGCAGCAACCTCACACACTCCATGTACACGTGGAACCTCACACACTCCATGTACATGTGGACCCCACACACTCCATGTACACGTGGACCCCATACACTCCATGTACACGTGGAACCCACACACTCCATGTACACGTGGACCCCCACACACTCCATGTACACGTGGAACCCCACACACTCCATGTACACGTGGAACACGGACTCTTCCTCGCCGCAGAAAATACAGGCGGCCGGCGAGCCCGTAAACCGGCTCAAAAATTTGTTACACACAACGGCTCTGTGCAACACTCTCCACCCCAGGTCCCCGATGTAAAGGGGGAGGACTCCCTTGTAGAGAGACCTCCACTGGGGACCACCCCCGCCATCAGGTGGCAACACGGATCGCCAAGGCGTATCCGGACGGAAGACGAAGGCGAGGAGGTGCAGAGTGTGCAGGAGCATCCTATACAGTAAACGTCTGCCTGCATCACGGAACGGCACGCTGGGCATCTGGGAAAGGCGGCTCAAGTTGTGTGGGGCCGGCTCCCGGGAAATATTCCGGAGCCTGGGCCCGATGAGCAGTTCCGGCGGAGCGGGGGTAAGCTCGGCCGGAATCACTCCAAGCACACGCCGCTCCCCGACACCCACCACAACAGGGTGAGGACCGGCCCCCCTCACAGCCACAACACCCCCCCCTCCCCCTGAGGAGCAACGCGCTGACTGAAGATGACCAAATTCCTCACTCTCAACACATCGCGGTAAAAGCTTGGCATGCCCCGCGTGGCGGGTCGACTGATGCCCCTACCGGGAGCCGCCAAACCCCCCTTAGGCTCTGGCCCTGGCGGAAAAAATACGTGGCCAGAGCGTGCCACCTGGGAGGGTGCTCCGCGTACACGTACCTCCGCAGAGTCCTGAGACGGAGAGCCGCCACCTGGGTACGCACGCATACCAAGGACTGGCCACCCTCCTCTAGCGGGAGACTCAGGACTGCTGCTGAGACCCAGTGTTTCCTCCCTCCCCAAAAGAAATCCACTAACCTCTTCTGTACAGCATTTACAAAGGTAGAGGGCGGGACAAGAGTGGCCAGCCGGTACCATAACATTGAGGCCACCAGCTGGTTTATGACCAGCACCCTACCCTGGAAAGAAATAACCCTAAGCAAGCCTGACCAGCGTCCCAGCCGGGCCACGACTTTCGTCTCTAGCTCCTGCCAGTTCGCCGGCCAAGCATCTTCAGTGGGACTCAGGTAGATCACCAGGTAGAGGAGGTGCGTGGTGCTCCACGCGTAATCTTTCATCACCTCCGGCAGGGAGTCCACCTGCCACTGGCCCACTAGAAGTCCGGAGCACTTACTCCAGTTGATCCTAGCGGACGAGGCAGCTGAGAACACCTGCTGGCATTCGCGCATCCTCCGCAGGTCAACAGGATCAGTAAACGTAAGGAGAATGTCATCGGCATAGGCCGAGAGAACCACCTCCACCCCGGGTCCTGGTAGAACCAGGCCTGCCAACCGCCTCCTAAGAAGACGCAGGAATGGCTCCACACAGACCGAGTACAACTGCCCAGACATGGGGCACCCCTGGCGTACCCCCCTCCCAAAGCGAATGGGAGCCAACAATGCACCGTTAATCTTCACGAGACACTCTGCTGCGGTGTACAAAAGCTGGACCCGGGCCACAAAATGCGGTCCAAAACCGAACGCTTGCAGTGTCCCGAAGAGGTAATCATGGTCCACCCTGTCAAAAGCCTTCTCCTGATCCAGGGATAGAAAGGCAGCTGACTGACCAGTGCCCTGGGCCAGATGGATCAGGTCCCTAACCAAATGGATGTTATCTTGGATGGACCGACCAGGGACTGTATAGGACTGGTCAGGGTGGATCATTTGGGATAGTACGGAGCCCAGGCGATTTGCCATCGCCCGTGCAAAAACTTTATACTCTGTACAGAGGAGAGAGACCGGGCGCCAGTTCTTCAACAGGCGGAGTTCGCCCTTCTTGGGTAGCAGGACAACGACTGCCCTGCGCCACGAGAGGGGCATCTCCCCGGTCGCCAGGCTCTCCCCCAGAACCTTCATGTAGTCACCCCCCAGGACATCCCAGAAGGCTCTAACAAATTCTACCGTCAACCCATCCAGCCCAGGGGACTTGCCCCTTCTGAGCTGGTGCAGGGCACCAGTCACCTCCTCCAATGATAAGGGGTCATCAAGCTGTTCAACCACCCCTCTATCTATAGTCGGTAGCCCCTCCCACAGAACCCGCTGAGCCTCCCCGCTGACACCATCCGCGGAGAACAGCGTTCCATAAAAGGACCGAACTAACGCACTAATCCCCTCTGGGTCTGTGACCGAGGAGCCATCGTCCGCGAGCAGCTCGACGAGCTGTTTGCGGGCTCCTCGCCCTTTCTCCAGAGAGAGAAAGAAAGGTGAAGCCCGGTCCAGATCGTGCAGCATCTGGACTCGCGACCTCACGTAAGCACCTCGGGACCGCTCAAGCTGCAGGTCCCTCAGCGCTTCCTTCCTCTCCTGAAACTCTCCCCACTCACAGGAGTCCTCACCGACCCGACCCAAGCGAGACTCTGCGTCGAGTAACTCCTTCTCGAGTCGCTCGACCGCCGCGTCCCGCCTTCTGGTCGACCCTCCCGTGTAGTCCTGACAGAAAAGACGGATGTAAGCTTTCCCCACATCCCACCACTGCTTAAGGGAAGGGAAGCCCCTCTGCCTCTCTCTCCACTTCACCCAGAACCGCCTGAAAGGCTCCCGGAATCGGCGATCCTCCAGCAGCTGGTTATTAAAGTGCCAGTACGCGGACCCAGCCCGTGTACGCGCTGGAATAAAATCCACTCGCACCAGGCAGTGGTCCGAACACGGCACCGTCCGCATAGAGGCCGCCGAGACCCGGGAGACATACGCTCTGGAGATGTACACACGGTCGATACGGGAACCACCCCCCTCAGACCTCCGCGAAAACGCGTTGGAATCAGGGTGGAGATTCCGCCATGCATCAACCAGCTCAAAAGATTCAATCACACCTCTCAACTTCTTCGCCACTGCAGGGGCACACTGAATACCAGAGCGATCTCGCGCCTCAAGGGTACAATTGAAATCCCCCCCAAGGAAGACACACTCTCCGCAATCAATGGTGCTCAGCAGAGCAGTCAACTCCTGAAGTAAACGCGCCTGCATCGTGCCGGTGCTGGGGGCATACACGTTAATGAAATGTAACGGCACGCCATCCAGGATCACGGCCAGATAGAGCAAACGGCTTGGCACAACTTCCTGCACCTTCACAATCTCTGGCTGGAAAGTCGGGGCCAACAGGAAAGCCACCCCACTTGACTTTGTACTGAAGTGGCTCATGTACACCCCCCCCTCCCACTCCAGGACCCAGGTGGGCTCGTCACTAACAACAGTGTGCGTCTCTTGCAGAAAGTTCACTGCATACTTCCCCTCTCTGAGGACCGATAGATGGTGAAATCTACGAAGGTCCCCCCTTCCGCCGTTTATATTTAGGCTAACTACTGTGAACTTGATGGCACACTACGGCTTATTCCTCACGGTCCTTGTGGGAGTGAAGCCCCTCTCTCTTAGGAGCTTCAAAAACTCCCCGAATTGGCACTTATCACAAGCGCCTAGAGCATTATCCCTACTGTGAAGGATAGCACTAAGTTCCCCCCAGGTCTGGCCACCGTTCGGCAGCTAGCCAGACTTTGCTCCTACTGCGATGATGTTCATGCAAAAACTCTCGAATCTCAAAGATGCCGGCCGCTCAAGCCACAGCACTGGAGTCCTGGCATTCTGCCAACCCACTGACACCTGAAGCAAAATCTTCCCCCTCCCTGCACTCAAGGTCATGGCCCAGATTTGGCAGACTGCCGCTGGCTGCCAGCTCGCTCTCTTCACTGTGTAAGTTGGCTCCAACACCCTCCCCCCCCTCCGGCTTGATCCCACCCCCGGGATCAATGTCGAGGGAGAGTCCTGACGCCTCCAACAGCGATGAGCCGGCCAGTGTATGGCCAGGCTCCTGCACACTCTCCCCGCCCTCTACAACTGGGCCTGGGGAAGAACAAAAACAGGGCGCCTCCAGGGCCCGCGGTCCACCTTCACCCCCGGAATCCGACTGAGAGACACGACCCGCAACAGCCTCATCCCCTTCCGCATCCAGGGAACCCACTCCCCCAGCATCACCCCGAGAGTCTCCATCCTCCACCACCAGGGGAGTACCCTCACTGGGGCCCACTGAAGGAGCCAGTGTTTCTGGACTCTCCCCTACTTCCTCAGCCTGTGGGGCAGCACACCCCTCAGTCACTCTCGTAGCTCTAATGAGGAGCACCGGCTGGGAAACCACCCCTACAGCCGAGACCCCCCCTTCGGGTTGTCCCTGCTCGTCCTCCATCCCAGGGGACACATTCCCAGAAACTCTGAATTTCCTCAGCTGTCTGAGGTGGTAAAGGCGCTGCCTTGCCTTACCCACCAGTGCGGCAATGTGTGTTGTCCATGTCAGATCCTCCGTGATGTGGACTCCCAGGTATTTAAAGCTGTTCACCCTATCCACAGTAGATTTATCTCCAGTGGCGTGTATGTCCTCGGATGTTGAGCCCTTCTAAAGTCCACAATCAGCTCCTTAGTTTTAGTGACATTCAAGAGGAGGCTGTTGTCCTGACACCAGAGTGCCAGATCAGCCACCTCCTCCCAGTAGGCCTTCTCATCGTTGTCGGTGATCCGGCCCACCACCACAGTGTCATCAGCGAACTTGATGATGGAGTTGGAGCTGAACCTGGCCACACAGTCATGTGTGTACAGGGAGTACAGTAGGGGGCTAAGGACGCAGCCCTGGGGGGATCCTGTGTTCAGGGTGAGGGGGCTAGATGTGTGTTCTCCCATCCTGACCACTTGGGGCCTGGCGGTGAGAAAGTCCAGGACCCAGGCACACAGAGGGGTGCTAAGCTCCAGTTCCAGCAGCTTCTCAGCCAGTCTGGTGGGGACTATTGTGTTGAAAACTGAACTAAAATCAATGAACAGCATCCTCACATTGCCCCCCTTCTGGCTGTCTCAAACATGAGTTCCCTTCTTCCCCTTCTCAAACATGATTTGCCTTTTCATTTTACACTATTAATTTATATTATTATTAAACTCTAAATTCCCTTGCACATTTGGCACTCTGAGCAATGTGAAGCTCATTTCAAAACTTAATAGCATTAAGAAAAAACCCCACAAGTAAGCAGTTTAATGGAATGGTATTGCAAGCATTCTGTCTGTGGGCCGAGTCAGCAACACTTAAATGCAACTTAAGTGCGAAAAAAGACCAAATGGTGCAGAATGTAATTTATTTGTTGGGTTGATGGTGACTGTGTTGCTTGCAAATATATTTGGAGGGTGTTTAATAGTAGGGCTATCATAGGTTTAAGGTGAGGGGGTGGCATAATAGGATCGATGGGGCCACCTTTACCACCTTTATGGCACGGTGGCGCAGCGGTAGAGTTGCTGCCTTACAGCAAATGCAGCGCCGGAGACCCGGGTTCCTCCCTGACTCTGGGTGCTGTCTGTTACGGAGTTTGTAGCTTCTCCCTATGACCTGCGTGGGTTTTCTCCGAGATCTTCGGTTTCCTCCCACACTCCAAAGACGTACAGGTTTGTAGGTTAATTGGCTTGATAAATGTAAAAAATGTATCTAATGGGTGTAGGATAGTGTTAATGTGTGGGGATCGCTGGTCGGCGCGGACCCGGTGGGCTGAAGGGCCGGTTTCCGCGCTGTATCTCTAAACTAAACTAACAGAAAAACTCGAAGCAGGAATTGAGCCTTGTCTGCCATTCATCAAAATCGTGAAATGCTCTAGTGCGGCACCATTTCCCAGTACTTTCCCCCTATCCCCCTGGGTAATGCACAGTGATCTATTGATCTCTGTTATGAATAAGGTCAGTGACTGAACTTCCACAGCCCTCAGGGTGAAGAATTCCAATGGTTCCCCACCTCACCTCAGCCCTGAAAGACCCAACCTTTCTTCTCGTACCCTGCACTCTGCTGCAAGAGTCTTCAACCCTCCCCTGGATCCGGCTCAACAAACACTTAAAAAAAAATCACAAGTATCAGCGCAATTTCCATTCATTCTTCTAAACTCCAGAAGATATAGACCAAGTCCTCATTTGGAAATGTCCCATTCCTGGAGCTCGTCTGATGAATCTTTCCTGCATTCGCTTTGCATGTACATGCGTTCTTAGTCTTGCAAGGAAAGTTATTAATGTGTTGGAAGCAGTTCAGAAAGGGTTCATCAGACTAATACCTGGAATGTGCAAATTGGACAAGCTGGGCTTGTACTTGCTGGAGGTTGGAAGAGTGAGAGACAACCCGATTGAAATATCTGCCACAGGCAACGATGGTCCAATTCTATACTGCTATCATTGAGTCCGTCCTCACCTTCTCCATCATGGTCTGGTTTGGCTCAGCCACCAAGCACGACATCCTTAGGCTGCAACGGATCGTTCGCACAGCTGAGAAGGTTGTTGGCTGCAACCTTCTCCCCATTGACGAACTGTCCACTGCAAGGGCCAGGAAGCGAGCGGGCAAGATCATCTCTGACCCCTCTCACCCTGGCCACAAACTCTTCAAAGCACTTCCCTCTGGAATGCGACTCTGGACTGTCAAAGCAGCCACAGCCAGACATAAAAACAGCTTTTCCCCCCACGAGTGGTAGTTCTACTCAATAACCAAAGTCTGTAGTCTCTCTTTTTTGCTCTGGTTTATTTTCACCCACATGTTTAGACCGTAATGTTGTATCCTTATTGTTTTGAGGTGTTTATGTTTTATTCTTAATTGTTAACTGTATGTTTGTGTTGTCATTTGTGAGCGGAGCACCAAGGCACGTTCCTTGTATCTGCACATACTTGGCCAATAAATGTATTCATTCATTCATATAAGATTTATTTTGAGAATGCTGAGGCTCTATAAGGCGCGGGTCAGACTGCATTTGGAGTGTTGTGAGCAAGTGTGGGCCCCATATCTGAGGAAGGACGTGCTGGTGCTGGAGAGGGTCCAGAGAGATTTACGATAATGATCCCAGGAATGAGTGGGTCTCTAAACTAAACTAAAAACGACACTAAAGAAAGCGGACATCTCAAAAGTCTAAGAATGGAAAGTCTCATCTTGGGAGCAGAGACGGGTGCAGCGGTAGAGTTGCTGTCTTACAGTGCTTGCAGCATCGGGGACCCGGGTTGCATCCCGATTACGGGTCTGTACGGAGTTTGTACGTTCTCCCCATGACCGCATGAGTTTTTTCCGAGATCTTCGGTTTCCTCCCACACTCAAGTCGTGCAGGTTTGTAGGTTAATTGGCTTGATGTAAATGTAAAAATTGTCCCTAGTGGGTGTAGGATAGTGTTGATGTGCGGCGATCACTGGTCGGCACGGACCCGGTGGGCCGAAAGGGCCTGTTTCTGCGCAGTATCTCTAAACTAAACTAAGGAATTAGGAGTAGAGTAAGGCAGGGTGAGAGGGTGTCGTCCACTTAACTATGGGAATCGGAAGGTTCGTAGTAGATGTCAGTGGATAGTCTGTCCCCTGCGAAGAAGACAGAGAGATCTAGAAAGGAGAGGGAGATGTCAGAGATGGTCCAGCTAAATTTGAGAGCTATGGTATCTACTTGATAGATATATGGGAGAGAGATTTTCAAAACAACAAGAAACCTAAGATTGAAGTTAACTCTGGGGAAAGACAACGATGGAAGATTACAGAGACATTGATCAATGATGGTTTATTTCAACTCCACAAGTAACCATTGTGTCATGAGGATATAAAAATGCGATAGTTACTATGGCTTGTTGAAGCAGTTTGAGTCTCGTCACACTGTTTTCCGATATATATCAATAAGGCCTTTAATAAACCGACTTGATCAATAGACTCCCCACTGATCTCCGAGTTTTTTTATTTTGTCACTGTGCCTATCTGAGTAGAGTCAGATATAGGGCACGGGTATATTACAAAATCCCCTCCTCCAGCTGGTAAATGCAAAGGTGGAGCAGCCAGGATTCTTGTCTCCAGGAATGCAAATATGTAAGTGCTTGAAGTTTCTGCATGTGTCTGATAAAATGAGTGTCAATGCAATACTGTGAGAGGCGATTACATCAGGACCCTATCTTACAAAAGGGGGGTTGTGGGAACTCACTAGGAGAGCTGAGCCGTTTAATTTAGAGATACAGCGCGGAAACAGGCCCTTTTGGCCCACTCATTCCTGGGATCATTCTTGTAAACCTCCTCTGGAACCTCTCCAGAGCCAGCACATCCTTCCTCAGATATGGTGCCCAAAATTGCTCACAATATTCCAAATGTGGCCTGACCAGCGCCTTATAGAGCCTCAGCATTACATCCCTGTTTTTGTATACAAGCCGTTGTGAAATTTATGCTAGCATTGAGTTTGCTTTCTTTAGTACCTGTCCAAGTCCTTCTGCAGAGTCCCTGCTTTCTCTACACTACCTGCCCCTCCACCTATTTTCCTAGCATTCATAAATTTGGCCACAAAGCCTTCAGTCCCCTCGTCCAAATTATTAATATACAACGTGAAGAGTAATAGCCCCAGCACCGACCCTTGTGGAACTCTGCTAGAGAGACAGCCAGAAAAAGCCCCCTTTATTGCCACTCTTTGCCTTCTGCCATCCAGCCAACCTGCTATCCATGCTCGTATCTGCCCTCTGATACCGTGGACTCCCATCTACCTTAGCAGCCTCACGTGTGGCACCTTATCAAAGGCTCTCTGAAAATCTAAGTAGACAACATCTACTGACTCTCCTTTGTCTGTCCTGCTATTTACTTCTCCAAAGAATTCCAGCAAATTTGTCAAGCAAGACCTCCCCTTCACAAAGCCATGCTGACTGCAGCCTATTTTTTCGTGAACTTCTAAGTACTCCGTAACCTCCTCCTTTATAATGGACTCTAAAATCCTACCCGCCACTGAAGTCAGACTAACTGGCTTATAGTTTCCACCGTGTAGGAAAGAACTGCAGAGGCTGGTTTAAATTGAAGGGAGACACAAATGCTGGAGCAACTCAGCGGGCCAGGCAGCTTCTCTGGAGAGAAGGATTGGGTGACGTTTCGGGTCGAGACTCTTCTTCAGACTGCTTCTTGTATAGTTTCCACTATTCTGCCTTGCTCCCTTTTAGAGCAGCGGGGTAATATTGGCAAAAGGTTGTTGTCTCGACACCAGGACACGAGGTTCTCAAACTCCTTCCTGTGCTCCGTCCATCCGGCCCACAGTGGTGGTGCGGTGTGCGAATCTGAAAATTAAATTACATTTGAACGTGGCTGTGCAGTCGTGGGTGTACAAGGAGTAAAGAATGGGGCTGAAAACATGTCCTTGCAGAGCACCAGTGTTGAGGATCATCGTGAAGGATGACTGTCCCCTATCCTCACGGATTGGGGTCTGTCGGTCAGGAAGACTAGGAGGTTGAGTTGTCTGCACATAATCACTTTAACTGCTTCTCCACCATTTCGCCTTGCCCTATCTTTAAACAGGTTTGATTTTTCCACTCAAAGGAAGACAGGAAGATCTGATACACAGGTCGACAAGTAGTGTTTAATTGATTCTATTACTGCGTGTTCCAGAAAACTATTTCCCTGGACATTTTTAGACAGAGCAACACTGTCCCTTTAAAGATACATTGCAAAAGGTTCTTCCTATCCCATTTTACCTGTGAGGTTAATATTCCGTAAACATCATGTCCATTTCAGAAGCAGATTAATGGTCTTTCAAGTCAAGTCAAGTCAAGTCAAGTTTATTTGTCACATACATACACAAGATGTGCAGTGAAATGAAAGTGGCAACGCCTGCGGATTGTGCTAAACTACAAAACAGAATAGAAATTTTTTCTTTAACACAAAAAATCAATTAATACAGTAAATTAAATTATCCCTGGTGATATGAGAGTTAACAGTCCTGATGGCCTGTGGGAAGAAACTCCGTCTCATCCTCTCTGTTTTCACAGCGTGACAGCGGAGGCGTTTGCCTGACCGTAGCAGCTGGAACAGTCCGTTGCTGGGGTGGTAGGGGTCCCCCATAATGTTGCTGGCTCTGGATCTGCACCTCCTGATGTATAAGTCCTGCAGGGGGGCAAGTGTAGTTCCCATAGTGCGTTCAGCCGATGAGGTTGGAGGAGGTGCAGGTGAACTTCTATCTCACCTGGAAAGACTGTTTGGGTCCTTGGATGGAGTTGAGCCTCCTCCAACCTCATCTATTGCATCCGCTGCTCCAGATGTCAACTTATTTACATCGGCGAAACCACACGCAGGCTCGGCGATCGCTTCGCTCAACACCTGCGCTCGGTCCGCGTTAACCAATCTGATCTCCCGGTGGCCGAGCACTTCAACTCCCCCTCCCATTCCCAGTCTGACCTTTCTGTCATGGGCCTCCTCCAGTGCCATAGTGAGGCCCACTGGAAATTGGAGGAACAGCAACTCATATTTCGCTTGGGCAGCTTGCAGCCCAGTGGTATGAACATCGGCTTCTCCAATTTTAGATAGTTCCTCTGTCCCTCTCTTCCCCTCCCCTTCCCAGATCTCCCTCTATCTTCCTGTCTCCACCTATATCCTTCCTTTGTCCCGCCCCCCTGACATCAGTCTGAAGAAGGGTCTCGACCCGAAACGTCGCCCATTCCTTCTCTCCTGAGATGCTGCCTGACCTGCTGAGTTACTCCAGCATTTTGTGAATAAATACCTTTGATTTGTACCAGCATCTGCAGTTTTCTTATAAAGATATATTGTATTGTATTGTATTGTATATTCCAAAAGGAGGGAGAGAAACGGCCTTGTAGCCCTTCCTGAACGGCGTGCAGCAGTGATCCAAAGTTCTATCCCCCCTGGTGACACACGTGATGTGTAGGCAGAAGTTAGGCATGACCTTTTTGAGATTTGCCTCGTTGAAATCTCCAGCCACCACCACAGCCGCATCAGGCTTCTTGTTTTGGTGTTGACACAACACATCGTGTAGGGTCGACAGTGCCACGTCGGTGTCCGCATGCGGTGGAATATAGACGGCTGTGATGATCACCGAGCTGAACTCCCGGGGAAGGTAGAATGGATGTCATGGGATAGTCAGATGCTCCAGGTCCGGCGAGCAGGAACGAGAAAGCATCTTAATATTCCCAGGGTTGCACCAGTTATTGTTGGTCATGAAGCAAACTACATGATGCGGCACGGTGGCGCAGCGGTAGAGTTGCTGCCTTACAGCGAATGCAGCGCCGGAGACTCAGTTTCGATCCTGACTACGGGCGCCGTCTGTACGGAGTTTGTACGTTCTCCCCGTGACCTGCGTGGGTTTTCCCCCGAGATCTTCGGTTTCCTCCCACACTCCAAAGACGTACAGGTTTGTAGGTTAATTGACTGGGTAAATGTGTAAAAAAAATTGTCCCTAGTGTTAGTGTTAGTGATAGTGCTAATGTGCGGGGATCGCTGGGCGGCACGGACTCAGTGGGCCAAAGGGCCGGTTTCCGCGCTGTATCTCTAAATCTAATTCTAAATCTAAACTCCTCCGCCCTTGGATTTCCCGGATTCTTCCGTTCTGTCCGCATGGAAAGCAGTGAAGGACTCGGTGGGGCAGATCACCTGATCTGGCACCAGCGGGGTCAGCCATGTCTCAGTCAGACAGAAGATGTTGAAATCTCTTATGGCCCACTGGTATCCGATCCTCGCCCTGAGGTCACCCAGCTTGTTCTCCAGGGACTGGACGTTGGCCAGAAGGGTGCTGGGCAGAGGTGGACAGAAGGTTTGGGCTCTCAGCCTATTGCCAATCCCCCCCCCCCCCCACTTTCCTCCATGTTTTCTCTGACTTTGTCTCGGAGCCGCGCTCCCATTGTTGTTGCCACGGCGCTCTCTCTTGATCTCTGTCGGCCACGCTGGATCGGTGCGTACAGTGTCTAATAAGTCTACGGTTGCGCTAATGTTTAGTTGTACGAGAGTTTTCCGGTCGTACGTTATTAGTGCTACTTAAAAATAAATTTAAAATGAACATACAAGTTAAAAAAACGCACATTCTCCGTGGGGCTACCATGCCGGAGACTGGACTCAGCCTCTCCATCTTTCGTTTCCCCACCTTTGTACATGTGAATCTGTTAACTCTTCATCTAAATGAGGTTTAACAACTCATTATTCAACAGCCAGCATAAATGTCTTACTGCAACAAAACTCAGCATTTTCCAAATTAATTTATTCTCACAGTAGAGTAAATTTGATATGGATTCCAATTAAATATATAAAGCAGAAAGGGAAAGTAATTCACTTTTTTCTTGTGCTTTTTACAACCTCATCTTTACAGCTAATGAAGTATTTTTGAAACATGGTCACTGTAGCGAAAAATAGCAGCCGTTTTCCTCCCACACTCCAAAGACACATAGGTTTGTAGGTTAATTGACTTGGTGTAAATGTTAAAATTGTTCCTAGTGGGTGTAGGATAGTGTTAATGTGTGGGGATCGCTGGTCGGCGCGGACCCGGTAGACTGAAGGGCCTGGATCCGCACTGTATCTCTAAACTGAACTAAACCAAAATAAAGGTACTGTGCCTTGATGAAGGAATGAATGAATGAATGAATGAATGAATGAATGGGTGACGTTTCGGGTCGAGACCCTTCAGTCTGAAGAAGTGTCTCGACCCGAAACGTCACCCATTCCTACTCTCCAGAGATGCTGCCTGTCCCGCTGAGTTACTCCAGCATTTTGTGTCTACCTACGATCATATTGAATGGCACAAAAGGCTAAATGGCCTACTCCTGCACCTACATTCTATGTTTCTATGTTTCCATGTTTCTACGAGACAATGTACTCAAGTAAAAGGCGGGAAGAAAGGAACTTAAATAAGTTAGACAGTTGATGAGATGAAGTACAAAGAGTTGGAGCTGGATTCTGTTCAATATTTCCAATCAGCCCAGACCTGTTGGGTCCATTGGCCTGTTTGCTGCTATTAGTTTGACTGGAAACAGATAACTCTGCCCACCATGACCTCTTCTGTTCATGTGTCTCGGGAAGACATCAGGAGAAAAGGTGCAAGCCCATTATAGTTATAAGGAAGGCTGAACGTTGATGACACCAAGTCTGCTGAAACCGATTCCTCATGTTTAGCAAGCTCAGGGTAATATTTGCAAGCTGGTGCTTTGGCTGCACCTCACAGCAAATGTCATTTGGTGAATCCTTCTCGGAGTCATAGAGTCAGACAGCGCAGAAACAGGCCCTATTGTTGACTCAAAACGTCACCCGTTCCTACTCTCCAGAGATGCTGCCTGTCCTGCTCAGTTACTCCAGCATTTTGTGTCTATCTTCAGTGTACACCGGCATCTGCAGTTCCTTCCCACACACTCAGTCTGAAGAAGTGTCTCGACCCGAAACATCACTCATTCCTTCTCTCCAGCGATACTGTCTGTCCGGCTGAGTCACTCCAGCATTTTGTGATTACGCCAATTCACAAGTCTTTGGTGGAAACTAGGGCCCTGTGGAAACCGACATGGTCAGAGTGAAAACATGCAAACTCCACACAGAGAGCACCCGATGTTTGGGTGGAAGCTGGCACTGAGAGACTTTCACCTATTTATGGATCGCTGTTCCCACTCACACTGCACACTGCAGCAAAATGATAGCTTCTGATGCGCAGGAAAGAACTGCAGATGCTGGTTTAAATCGAAGATAGACACAAAATGCTGGAGTAACTCAGCGGGACAGGCTGCATCTCTGGAGAGAAGGAATGGGTGATGTTTCGGGTTGAGACCATTCTTCAGTCTGTGGAGAAAGTACAAACTCCATACAGACAGCATCGAATCCGGGTCTCGTGCACTGTAAGGCAGCAACTCTACCACTGTGCCACTGGGCCAGTGAGGAGGTCTACAACACTCCCCGGAACCCTCACATTCTCTGTGCAGGTTTCAAAATGCAACACCTCGCACTGTAAAGCGTTAAACTCCATTAACCATTCCTCAATCTCTGTAAGATCCGATCGCATGGGATCCAGGGAGAGCGAGCGGACTGGATGGAAGATTGGCTTCATGGAGGGAAGCAGAGGGTGAGGGTCGAAGGTTGCTTTTCAGACTGGAGGCCTGTGACAAGTGGTGTACACCAGCGATCGCCTGTTGGGAAACTGAAGCTGGAGGTCACTGTTTTCAGACTCCTGTGCCTTCTTGCTGATAGCAGGAATGGACTGCGAGTGTGGCCAGTGTGGTCCCGGTCCTCCTGAAGGTCCCTTCGATGGTTTGAAGGTCAATATCTGTGATGGGCCGGGCAGATCCCACCACTTTCTTGTTGTAGTGACAACGTCAGTCCTTACAAATAAAGTCCTTCCGCTTGCCACCACTTCACAGAGGGTGGAGGGACCGATCTTGACGCAAATCAACAACAGGGAGGTCGTAAAGACGTTTCAGTTTAATTAGTCGTTTATTGAAGTAGCAATACAAACAGATCTGTATCTCTCCAAGCTTTTCTCCCGTCGCTGTCCTGGTAAGAACTATATCCTCACCAAGCTCCTCCGTGTTTGATGCATCCCATCTCTCCATTCCCAGATATACTTCTAATTCTGGCTCCTCCTAGTCCATTATGCCCATATATGTAGTCATCCCATGACAACCCCGACTGTCCAAAAATCATACAGCAAGATACAAAATAATATAACATGCTAAACAGCTCGTACAAACACAAATGGCTCCCACCCATTCCTGGGTATTCACGCTGTCGAACCCAGGCCATGATGCAACCAGTCACTATGCTCTCCACTGTACACCTGTCGAGGTTGAAGCGGGTATTGGTCAACATACTGAATCTCCTCAATCTTCTAAGGAAGTAGAGGCATTGATGGGCTCTCATTATGACTGCATCGATGTGCTGAGATCTTCACAGATATGCATGCCCTGGAACTTGAAGTTGTTGACTCTCTCTCTCCACCACAGATCCACTGGGGGAGACAAGTTCATGGACCCTTGGTCTTCCTCTTCTACATTCAACAATCAGCTCCTTTGTCTTAGGCAAGGTTGTTGTTCTGGCACCTTTCAAATCGATGGCCGAATCTCCCTCCTCTACGCTGACTCATCATTACCGTAATTCATCCAACAGCAGTGGGCGGTCATGGTGGCACAGCGGTAGAGTTGCTGCCTTACAGCGAATGCAGCGTCGGAGATCTGGGTTCGATCCCGACTACGGGTGCTGTTTGTACAGAGTTTGTATGTTCCCCCCGTGATCTGCATGGGTTTTCTCAGAGATCTTCGGTTTCCTCCCACACTCCAAAGACGTACAGGTTTGTAGGTTAATTGGCTTGGTGTATGTGTAAAATCGTCCCTAGTGGGTATGGGATAGTGTTAATGTGCGGGCATCACTGGTCGGCACGGACCTGGTGGGCCGAAGGGCCTGTTTCCGCGCTGTATCTCTAAACTAAACTAAAACCAAAGCAGTGATGTCGTCTGCAAATTTAAAAATTGAGTTGGAACTGTATCGGCTACCACAGTCATGGGTACATAGTGAGCAGAGATGGGGACAGGACACTGCCTTGTGGGGCCCTTGTGTTGCTGCGTATCGAAGGAGGAAGCATTTTGCCAATTGATACCGATTATTGTCTGCTGATGAGGAAGTCGAGGATTCAGATGCAAAGGGATTCAGATGCTCAGAGACCCAGTTCCCTGAGCTTGGTAGTGGGTTTTGAGGGGATGATAGTGTTGAATACTGAGCTGTAGTCGATGAACAACAGCCTGACCGTCATATGTTCTTATTGTCGAAGTGGTCCAGTGTAGAGTGGAGAGCCAGCGAGATCACATCCCTCATTGATCGCTTGTGACGGTAGGCAAATTATAGAGGGTCTACCTTCAAGGTTTCAAGGTTTCAAGGTCAGTTTATTGTCACATGTACCAAGTAAGGTACAGTGAAATTTGAGTTACCATCCAGCTATACTAAGTGAAAAGCAACAAGACACACAGCCACAGATGTTAACATAAACATTGATCACAGAGGATTCCACATTCCTCACTGTGATGGAAGGCAATGAAGTTCAAACTTCTTCCTCTTTGTTCCCAGGGCGGTCAGGACAGTCAAACCACCCGCAGTCGTGGCGAGGTCAACGATCGGAGCCCCCATCGAGGTGATCGAAACTCCCGCGTCAGGGCGGTACTTACAGGATCAGCCTAGCAGAGGGGACTTTATCCAAATGGACAACATCCACTGCACTACCCTCCTCATCGTCTTGTGTAGGAAGGTTTACACTGAAGATGCAGGTAGCTGGTTTACACTGAAGACAGACACAAAATGCTGGAGTAACTCAGCGGGATAGGCAGCATCTCTGGATAGAAGGTATGGGTGACGTTTCAGGTCAAGACCCTTCTTCAGTCTGAATGTCTCCAGTCTGAAGAAGGGTCTCGACCCGAAACGCCACCTATTCCTTCTCTCCAGAGATGCTGCCTGTCCCCGCTGAGTTACTCCAGCATTTTGTGTCTTTCTTCGGTATAAACCAGCATCTGCAGTTCCTTCTATCAAATCATATCATATATATACAGCCAGAAACAGGCCTTTTCGGCCCTCCAAGTCGGTGCCGCCCAGCGATCCCCATACATTAACACTATCCTACACCCACTAGGGACAATTTTTTACATTTACCCAGCCAATTAACCTACATACCTGTACGTCTTTGGAGTGTGGGAGGAAACCGAAGATCTCGGAGAAAACCCACGCAGGTCACGGGGAGAACGTACAAACTCCTTACAGTGCAGCACCCGTAGTCAGGATCGAACCTGAGTCTCCGGCGCTGCATTCTGACACAATTCACTTAGGAATGTGCTTCAGGTGAAGGTGACGCCTTGCACCATCACTGCCGTCCTGTGCTCAGGCACCACGTTCACAGTTAGCACTTGCATATCTTGCCTGAGAGGCTGCCACGTACGAAGGCTCCTTCCCTTTGTCATCCATCATTTCTGATGCAATAAATTAAACGACTATTAAAATTCAATGGTAATTGTCTTCTGTGTTTCGGAGATAGAGACCTTTAAATTACAATTTTTTTAAGGATGATAAATAACAGCGCCTGCCGCGAGCTCCAGTTGACGCTTTGCTCAGCAGTCACCATGAGGTACAGGATTCAGACAGGATGAATAATTGCTGACTTATATCTTGTTTCCATTAGTCCCCTTTCGAGTTTATTTGCAATAAGCGCTGTTTGAAGCTCTATGTCTCATCTATTAGGCTGACGGTTTGATCTATCGATTATCATGTCTAGGTATTGATTAATAAGCAAAGCAGTGATTTTTCATCTGCCACGACGGTCTATCGGCCAAAAATCACATCTGCACAGCTGCAGTCTCCAATGTTTTACAGAGTAAAATCCAGCACACCACATGAAACTGGGTCTATTAAAGTCTAACAACGCACACCTCATTGAAACGCATCGAATAGTGGAAGGCCTGGATAGGGTGGATGTGGAGAGGATGTTTCCACTAGTGGGAGAATCTAGGACTAGAGGTCATAGCCTCAGAATTAAAGGACGGTCCTTGAGGAAGGAGATGAGGAGGAATTTCTTCAATCAGAGGCTGGTGAATCTGTGGAATTCATTGCCACAGCAGGTTGTGGAGGCCATCAATGGATATTTTAAAAGTATAGATAGATAGATTCTAGATTGGTACGGATGTCGGGGGTAATGGGGAGAAGGCAGGCGAATGGAGTTAGGAAGGAGAGATAGATCAGCCATGATAGACTTGATGGGCCGAATGGCCTAATTCTTCTCCTAGCACTTATGACCTTATGACCTGATGACAGCATACAAATTTATATCTGTTATTTTTTGTGTTAACACGTTGAAGGAGCAATGATGCAAAGACAATTCCAACAAGGTTTACTAAATCCAGCATGAAAAAAAATCTTAAATGCAGTAACCACAAGAGAGTGTGGGAAGGAACTGCAGATGCTGGTTTACACCAAAGATAGACACAAAATGCTGGAGTAACTCAGTGGGTCAGGCAGCATCTCTGGAGAGAAGGAATGGGTGACATTTCGGGTTGAGACCCTTCTACATAGTCTGAAGAAGGGTCTCGAACACAAGGGAGTGTTGGTAAACAATGTATTTTTTATTGATGCCGTCTCCATGGCTATTTACTGCCCAGGTTGGTATTCAGAGAGCTCTTGCGGAGGTCAGATAATGACATGCTGAAAGCTTCTTTGAAAACATGAACTAAACATCGGTTTAATTCTTGCAGACCCGGCTCAGATCCTTGTGGGATGTCACGAGGGTTGCCAACTGTTCCGTATTAGCCGGGACATCCCGTATTTTGGGCTGAATTAGTTTGTCCCTTATGGGACCGCCATTGTCCCCTATGAGTAGGGTTGCCAACTTCCTCACTCCCAACGAAGGGACAAAGGGTGACGTCAACGCCCCGCGCCCCATGCCCCACGTGATCTGACCCAGCCAGCGGCCACATGCTCCTGCTCCACCAATGGCAGCCGCCCAGGCTACGACTACCTACGTCAACCGGCGACAGGCACCGTTGTCAAAGCCGGAGGCCAAAATAACATGAATTGTCTTCAGTTGTCGCCGATAGGGTCGTAGCTTGTCGTAGCTTGTGGTTGACTTTGGTTGTCGTAGGTTGCCGCCTGTGTGGTCGTAGGTTGTCGTAGGTGCGGTCGCAGGTGGACGTCCTAAGTCACTACGATTGGGTCGCCGGTTGTCGGTAGCTTGCCGTAACTTGCCGTCGACTAGGTGGTAAGTTGTTGTTGTAGCTTGTCGTAGACATTGTCGTAGGGGGGGGTCCAGTCGCCGGCTTTTCAGCGACTTGCTACGACTATTGCAGTCGCCTAAAAAAACGCCTCAGTGGGACAGGCCCCTTAGTCAGCAGCACCTCAATGAGGGACTTAATCAATATCTCTTACTGGGAATGTACATGAACGTCATAGACAATAGTGAAAGCCTTGGATAGAGTGGATGTGGAGAGGATGTTTCCACTAGTGGGAGAGTCTAGGACTAGAGGTCGCAGCCTCAGAATTAAAGGACGTTCTTTCAGGAATGAGTTGAGGAGAAATTTCTTCAGTCAGAGGGTGGTGAATCTGTGGAATTCTTTGCCACAGAAGGCTGTGGAGACCAAGTCAGTGGATATTTTTAAGGCAGAGATAGATGGATTCTTGATTAATACAGGTGTCAGAGGTTATGAGGAGAAGGCAGGAGAATGGGGTTAGGAGGGAGAGATAGATCAGCCATGATTGAATGGAGGAGTGGACTTGATGGGCCGAATGGCCTAATTCTACTATTCCTTATGATCCTTTGACCTTATGACAGACATTACTCCTCATTCTGCTTTGGTGATTACATTAAAGTTAATTTGCACTTTCCTCTTTCAGACTGACTCAGTCTGGGAATTCCAGGATGTTCAGTCACTATATTCTAACTATCTCTCCAAGAGTCACTTGTGCAACAATCATGTGGCACATTATTTTGCATGTACAAGTATATCTCGACACAAAGGCATCTAATGCGGCACGGTGGCGCAGCAGCCGAGCTACTGCCTTACAGCGCCAGAGACATGGGTTCGATCCTGACTACGGGTGCTGTCTGTATCGGGAGTTTGTACGTTCTCCCCGTGACCTGCATGGTTTTTCTCCGAGATCTTCGGTTTCCTCCCACACTCCAAAGACGTACAGGTTTGTAGGTTAATTGGCTTGGCAAATTTGTAAAATGACCCTAGCGTGTGTAGGATAGTGTTAGTGTGCAGGGATTGCTGGTCGGTGCGGACTCAGTGGGCTGAAGGGCCTGTTTCTGCGCTGTATCTCTAAACAAAAAGCAATTGTATTTAGGGAAGTAGGAACATAGGCTACTGATGAATGTAATTTCCATCATTCGGATATGTTACCTTCCAGAACATAGACATTATAAAATAAGGTCTTTATTTCTTTACTATTTCTTTCTTTCTGTACTTTCTGTTCTACATCACATTTGTGCAGACACCAATTAACCTACAAGCCTGCATGTTTTTGGAATGTGAGAGGAAACCCGGAGAAAACCCATGCAGTCACAGAGATACCATACTCGTAGTCAGGATTAGGGTTGCCAACTGTCCCGTATTAGCTGCGACATCCTGTATTTTGGGCAAAATTGGTTTGTCCCATAGGGGACCGGTCTTGTCCCGTATTAGCCCCGGGGGGCGCTGTAGGCCCGGACATTGTAGGCCCAGACACTGTAGGCCCGGACACTGTAGGCCCGGACGCTGTAGGCCTGGACGCTGTAGGCCCGGACGCTGTAGGCCCCGACGCTCTAGGTCCCGCTCTAGTTTAGGCCCCGACACTCTAGGTTTCCGACATTTTAGCTCCGGACAGTGTAGGTCCGGAGGCCCGGGCGCCGCCAAACGGAGGTTGCGTAGCAACCTGCCTCCCGACCCGGGCGGCCACCATTGGTGGAGCGGGAGCACGTGGCCACTGGCTGGGTGAGGTCAGGCGGGGTGGTGACATCACCTTGTCCCATATTTGGGAGTGAGATAGTTGGCACCCCTAGTCCGGATTGAACCTAGGCCTACTTTGCCAGGGGCTCGACTGCTCCGCCACTGTGCCTCCCAAGTACTTGCAACTTCCTGCTGGAAAATGGCTTTGGCTGCCTCGCCCATCTATGCCTTTCATCATTTCATATACTTTTTAATCATTTTTTCAATCATACATTTTATCGCCTCTTCAAACCCAAAGCTGAGCTGCCAGGAGGAAACCTTTACTGTCAGCACCTCCACTCGAGGCAGGGATGAAGCCTGAGATCGTTACGCCTCCTTTGACTTCTTCTTGTTGAGTCCACATCACAAGATTAGAAATTGATCAGCTAGAGCTGAACACACTTCTCGGCAACTGCACGCAACTGCATCATTCGCTTCTTGTGCTTCTTGTGCGTGGTGGTGGAATGAATGGTGGAAACAGAGCCGCGATGTGAATGCTCTTTCCTTGACCCCAGACCGGGACTGAGCTGCTGGGCCAAGCCTGAGGTTGCCAACATCTCCATACCTGTGCTCTGATAGTGAGGGACAGCGCCCCCATGTGGACTGGACTGTCGTACCACTGTCGATAAGATAAATCATACTGGAGCCTGATGTGGGCTCTGGGTGGAGCGATACACCCTCTGTAACGTGTCCTGGGAACCAGGTGTTTATCGAAGTGTAATCAGATGGGGGAGCATGAAATGGAGGCCTGGACCACAGATACAGGGGCCACAGTCTAAGAATGAAGGGGAGGCCATTTAAAACCGAGGTGGGGAAAACTTTTTCACCCAGAGAGTTGTGAATTTGTGGAATTCTCTGCAACAGAGGCCAATTCACTGGATGGATTAAAAAGAGAGTTAAATATAGCTCTAGGGGCTAGTGGAATCAAGGGATATGGGGAGAAGTTGGGCACGGGTTACTGATTGTGGATGATCAGCCATGATCACAGTGAATGGCGGTGCTGGCTCGAAGGGCCGAGTGGTCTCCTTCTGCACCCTATTTTCTATGTTTCTATGACATGAGGAAATCAGGGTCAGGAATTTAGTGAAGTGACTGGATGCCAGGATTTGAGTGAGGCGAAGAAAGAATAAAGGTTTGGAGTCTTGGATGTTGTGGAAGCGGGAGATTGGGATGTGGGGAAGTTTGTGTCGGGTGCAGGCGTCTCAGGATGGGAGATAAGGGGAATCAGTAACCAGGCCTTGTTGGGAAGGTTGCTTTACACCAATTTGAAGCCCAAGTCGTGCTGGGAATTAGTCATTGGGTGCCCCTTTGACAATATTTTCCAATTTGCAATACAGTTCTCCAAAAGGTTAAACACACATAAAATGGCTTCTTCTTGCAAGGCCCTGATGTGGAAAATACATCAAACCTACAAGGGTAATTCAGTGACAGAAAGTGCCCCAATGAATTGCCCGCTGAAGCAAAATAATCCGCATGTAAATATTAGACATTAAAGTGTGGGCATTCATGCACAGCACGGTGGCACAGCGGTAGAGTTGCTGCCTTACAACGGCAGAGACCCGGGTTCGATCCCGACTATGGGTGCTGTCTGTACGGAGTTTGTACGTTCTCCCCGTGACCTGCGTGGGTTTTCTCCGACATCTTTGGTTTCCTCCTACACTCCAAAGACGTACAGGTTTGTAGGTTAATTGGCTTGGTATAAAGTATAAATATAAAATTGTCCCTAGTGTGTATAGGGTGGTGATAATGTGCGGGGATCGCTGGTCGGTGCGGACCCGGTTGGCCGAAGGGTCTGTTTCCGCGCTGTATCTCTATGACTCCATGATTCTATGATTCTAAGTGCAGGCACTGACGTTTGGAGAACTTGTTACTTGTAATCCCTGGTACGTGCAGTAACCATGCATTCAAGTCGACCTTTCTTCCATCTAAAGCCTCATCGAAGGCAGCTGTTTGAAAGTTAGTCACACAAAAATGGATATTACTGGTTCTGAACTTCCAGAATGTCAGTTCTCCCACCGAAGGATATTCTCAATGAAAGCTCTGCATCTTATCCTCATTGAAGATAGACACAAAATGCTGGAGTAACTCAGTGGGACAGGCAGATAGAAGGAATAAGTGACATTTCGGGTTGAGACCCTTCTTAACCCTTGCTTTCCTTCTTTCTCCATCCCTCCCCCATCCTAATTCTCCGACCAGTCTGACTCACCCCTTGATTACATTTTTATCTTTGTTTGCATCGTTGTCGCCTTCCCCTAGCTAATGATGATCTACTCTACACTTTCCTTGAACCTCGTCCCCTTTGATGTCTCATTTTCACACTTTACCCTTCTGTGTCTCCCTCTCCCCGACTCTCAGTCTGGAGAAGGGAATCGACCCGAAACGTCACCCATTGCTTCTCTCCAGAGATGCTGCCTGTCCCGCTGAGTTGCTCCAGCATTCTGTGTCTATCTTCAGTGTAAACCAGCGTCTGCAGTTCCTTCCGACACATTTCTCGTTCTCATTGACTCGCTGTAAAGTCTATTTCAATCGAAATCTATTCCTGGATGCTGTGAAGTGAGGAAAAGGGAAACATAAAAAATGTACCCTCTCAAGTTGTGTAGGAAAATAACTGCAGATGCTGGTACAAATCGAAGGTATCACAAAATGCTGGAGTAACTCAGGGGATCAGGCAGCATCTCTGGAGAGAAGGAATGGGTGACGTTTCGGGTCGAGACATGACCCAATCCTTCTCTCCTGAGAAGCTGCCTGACCCGCTGAGTTACTCCAGCATTTTGTGATACCCTCTCAAGTTAATGACAGAACTTTGTCCATGTGATAGTGTTGAGGCATTTTTGTGTTGTGTCTGTGGACTCGACTGTGAGGATTGATAGATTGTGAATTAGCAAGCTGCATTGCAGAGATATTCGGTTTTAAGCCTCACAATAAAAAGAAAATCCATTACCTAGGTAATCCAACATTGCTATTCCACACACTTCATGCTGCAGGCTCTTAGAATGAGATTCCCAAATTAATGCTGCATTTCTATCTGGACCTATGCCCAAGAGCAAACAGATCGGAGTTACCAGAATTAAGTTTATTTCTACCCTTTCTACCCTTTGCTGAAACGCATCCTTGCCTCCGAAAGAACGGCACCTAGGTAAAGGAGCTCACCAATTAAACACAAGTACCGCCTCTGCTCTTTATCAAAGCGTCGGCAGCATTTGTTTAGTTTAGTTTAGAGGTACAGGGCAGACACGAGCCCTTCGGCCTGCCGAGTTGGTAACGACCAGCGATCCCTCCCTCATTAACACGGATCTACACACACGGGACAATTGTTTTTTAAACATTTATACATTTGTACATTTATACCAGGGGGGGCAATTAACAATAGACAATAGACAATAGGTGCAGGAGGAGGCTTTTCGGCCCTTCGAGCCAGCACACCCATTCAATGTGATCATGGCTGAACATTCCCAATCAGTACCCTATTCCTGCCTTCTCCCCATACCCTCTGACTCCGCTATCCTTAAGAGCTCTATCTAGCTCTCTCTTGAATGCATTCAGGGAATTGGCCTCCACTGCCTTCTGAGGCAGAGAATTCCACAGATTCACAACTTTCTGACTGAAAAAGTTTTTCCTCATCTCAGTTCTAAATGGCCTACCCCTTATTCTTAAACTGTGGCCCCTTGTTCTGGATTCCCCCAACATTGGGAACATATTTCCTGCCTCTAACGTGTCCAACCCCTTAATAATCTTATACGTTTCGATAAGATCTCCTCTCATCCTTCTAAATTCCAGTGTATACAAGCCTAGTCGCTCCAGTCTTTCAACATACGACAGTCCCGCCATTCCAGGAATTAACCTAGTAAATCTACGCTGCACGCCTGACAAACTGGTACCTATTCTGGAGTGTGGGAGGAAATCGGAGATCTTGGTGGAAAGCCCACGAGGGCACAGGCAGAAGTTACAAACTCCGTACAGACAGCACCCGTAGTCAGGCTGGAACCCGGGTCTCTGGCGCTGTAAGGCAGATGGTCTGCCGCTGCCCATTTAGCAACCTGGCGAGCTGAAGTTAGCGGCATTGTTCAGCATGCAGCTTTTAAATCCAGGTGACAAACATCTACCTTGTGCCAATTATCATCAGGGATCTTAAAAGAAAGCCTGCTGATAAGAATATATCCCAACATAAAAATGATTCATTTTTGCTCAATCCAATACACATATCGCGCATCAGCTGGGGAAGGAGCAGCCATGTACTACCCCCCCATTGCATTCTGCCCCAGTCTCTGCTCAACCTCTCCACCTAGGGTTGCCAACTGTCCTGTATTACATCCTGTACTTTGGGCTAAATTAGTTTGTCCTGTACGGGACCGTCCTTGTCCCGTATTAGTAGGGTTGCCAACTTCCTCACTCCCAAAGAAGGGACAAAGGGTGACCGCCCCGCGCCCCACGTGACCTCACCCAGCCAGCGGCCACGTGCTCCCGCTCCACCAATGGCGGCCGCAGTGGAATTCTCTGCCGCAGAAGGCAAGTAGAGGCCAATTCACTGGATGAATTAAAAAGAGAGAGAGCTCTAGGGGCTAGTGGAATCAAGGGATATGGGGAGAAGGCAGGCACGGGTTACTGATTGTGGATGATCAGCCATGATCACAATGAATGGCCGTGCTGGCTTGAAGGGCTGAATGGCCTCCTCCTGCTCCTATTTTATATCCATCTAATTTGTTGAAGTTCAGGGTGGAATTTACCAAAATCCTTCAGTTCTGCTTGGATACATATGTTATTGAGATACCTAGATACCCAAGAACTTGAAATATGCAAGCATACAAATAAGCATTCAAGCATTGGGAGAAAGATAAGCTTGACAATTATAGTGCAGCACAACAGTGGAGAAACGTGTAGAAAATAAAATAAAAATAACTTGGACTCATGTGGACTGACAAAAAGGAGAACCAGCAGTGTTTGTGAAAGGGCAAATCATATTTACTGAGTTTGGAATTAAATTTATAAGCAGGGAACAGAAAAATGGAAAAATAAATTGAACCTCTGCTCAACACTTTTAATTTGATGACCAATTGAAGGGAAAGTCCTTGATGAACCCTGTCAATTCTGATTAAGAATCACAGTCTCAAAAATTAGCCCACCTCTGTCCAGTTTCTGTCATGGGCAGCCTCTTCATTTCTAAACCACAACACTTATTTTAAATTTCCAGTGTTTGAGCTTTTCCTTTTGGTATATTTGTTGATTTGTGTTAGATGTAAAAGGTTTCATGCATCTTAGATTAAGTCACTAAGGCTTGGTAATTCAACAAGTAACACTGAGTCGTTATTTGTCGCAGCACGGTGGCGCAGCGGTAGAGTTGCTGCCTTACAGCGCTTGCAGCGCCGGAGACCCGGGTTCCATCCTGACTACGGATGCTGTCTGTATGGAGTTTGTACGTTCTCCTTGTGACCTCTGTGGGTTTTCTCCGAGATCTTCGGTTTCCTCCCACACTCCAAAGACGTGCAGTTATGTTGGTTAATTGGCTTTGTGTATGTGTAAAATTGTCCCTATTGTGTGGAGGATAGTTTTAATGTGCGGGGATCGCTGGTCAGTGCGGACTCGGTGGGCCGAAGGGCCTGTTTCCACGCTGTACCTCTAAAACTAAACTAAACAAAAGTAATTCTCTTGGGGCTATTTACCAATTCCCCCCAAACATCTTTGTTTCCTTTCTTGGTCTCTTATTAACTCCTTTGGATGTGCACGAAAAAACATAATTATGCACATTCAACGCAAGGCAAGATTAACATGAAAACCACACAATATCATTAAATAATACACCATAATCTCTGCAGGTGCAAATGAATCAGCCAGACCCATCTGGATTGTATACTAACAAACTCAAATGTACCCAAAACTAACGTCATTATGAAATCTTTATTATCCCTACATTATGCAGGTAATAAACACAAAATGCTGGAGTAACTCAGTGGGACAGGCAGCATCTCCGGATAGAAGGAATGGGTGACTTTTCGGGTCAAGACCCTGTCTGAAGAAGGGACTCGACCCGAAACGTCACCCCTTATTAAAGGCCAAAGCTCACACATAGACAGACACTACTCCTGTCTGTCTATGTATGTGTGAACTTTGGCCTTTAATAAACGTAGTGAAATGCTGTGTATGTGTTTGCCTCATTGATCTTAATAAATGAATGAAAAGAGTTCTCATAGTGCAGTGTGTGCGTCATTGATTTTAATGGTCAAAATGAATGCGACTAGAATCTTTGAATGAGATGTCATGATAAAGTTCTTAGAAATTTAATAAATTCCAACACCTATTTTTTTTTTAAATCACTAAACTCAACTTTATTCAAAAACAATATGAAAGATGGATAACTGCATGCCAAAATCTTTTTTTTTTAAACAGACACTTCAAACGAATGCAAAATATACCTAGAAGTTTCACTGGACGGGCCTTGCTATGGGTTTGTTCACATGTGAGTTGTGCTGGTGACACCTCCACATAAGTGTAGGTTGTCGTTGGTTGTCTTGCTTGCCATGGTCCCTGTCGTAGTGGACGTCCTAGGTAGCGAAGACTGAGTCGCCGGTTGTCGCCAGCTTGCCGTCGCCTATGTGGTAGGTTGTCCTACCTTGTCGTGGGGATTGTCGTGGTCATTGTCGTGGACATTGTCGTAGGGTTAATTTTTTCGGCGATCTGCTCCGACTTTGACAGTCGCCGGCAGTCGCCTAAAAAATCGCCAAAGTGGGACAGGCCCTTAAAGGTCCCGACCCAAAACATTGTCTGTTTATTTCCCTCCACGGATGCTGCCCGACCCGGTGAGTTTCTCCAGCAGTTTGTGTGTCGTCAGGAGATGAAAACATTGTTTTGTATCATCTGTGCGAATGAAATTTTAACTTTAAAATATATTAGAGCCTTTAAAATATTTAAAAACTTTAAAATATATACAGCGTGGAAACAGGCCCTTCGGCCCAACTTGCCCATACCGACCAACATGTCCCATCTACACTAGTCCCACCTGCCTGCATTTGTCCCATATCCTTCCAAACCTGTCCTATCCATGTTCTTGTCTACTTGTTTCTTAAACATTGCAGTAGCCCTTGCCTCAACTGCCCCCTTTGACAGCTCGTTCCATACACCCACCACCCTTTGTGTGAAAATGTTACCCCTCAGATGCCTATTAAATGTTTTCTTCTTCACCTTTAAACCTATGTCCTCTGGTTCTCGATTCCCCTACTCTGGGCAAGATAAATTCTTGGAAACTTAAGTTACTGTTAAATACTATTACCCTCCTGACAAATGAAAACTATTATGAAAATTTGTGCCCAGCAAACTGAAATTTATAGGAACTCCATGAGGTTACAGATTATAAGTGAAAGTGTCTCCAAATCTTTAATGTTATCTGATTTAGATAACTCACAAAGACTGAGGTTCAGATTCACTTATAGTTTTTAGTAAATGTGTTTTGTTTAGAGTGTCATATAGATTTGCTGCTATTGATCATATTGGTGACAACTATATTAAAAAAAAAGATATAGCTTTGAAATATAGCTACCAGTGTCAAATAAAGGAATGATCCTTGATGGTGTTTTGTGATAGGAGATTGTGACTTAGACAGTGTTCTTGGTCTGACAAAGCATTGTTTTTTCAATAATATTCTAAGTTGCATTCTATCAAAATGAACCTGCAATCATTATGAATAAAGGCAATCACAAAAGAAATAAATGCAGTCTTCTAGAACTGTAATCTAATGTACTGCGAACATTTTAAATTTGCAAGTGCAAAACAATCTATAATAAAATCATGTTTGCAGTTAATTTGTTTCAACTTTCATCTGTTTAATGTAGACATGAGCAATGGATTTTGTATACAAGATTCTTAAGCAATGAACGTCTGTTGCCAGCACATTTCGGGTATTTTGTTGTTAATTTGAATACTGAATCCGCTCGACCCGACACGTCACCCTTTCCTTCTCTCCAGAGATGCTGCCTGTCCTGCTGGGTTACTCCAGTATTTTGTGCCTATCTTCGGTTTAAACCAGCATCTGCAGTTCCTACCTACGCATTTTGTCTGCAAAATCTCCTCAAGGTAAGTCTACTTTGAAGAAGTTCTCCTCCTCTCTCCGACGAGAGTTCTGCATCATCCTCTCTCGCTGTTCCCCCTCTGTGATTCCTCCTGCACTTTCACTCGACCACCACATTTTAACCCAGGCTCGCTGCTACAGCCACATGTGTTTTCTCCGTGCTTGCCCGCGCCTCCATCTTCTACCTCAGGGCTTCCAACTCTGGCTCCAGACCTCCCAAACAAAGGAAGAAGGGTCTCGACCGGAAACGTCACCCATTCCTTCTCTCCAGAGGTGCTGCCTGTCTCACTGAGTTACTCCAGCAACAAATTCAGCTGTCTCTGACTGTAAAGGACCTACATTCGTCTTCACTAATCTTTTCCTTTTTACACACCTATAGAAACTTTTACAGTCAGTTTTTATATTCCCCGCAAGTTTTCTTTCATGCTCTTTTTCCCCCTCTTAATTAACCCCTTTGTCCTCCTCTGTTGAGTTCTAAATTTCTCCGTGTCCTCTGGTTTGCTGCTTCCTCTGGCCAATGTATGCCTCTTCCTTGGCTTTAACACTATCCTTGACTTCCCTCGTCAGCCACGGTTGAGCCGCCTTCCCAGTTTTATTTTTTTACCAGACAGGGTTGAACAATTTTTGGAGTTCATCCATGAGGTCTTTAAATCTTCGCCATTGCATTTCCACCGTCAACCCTATAAGTATAATTTGCCAATCTATTCTAGCCAATTCCCATCTCATACCTTCAAAGTCTCTTTATTCAAGTTCATGGAATTGGGCGGTAGGATATTGACATGGATAGAGAATTGGTTGGCAGACAGGAAGCAAAGAGTAGGGATTAACAGGTCCTTTTCAGAATGGCAGGCAGTGACTAGTGGGGTACCGCAAGTGTCGGTGCTGGGACCCCAGTTGTTTACAATACATATTAACGATTTAGACGAGGGAATTAAATGTAACATCTCTAAGTTTGCGGACGACACAAAGCTGGGTGGCAGTGTGAGCTGCGAGGAGGATGCCATGAGGCTGCAGGGTGACATGGACAGGTTGGGTGAGTGGACAGATGCACGGCAGATGCAGTAGAATGTAGATACATGTGAGGTTATCCACTTTGGTGGCAAGAACAGGAAGGCAGATTATTATCTGAATGGTATCAGATTAGGAGAAGGGGAGGTGCAACGAGACCTAGGTGTGCTTGTACATCAGTCACTGAAAGTAAGCATGCAGGTACAGCAGGCAATGAAGATTTGGCCATTGCGAGAGGATTTGAGTTTAGGAGCAAGGAGGTCCTACTGCAGTTGTACAGGGCCCTGGTGAGACCGCACTTGGAGTATTGTGTGCAATTTTGGTCTCCTAATTTGAGGAAGGACATTATTGCTATTGAGGGAGTGCAGCGTAGGTTCACCAGGTTAATCCCCAAGATGGCGGGACTGACGTATGATGAAAGAATGCGTTGACTGGGCTTGGACTGGGCTTCTAAATTCACTGGAATTTAGAAGGATGAGAGGGGATCTTATCGAAACATATAAAATTATAAAAGGACTGGACAAGCTAGATGCAGGAAAAATGTTCCCAATGTTGGGAAAGTCCAGAACCAGGGGCCACAGTCTTAGAATAAAGGGGAAGCCATTTAAAACTGAGGTGAGAAAAAACTTTTTCACCCAGAGAGTTGTGAATTTGTGGAATTCTCTACCACAGAGGGTAGTGGAAGTCAAATCACTGGATGGATTTAAGAGAGAGTTAGATAGAACTCGAGGGGCTAGTGGAATCAAGGGATATGGGGAGAAGGCAGGCACGGGTTACTGATTGGGGACGATCAGCCATGATCACAATGAATGGCGGTGCTGGCTCAAAGGGCCGAATGGCCTCCCCCTGCACCTATTGTCTATGTTTCTATGTTTCTGTATATTTGTTTACCAGATTCCTCTCAGAGGAAAATAAATACGCACAGTTTTAAATTTTAAGCAAGGACTAATAAATGGGGAGATGAAGAGTTGATTGGGTGAGGGAATGTGGAGGGGGAGGGGGGGGGGGGAAGTAATAGCAACGTAATTCCAAAACAAACAGAATGAGTCAGGGCAAAGTAATAGTCAGCATTACTGCTCCGGGCATCAAAGATAAAGGGATGAGTATAATGAAGCAAAATAATTAAACCTGGAGAATGAAATATGGAGGAAGACACAAAATGCTGGAGTAACTCAGCGGGTCAGGCAGCATTTCAGGAGGGAAGGAATGGGTGACGTTTCGGTTCGAGTCCCTTCTTCGGACTGATGTCAGGGGAGGGGGCCGGACAAAGATAGGATGTAGTCGGAGACAGGAAGACAGTGGGAGAACTGGGAAGGCTGGAGGGGATGGAGAGGGGAAGCGGGGACTATCATATGAACCTGTGCATAAAACACCAAAGCAGAACAATAGATAGCGTTGTTATCCGAATATGACAGTTTACCAGACCTGCATGAATATGAAGATGTTAAAGTTATTGCAGTTAATATTTCAATGTGATAGATTCATTGTAACCAATACCTAGGCAAATATTTTGCAAAGGCAAAACGGCTTTAATTAAGGACTTCATTTCTTGTGCTGTTTGGGATAAGCTCACTAGTACACATTAAAGTGTTTTTTTTTTTTTAATGTGTTCGGAATAACTCTCCATTATTTATATTCCAGAACCTACAGCGGTACAGCTTGGAATGGATTTATTAACTATTAATGAGCTGTATTTAGTTATTACGCTAACTGCCGAGATCAAAAATAATCTCACTTAATGCAATGCAATGCAAAAATAACTCCCAAATTCTTCGGTAATGCTGACAACAGCATTACTACAACAACCCCTTCCATTTACTGTGAAACTCCTGTTCTGATTTGACTTCGCAAAATGCCACATTTCACACTTATTCGAATTAAACTCTGTATGCTATTCCACGGTTCATTTGCTCAGCTGATCAAAATCCCAAAGTAATTTGGATAGCTGCCAGAGGGGGTAGTTGAGGCTGGGACTATCCCAACGTTTTAGAAACTGTTAGACAGGTACATGGATAGTGTGCAAAAAGGAACTGCAGATGCTGGTTTTAACCCAAGGCAGACACAAAAAGCTGTTTCTTAAATGTTGGGACAGTCCCAGCCTCAACTACCACCTCTGGCAGCTTGTTCCATACACCCGCCACCCTTTGTGTGAAAAAGTTACCCCTCAGATTCCTATTAAATCTTTTCCCCTTCACGGTAAACCTATGTCCTCTAGTCCTCGATTCACCTACTCTGGGCAAGAGACTATATGCATGTACCCAATCTATTCCTCTCATGTATACACCTCAATAAGATCACTCCTGCGCTCCAAGGTATAGAGTCTCTGCCTACTCAACCTCTCCCTATACCTCAGACCGTGTAGTCTTGACAGCATCTTCGTAAATCTTCTCTGTACCCATTCCAGCTTGACAACATCTTTCCAAAAACATGTTGCCAAGAACTGAACACAATACTCTAAATGCGGCTTCACCAATGTCTTAGACAACTGCAACATGACCTCTCAACTTCTATACTCAGTACTCTGACTGATGAAGGCCAATGTGCCAAATGCCTTTTTGACCAGCCTATCTACCTGCCACTCAATCTTCAAGGAACCATGCACCTGCACTCCTGGAAGGTATCACAAAAAGCTGGAGTAACTCAGCGGGACGGGCAGCATCGCTGGAGAGAAGAAATGGGTGACGTTTCGGGTCAAGACCCTTCAGACTGGTTAGGGATAAGGGAACCGAGAGATATAGACGATGATGTAGAGATAAAGAACAATGAATGAAAGATGTGCAAAAAAGTAACGATGATAAAGGAAACAGGCCATTGTTAGCTGTTTGTAGGGTGAAAATGAGAAGCGTTTGTGACTTGGGTGGGGGAGGGGTAGAGAGAGAGGGAATGCCGGGGCTACCAGGAGTGAGAGAAATCAATATTCATACCATTGGGGTTTAAGCTGCCCAAGCAAAATATGAGATACTGTTCCTCCGATTTGCGTTTAGCCTCACTCTGAAAATGGAGGAGACCCAGGACAGAAAGGTCAGTGTAGGAATAGGAAGGAGAATGAAAGTGTCCAGCAACTGGAAGATCAGGTTTGTTCAGGCGGGCTGAGCGACGGTGTTCCGTGAAACGATCACCCAGTCTGCGTTTGGTCTCCCCGATGTATAAGATGATATACAACACATAATCCTCCAAAATTTCCGCCACCTCCAACGGGATCCCACCACTAGCACATCTTCCCATCTCCATCCTTTCCCGCCTTGCGCAGAGACCGTTCCCTCCGCAACTCCCTGGTAAACTCATCCCTTCCCACCCAAACCACCCCCTCCCCAGGTACCTTCCCCTGAAACCGCAGAAAATGCAACACCTATCGCTATACCTCCCCCCTCGACCCTGTCCAAGGACCACGACAGTCCTTTCAGGTGAGGCAGAGGTTCACTTGCACCTCCTCCAACCTCATCTGCTGTATCCGTTGTTCAAGATGTGGACTCAGAATACATCAGCGAGACCAAACGTAGACTGGGCGATCGTTTCGTGGAACATCTTCGCTCAGTCAGCCTGAACCTACCTGATCTCCCGGTTGCTAAACACTTTAATTCTCCTTCCTATTCCGACACAGACCTTTCTGTCCTAGGTATTTATTCACAAAATGCTGGAGTAACTCAGCAGGTCAGGCAGCATCTCAGGAGAGAAGGAATGGGTGACGTTTCGGGTCGAGACCCTTCTTCAGACCTTCTTTCTGTCCTCGGTCTCCTCCATTGTCAGAGTGAGGCTAAATGCAAATTGGATGAACAGCATCTCATATTTCGCTTGGGCAGCTTGCAGCCCAGTGGTAAGATATTGATCTCTCTCTCTTCAGGTAGCCCCGGCATTCCCACTCTCTCTATTCCCTCCCCCACCCAAGTCGCACCAGCTTCTCATTTTAAACCTACTAACAGCTTACAATGGCTTGTTTCCTTTATCACAGGTACATGGATAGGACGTGTTTGGAGGCATATTGACCAAACACAGGCAGGTAGAACTCGTGTAGATTGGACATGTTGGCCAGTGTGGGCAGGTTGGGCTGAAGGGCCTGATTCCACGCTGTATCACTCAGTGACTCTATGACTCTAATTCTTGATAACAAACTTCACTGTCTATGATACCATCTATTTTAGTGTCATCTGCAAACTTACTGATCGTGACTTAAACATTCTCATCCAAATCATTGATATGGGCAATGGGGCTAGCACGAACCCCTGAGACACACCATGAGTCACAGGCCTCCTGTCTGACAAACAACCTTCCCTCACGACCCTCTACTTCCTACCATCAAGCCAACAATATGTTCAGATAGACAGACAGTCAGTCGGCAAGACCAGGAGCAGACTCGGTGATCGTTTCGCTGAACACCTCTGCTCAGTCCACCTAAACCTACCTGATCTCCCGGTTGTTCAACACTTTAACTCCCCCTCCCATTCCCACACTGACCTTTCTGTCCTGGGCCTCCTCCATTGTCAGAGTGAGGCCCAGCGCAAATTGGAGGAACAGCATCTCATATTTCACTTGGGCAGCTTACACCCCAGCGGTATGAACATTGACTTCTCCAACTCCAAGTAATCCTTGCTTTCCCTCTCTCTCCATCCCTTCCCCTTCCCAGTTCTCCAATCAGTCAGACTGTCCCCGCTTACATTTTATCTCTGTTTGCTTTGTTGTCACCTTCGCCTAGCTAACAATGATCTATTCTACATTTTCCGTGAGATACATCTCTTTTGATGTCGCATGTTCACTTCTTACCCTTCCATATCTCTGTGTCTCCCTCTCCCCTGACTCTCAGTCTGAAGAAGGACCTCGACTCAAAACGTCACCCATACGTTCTATCCAGAGATGCTGCCTGTCCCGCAGAGTTACTACAGCTTTTTGTGTCTATCTTCGGTGTAAACCAGTATCTGCAGTTCCTTCCTGCACGATATATACAGTTGGCTAAATCTCCCAGCATCCCTTGGTACCTAATCTTCCAGAGCAGCTGACAGCAGAGAACCACATCAAAGGCTTTGCTGAAGTCCAGAAATCGTACATTGCCTGGCCTCAACAACCTCCTTGGTTACTTCTTCAAACAACTCAATCAAATTTGTGTGACTTGACAGCAAACACAAAACCATGCTGACTATCCCAAAACAATCACAGTCTTTCGAAATGCATGCATATCTTATTCCTCAGAATCCTCTCCAGTAAGTAGAGTCCTGGCAAAATTCTCATAAACCTTCTCTTCACCCTTTCCAGATTAGTGGCAGTTTTCCTGTTGCAGACTGACCAAAACAGAACATCATAATCCAAGTATGGCCTGACCAACGTCTTTTGCAGCGGGTAGTCCATAGAGCTCAGAGGACCATCGGAACACAGCTACCAGCCTTGGAGGGCATCTACAACACACGATGCCTCAGAAAAGCCACCAGCATCCATAAAGACTCTTCACACCCCTGCAACAGTCTGTACGAACTTCTACCATCGGGCAGACGATACAAGGCCTTCTACGCCCACACCTCCAGACTCAGGAACAGCTTCATCCCCAGGGCCATAGCTGCTATGAACCGGTCCTGCTGAGCCGGATGGTCACATCGCACAGTGAACCGGCATAGATCTACTTGCACTTTATTCTGTTTTAAAACTGTTCCAATTTGTTTCATTGGGTTGTTTAAATTAATACTGACTAGCTAATTAATTTATTGCATCGTATGGGATGCGCATTCCCAATCTCATTGTACCCCTGTACAATGACAATAAAGATATATTGTATTGTATTGTATTGTATATAACATCATAACTCTTTATATTCAGCTCCCTGAGTGATGACATCCAGCATGCCAAGAATCTTCTTCACCACCCTATCTACCTTTCGATAATTATGTACTTGTACTCACAGATCCTTCTGCTCTACAACACTCCACAGGGCCCTGCCATTCACTGCAGTAAAGGTCCTGCCCTGGTTTGACCTCCCAAAATACGACAGCTTACACTTATCTGAATTAAACTCCATTACTCATTCCTCAGCCCACTAGCTCAGCAGCTCAAGAGACACTGTAATTATTTTTTTAGATTTTAGATTTAGAGGGAACAGGCCCTTCGGCCCACCGAGTCCGCGCCGCCCAGCGATCCCCGCACATTAACACTATCCTACACACTAGGGACAATTTTTTTGCATTTACCAAGCCAATTAACATAAACACCACATCTTTGGAGTGTGGGAGGAAACCGAAGATCTCGGAGAAAACCCACGCAGGTCACGGGGAGAACGTACAAACTCCATACAGAGGGCACCCGTAGTCAGGATCGAACCTGAGTCTCCGGCGCTGCATTCGCTGTAAGGCAGCAACTCTACCGCTGCGCCACCGTGCCGCATACTACAGTAACTACTTTTCACAACCTACAATTCCACCTTTTTTTAGTGAACCAAGTGAACCAATGCTTTGTACATTGTCATCCCAATCAATGGTAAAAAATGACAAATGGGATAAGGACCCTTGAGGCACACCACTAGTCACAGGGCTCCTGAAAGAAAGGTAACCTTCCACCACCAACCTCTGATTCCGATGTATGATGAGTGGGACTGATCGTGATGAAAGAATGGGTCGACAGGGCATGTATTCGCTGGAATTTAGAAGGATGAGAGGGAATCTTACAGAAACATATAAAATTCTTAGAGGATTGGACAGGGTAGATGTAGGAAAAATGTTCCCGATGTTGGGGGAGTCCAGAACCATGGGCCACAGTTTAAGAATAAGGGGTCGGTCATTTAGGACTGAGATGAGGAAAAACATTTTCAACCAGAGAGGTGAATCTGTGGAATTCTCTGCCACAGAAGGCAGTGGAGGCCAATTCACTGGATGTTTTCAAGAGAGAGTTTGATTTAGCTCTTAGGGCTAACGGAATCAAGGGATATGGGGAAAAAGCAGGAACGGGATACTGATTTTAGATGACCAGCCATGATCGCATTGAATGGTGGTGCTGGGTCGAAGGGCCGAATGGCCTACTCCTGCACCTATTTTCTACGTTTCTTTGTTTCTGAGGAGGTCCCCTGATAGGGCGATTATTGGCTAGAGATGGTGTGAGCACATGAGGGATACATCGTTGTGATCTGTGGAACTGGTTAACTGGTTAACGGGCCTTTAATGGAGGAAGGGGGGGGGGGGAGATGGGTGAAAGAGGGAGGGAAGGGTGAAGGTGGTGTGTGTAGAAGTTACCTACAATTGGAGTGTTCAATGTTCATAGTGTTGGGCTGTAAGCTACCCAAGCAAAATATGAGGTGCTCACATAGTGTCAGGCAGCATCTCGGGAGAGAAGAAATGGGTGGCGTTTCGGGTCGAGACCCTTCTTCAGACTGAAAACACATCATGCCTTACAGCGCCAGGGATCCGGGTTAGATCCTGATTATTAATGCTGTCTGGACACGGATATTTTTGGAGGCACGGTGGCGCAGCGGTAGTGTTGCTGCCATGAAGCCAATTCTGTATCCAGTTAGTTAACTCTCCCCAGATCTTATGTAATCAAACCTTCAATACCAGCCTATCCAGCGGCACCTTATCAAAGGCCATGAGGTCATGATGAATAGGAGTAGAATTAGGCCATTCGGCTCATCAAGTCTACTCCACCACTCAATCATGGCTGACCTATCTCTCCCTTCTAACCTTATTGTCCTGCCTTCTCCCCATAACCTCTGACACCTGTACTAATCAAGAAAAAAGCTTTGTTGAAGTCCACATAGACTACATCTATGGCCCAGCCTTCATCAACCTTCTGGGTTACTTCTCCAGAAAATTCAATCATGTTGGCGAGACACTATCACAGAAGGCAGAGAGTGGCAATAAGGGGATTTTTTCAGGTTGGCTGCCAGTGTCTAGCAGAGTTCCACAGAGGTTGGTGCTGGGGCCGCTACTCTTTCATGTTGTACATAAATGATTTGGACGAGGGGATTGAAGGCTTTTTGGCAAAGTTTGCAGATGATATGAAAATAGGTGGAGGGCAGGTAGTGCAGAGAAAGCAGGGACTCTGCAGAAGGACTTGGACAGATTGGGAGAGTGGGCAGAGAGGTGGCAGATGAAATATTGTGTAGCAAAATATGGAGTCATGAATTTCGTTAGTAGGAATAAAGGCGTAGACTATTTTCTAAATGGGGAGAGAATTCAGAAATCGGAGGTACAAAGGAACTTGGGAGTGCTGGTACAGGATTCCCAAAACGTTAATCTGCAAGTCGAATCAGTGGTAAAGAAGTTAAACACAATGCTTGCATTTACTTCAACATATGATGAGCGTTTGTCAGCACTGGGCCTGTACTCGCTGGAGTTTAGAAGGATGAGGGGGGACCTCATTGAAACGTACAGAATAGTGAAAGACTTGGATCGCGTGGATGTGGAGAGGCCCTTATGATCTTATCACAATGAAACGGTATATGAGAGTTAGGAACTGGCTGATGTGATGAATAATTCCTTGTTATTAATATTTACAGTAGCAAAATAGGATGAATTGATTTTAATCCAAAGGAAAGGAAATGATGCTGGGAGAGGGGTTTATCAGCATAATTAGCTTAAGAAAAATGATAGAAATGAGAAAAGGGCTAACTGAATTTGTTCAAGAAATTAATGATTGCACAAATATTATGACGAAATTGCTGAAATTTATAATTAAGAATAAAATTTAGATTTTTTTTTAGATTTAGAGATACTGGTGATTAATAATCACCTTTAAAAATATCAGCAGACCAGAAAGATCCAATGTGGAAAAAACAAAGGATAGGTCGTGTTTGACAGTTAAATGGTGTTGGGGAATTATTCGTCCCTGGAAAAACCTCACCAGGAAGGGGAGTAGGTGGAGAGTTCAAGATTCTCCTGTGGTTAGGGTTGCCAACTGTCCCGTATTAGCCCGGACATCCCGTATTTTGGGCAAAATTGGTTTGCCCCGTACGGGACCACCCTTGTCCCGTATTAAGCCCGCGGGCCGACACTGTAGGCTAACAGAGTGTGTTTGGGGAGCAGGGACGAGTGTGCTTGCCTAACGGAGGTTGCGTAGCACTTGGCCCCGCTCCCCGAACACGCTCCCCGAACACGCTCCCCGAACATGCTCCCCGAACACCCGTAGGCTGGGACATTGTAGGCTAACGGAGTGTGTTTGCCTAACGGAGGTTGCGAAGCAACCCGCCTCCCGACCCGGGCGGCCGCCTTTGATGGAGCAGGAGCACATGGCCGCTGGCTGGGTGAGGTCACGTGGTGACATCACCTTGTCCCGTATTTGGGAGTGGGAAAGTTGGCAACCCTACCTGTGTCTATTCCCCTGCAAAACAGGTACACCTTTTTGGATATTTGCAAGTCGAATCGATAGCAAGGAAGGCAAACAAAATTCTAGCATTTATTTCCAGAGGGCTAGAATACAAAAACAGGGATGTAATGCTGAGGCTCTATAAGGTGCTGGTCAGGCCGCATTTGGTGTATTGTGAGCAATTTTGGGCCCCATATCTGAGGGAGGATTTGCTGGCTCTGGAGAGGGTCCAGAGGAGGTTTATCATATCATATCATATATATACAGCCGGAAACAGGCCTTTTCGGCCCTCCAAGTCCGTGCCGCCCAGTGATCCCCGCACATTAACACTATCCTACACCCACTAGGGACAATTTTTACATTTACCCAGCCAATTAACCTACATACCTGTACGTCTTTGGAGTGTGGGAGGAAACCGAAGATCTCGGAGAAAACCCACGCAAGTCACGGGGAGAACGTACAAACTCCTTACAGTGCAGCACCCGTCGTCAGGATCGAACCTGAGTCTCCGGCGCTGCATTCGCTGTAAAGCAGCAACTCTACCGCTGCGCTACCGTGCCGCCCTTTACAAGAATGATCCCAGGAATGAGTGGGTTAACATATGATGAGCGTTTGACGGCACTGGGCCTGTACTCACTGGAGTTTAGAAGAATGAGGGGGGACCTCCTTGAAACTTACCGAATAGTGAAAGGCTTGGGTAGAGTAGATGTAGAGAGGATGTTTCCACCGGTGGGAGAGTCTAGGACTAGCAGTCATAGCCTCAGAATTAAAGGACATTCCTCCAGGAAGGAGATGAGGAGGAATTTCTTTAGTCAGAGGATGGAATTCTTTGCTACAAAAGGCTGTGGAGGCCAAGTTAATGGATATTTTTAAGACAGAGATAGGTAGGTTCTTGATTAGTACGGATGTCAGGGGTTCTTGATTAGTACAGGTGTCAGAGGTTATGGGGAGAAGGGAGGAGAATGGGGTTGGGAGGGAGAGATAGATCAGTCATGATTGAATGGCGGAGTAGACTTGATGGGCCGAATGGCCTAATTCTGCTCCTATCACTTGTGATATAGTTGAGAGGGATAGCCATTAAGGCCGGTAGCACCTGGGCCTGGCTTTGATGCACAGCGCGGGAGGGTGTAGTCAAGCAGAGCTGTCGTGAGGGGGACAGACAAGAGTATCTGTGGCAGCAAATGGGACTGCAGGACCATCATGCAAGGCCAATTGTTCAATTGGGGATTCCAAGATTTGGGGGAAATGTAGTGTCATGTCAGTGTCAAATTCCACATAATTCCCCGTATTTTCTAAATAGGGAGTGAATCCAGAAATCAGAGGTGCAAAGGGATTCAGGAGTCAGGATTCCCTAAAAGTTAATCTGCAAGTTGAATCAGTGGTAAAGAAAGCAAACGCAATGCTGGCATTTGTTTCAAGAGGGCTTAAATACAAAAACAGGGATGTAATGCTGAGGCTCTATAGAGCGCTGGTCAGGCGCATTTGGAATATTGAGAGCAATTTTGGGCCTCATATCTGAGGAAGGATGTGCTGGCTCTGGAGAGGGTCCAGAGGAGGTTTACAAGAATGACCCCAGGAATGAGTGGGTTAGCATATGATGAGCGTTTGACGGCACTGGGCCTGTACTCGCTGGAGTTTAGAAGAATGAGGGGGGACCTCATTGAAACGCACAGAATAGTGAAAGGTTTGGATAGAGTGGATGTGGAGAGGATGTTTCTGCTAGCGGGAGAGTCTAGAACTAGAGGTTATAGCCTCAGAATTAAAAGAGGTTCTTTTTGGAAGGAGAAGAGGGGGAATTTCTTTAGTCAGAGTGTGGTGAATCTGTGGAATGTCACAGAAGGCTGTGGAGGCAAAGTCAGTGGATATGCAGTATTTAAGGCAGAGATAGATAGATCCTTGATTAGTATGGTTGTCACAGGTTATGGGGAGAAGGCAGGAGAATAGGGTTAGGAGCAGGGTTGCCAACTGTCCCGTATTAGCTGGAACATCCCGTATTTTGGGCTAAATTTGTTTGTCCCGTACTAGGCCCGGGAGGCGCTGTAGGCCCGGACACCGTAGGCCCGGGGACCACTGTAGGCCCGAACAGTGGAGGCTAATGAAGTGTGTTCAGGGAGCGGGGGTGAGTGTATTCGCCTAACGGAGGTTGCGTAGCCACCGCCTCCTGGCCCGGGCGGTCACCGCTAGTGGAACGGGAGCACGTGGCCGCTGACTGGGTGAGGTCACATGGGGCGTGGTCGGTGACGTCATCTTGTCCCGTATTTGGGAGTTGGAAGGTTGGCACCCCTAGTTAGGAGGGAGAGGTAGATTAGCCATGATTGAATGGCTGAGTAGACATGATGGGCCGAATGGCCTAATTCTACTCCTATCACTTATGATCTTATGATCTTATGATAATCTCATTGAATGGTGGAACTGGATGAAAGATTTATGAAGCAGAATGACCTGCACATCTCCTACCATGCCACTATATTCCTGCGGATGATATCAAGATTCATATAAGTGTCTTCACATTGACTTGCTATGTATCAGGGTGAACTTTACAAGATTATTCGATGAAATCATGTATTATTGCAAGGCAAATTTGTATGCAGGACTCTGAGAGTCACATAGAGAAAATAGTACCAGTATAGAAATATACATTTGATATGTCCATCTGGATCTGCAGGGCTTTTTCCAAAATGTCTATACTTTTGCAGTCAAATCATGATGAGATATACCCAAATAAGTAGGTCTACAATATTTCACAATTGCAATTTGATTTAACCACTTTTTCACACAAAGGGTAGTGGGTGTATGGAACAAGCTGCCAGAGGAGGTAGTTGAGGCTGGGACTATCCCAACGTTTAAGAAACAGTTAGACAAGTACATGGATAGGGCAGGTTTGGATTGATATGGACCAAATGCGGGCAGGTAGGACTAGTGTAGCTGGGACATGTTGGCCGCTGTGGTCAAGTTGGGCCAAAGGGCCTGTTTCCACACTGTATGACTCAGTATGCTCAGCTGTTATCAGGCAACTGAATCATCCTTACCACAACCAGTGCTGAACTACCATCTACCTCATTGGTGACTCGCGGACTATCCTTAATCGGACTTTGCTGGCTTTACCTTGCACTAAACGTTATTCTCTTATAATAGTATCTATACATAGTAAATGGAAGGTATTTATTCACAAAATGCTGGAGTAACTCAGCAGGTCAGGCAGCATCTCAGGAGAGAAGGAATGGGTGACGTTTCGGGTCGAGACCCTTCTTCAGACTGAAGTATTACATAGTAAATGGATCGATTGTAATCATGTGTTGTCTTTCTGCTGACTAGATAGCATGCAACAAAAGCTCTTCACTGTACTTCGGTACACGTGACAATAAACTAAACAAATCTAAACCAAGTTATTGTTGTTTGTTCAATCAGGAAAAATGTAAGTAAATATATTTGAGATATACACTGATCAAACAAAACATTATGAGCTGATGAGGCAAAACATGATGACCACCTGCCTAATATGCTGTTGGTCCTCCGTGTGCAGCCCCATACGCAGCAGGGTGCGATGCACTGTGTATTGTAGACCTTCTGTCGGTCCGGACCAGATGGGATAGCCTTCGTTGCCCTCGCGCATCGATGAGCCTTGGGCGCCCATCACCCTGTCGCCGGTTTGTGGTTTGTCCCTCCTCGGACCACTGTCGGTAGGTACTCACCACTGCTGACCGGGTGCACCCACCAAGTCTTGCCGTTTCAGAGATGCTCTGACACAGTCATCTGGCCATAACAATTTGGCCCTTGTCAAAGTCGCTCAGGTCTTTACTCCTGCCCATTTCTCCTACATCCAACACATGTCCCCAATGTTCGGGGAGTCCAGAACCAGGGGCCACAGTTTAAGAATAAGGGGTAGGCCATTTAGAATGGAAATGAGGAAAAACTTTTTCAGTCAGAGAGTTGTAAATCTGTGGAATTCTCGGCCTCAGAAGGCAGTGGAGGCCAATTCTCTGGATGCTTTCAAGAGAGAGCTAGATAGAGCTCTTAATGATAGTGAAATTCGGGAGTATGGGTAGAGGGCAGGAACGGGGTACTGATTGTGGATGATCAGCCATGATCACATTGAATGGCGGTGCTGGTTGGAAGGGCCGATTGGCCTCCTCCTGCACCTATTGTCTATTGTCTTTTGTCTGTTGTCTATCAACTTCTAGAACTGACTGTTCACTTGCTGCCTAATATATCCCACCCCTTGTAACAAGATAATCAACGTTAATCACTTCGCCTGTCAGTGGTCATAATGTTTTGGCTGATCTAAACTAAACGAAGCAATTGTTGTTTGTTCATTCAGGAAAAATGGAAGTAAATATATTTGAGATATATTTGGGAACTTACTGTGGAATGATCTGCAACTGCTTCTTCAGAGGCATAATTTAATATAATGAATGCACTAGCTGACTTAAAATAACAAAGGTGCTATGTAAAAATATGCTTGCAATGCGAATAACCAAGACAGCCTTGGAACAGTTCATAATGTGTGAGGACCATTGTGTGGAAGATCTCAATAATTCACACGATAGTCTTCATCAAAGGCAGAACCTGGGATGGATGTTTTTTTCTTTTCAAAATGTTTCATTAGAAATTAATACTATGGAAATAAATGTGTACATATACTCTGTTTAGAGTCATTTTAGAGATTAAATACTGTCTGTCCTTTTCAAACTTTTTTTTGCTATTTTTGGTAAGTTTTAAACGTTTGTGTTAATGTTCTCTGGTTTGTTTTATGTGGGGGGTTGGGGAGGGGGTCGGGGGAAACTTTATTTCAATCTCTTACCTTGCCGGAGATGCAATTGTTTTCCGGATCGTATCTCCGGTCGCTCTGCGGCCTAACATCGTGGAGCTGGAGGCCTTGCCCGGGACTGACTTCGAGCTCCACCGCGGGGCGTGGACTTACCATCAGAGCGTGCGGCCCCTTGCCTGGATCGACGCTCCGACGTGGCCTGCGGACTTTAACATCAAGGAGCTTGCAGTCTCGAGGTTGAGACCGGTCGGGAGCTCCAAGCCGCACGAGGTTCGACTGGCCCCTACCCGGGGTAGATCGCCTGGCACGGGGGAGCTGAGATTCCCCCGATGCAGGAGCTTGATCGCGCCGACGTGGGAGATCCGCGGGATCCGCTGGCCACGGGAGTAAAGATCAACGGAAGGTTAGACACCCCCGACTGCTGGAGGACAAAGAAGGGAAGAGATTGAACTTTGTTTTCGCCTTCCATCACAGTGAGGAATGTGGAGGAGTCACTGTGGTGGATGTTCATGTTAAAATGTATTTTGTGTGTCCTGTTGCTTTTTATTGTTATGACTGTATGGCAAATGAAATTCCTCAAAATATACTTGGCTAATGAAGTATGATTGTGATTGTGATTGTGAAAAAAGGCTTTTTATTATTTAATTCAACTGTACAAAATTTATTCCATGTCCATTCAAATGCCACAAAAGGTTGAACAACTTTGGGGACTTGGGTTAGAAAGCTCTTTATGTTTCAGCATTGGGAGTAGGGTTTAATGTAGTTCATACTCATTTAATTAACATGAGGCAGGCGAAAATAGCCTGCTCTCTCTCAGAACACAATAAATCAATTTCTAATTTAGTACTAAATTATTACTCCCACGCCGTGGTTGAAAGGACATAAAAGATGAACCCGCGCGCTACTTGTTATGTATCGTGATATGTGAATAAATTCCTTTCAAATAGGCTTGTCGTGCTGCTGCAAACATCAAAGCAAATTGTTGCCCCCTATTTGAGAGAATGGAAATGTCACATGCACGGCCTTATTGGGGTGAAGGTGAAGTTTCATTGTGAGCAGAGCAAAACATTTGAAAATATTTTAATTTCCTCTGCTGAAAGCTGCAATGAGGCCCAAACAAATCAGTTGGGTTTAAAAAAATCCAACACAGAAGTCAATATGTTCCCAATGTTGGGGGAGTCCAGAACCAGGGTCCACAGTTTAAGAATAAGGGGTAGGCCATTTAGAACGGAGATGAGGAAAAGCCTTTTCACCCAGAGAGTTGTTAATCTGTGGAATTCTCTGCCACAGAGGGCAGTGGAGGCCAATTCTCTGGATGCTTTGAAGAGAGAGTTAGATGGAGCTCTTAAAAATAACGAAGGGATATGGGGAGAAGGCAGGAACGGGGTACTGATTGTGGATGATCAGCCATGATCACAATGAATGGCGGTGCTGGCGCGAAGGGCCGAATGGCCTCCTCCTGCACCAATTGTCTATTGTCTATACCATTAAACTGGAAAGAGTAGAGAGAATATTTACAACAATGTTTCCCAGACTCATATGCCTGAGCTATAGGAAGAGGTTGAGCAGGCTGGGACATTATTCCTTGGAGTGTAAGAGGCTGAGGGGTGATCTTATAGAGGTGTATACACCCATGAGGGGAGTAGATATTGGGGAATGAAGGGAAAAGTGGGCAGAGGAGATTACTTTCACATCATCATGCTGGGCCTGGGCTCTCTGGAGGAAGGACCTATCCCTGGCCTGTACTGTTCTACATGCTATACAATAGATGATGTCAATGCACAGTCTTTTTACCCTGGATAAGGGAATCAAAAACTATCTTCTTTGGGAGACACAAGGAATCTTGCACAAAAAAACAAACTACCCGGAGTAACTCAGCAGATCAGGAATCAAATCCCTGGAGAACATGGATAGGAAACGTCTCCATAGGATAGGTATGAGCCCTCCTTCAGACTGACTGCAGTAAGGGGGAGAAAGCCTGAAACGGAAGGTGGAGGTAAGACAAAGCCTGGCAGGTGATGCGGGGGGCTTTCCCAGGATTCCCATTCTCCAGTTTAGTCATGGCTCCTTGATGTCGTCAAACATCAAGGGCAGTTATTCTCATGACAGCTCTGGAGTTCAGCTCTTTTGTCCATGGTTATAGGCTGTCATGAGGTCAGGAGTTCAGTGACTGTGGCTGAACCAAACCTGAGCTTTAGTGAAGAAGGGTCTCGACCCGAAACGTCACCTATTCCTTTTCTCCAGAGATGCTGTCTGACCCGCTGAGTTACTCCAGCTTTTTATGCCGATCTGAGCTTTAGTAAGCTGGATGCTGCTGATGGCACAATTGATGATCCTTTCCATCATTCTGCTGATGATCAAGATTTGTCCTCCTTCTTGTGTACTGGACATATTCAGCATTTTCCACATTTTCCATAGTTCCGTGATGTTGGTGGTGTAGTTGTACTTGAACAGCTTGGCTAAGGCTGTGTCGAGTGTAATTATTCAGTGCTACTTCTGGAATGTTGTCCCCGTGACCTATGTGGGTTTTTTCTCCGAGATCTCCGCTTTCCTCCCACACTCCAAAGACGCACAGATTTGTAGGTTAATTGGCTTGTTAAATGTAAAAATTGTCCCTAGTGGGTTCAGGATAGTGTTAATGTGCGGGGATCGCTGGGCGGCGCGGTCCCGGTGGGCTGAAAGGGCCTGTTTCCGCGCTGTATCTCTAAACTAAACCTTTGTTATATCAAATACTTTTAGGGTGGTGATATCTGGAATGAGCTGCCAGAGGAGGTGGTAGTGTCAGATACAATTACAATGTTTGAAGGTCATTATGTCTAAAAGGTGCAGAGAAACATGGGCTGAATACAGGCTTTAGGATTAGGATAGACTAGACCAAGTGGACCCAAACCTCTCCTGCATTGGTGCAGCACGTTCTCCTACCCCCCTCCCCCCTCCCCTCTACCCCCTCCCGCTTTCCCCTCCTCCCCCCCTCCCTCCCCCCTCCCTCCACCCCTCCTCCCCTCCCGCTTTCCCCTCCTCCCTAGGAGATAGATTTAAACTTTAAAATGTGAATAACTTTAAAAATCTAGCACCAATTTCAATAAAACTACTTGCATTACCATTAAAGTGACGACGGTGAGTAAGGTGGGCCTAAAATTATCGCGTTATCATGTACCGTTTTGGCTGAAGTTCGATCACAAACAAACAAACAAATGAGAGTTTAGGTATATAGATAGTCATCACAGTTAGCATGGTCGAGGTGGGGTGGAATATTCTATGATGGTCATATTATAACCCCACTTTTTCTCTCCAAATTCCCATCAGGTTTTTCCAGTCTACTCCGGCCCATCAAGTCTACTCCGCCATTCAATCATGGCTGATCTATCTCTCCCTTCTAACTCCATTCTCCTGCCTTCGCCCCATAACCTCCGACACCCGCACTAGTCAATGTTGACTAAGGCTGGGCTAAAATAAACTCGCCTTGTGGTTAATTTCTTCTGATCCAATGCAATCAAATCAAAGATTAGCAAGACTTTCACATTCCATTCTTATTGCCTTACTTAGTACACGATTAAATATTCAACCAAACAAAAACACAAAGTGCTGGCGTAATTCAGGGAGTCAGACAGCACCTCTGAAAGACGTGGATAGTGATGTTTCAGGTTGGGAATCTTCCAAATAAGAGTGGTGGTGGTGGCAGGTGGGTGGAAAGATAGAAACATAGAAAAATATGTGCAGGAGGAGGCCATTCGGCCCTTCGAGCCAGCACCACCATTCAATATGATCGTGGCTGATCATCTAAAATCTGCAGTTATTTTCCCACATCTAAAATGAGTACCCCGTTCCTGCTTTTTCCCCATATCCCTTGATTCCTATAGCCCTAAGAGCTAATAGAGCCAAGAGGTGTGGGAAGGATGGGGGGGGGGGGGGAAGAAAGCTGGATTACTTTTCAACCCACTTCCTCATTGCGCTTCCTTCATTAAAAGCCTATTTGAAGATTTTACTGACAAAAAAGTCAGCATCCATTGGTTCTAATACAGAGATGGCAGATGCTGGAATCTAGAATAAAACAAGGACACCTGCGGGAGACTAAAGGAAGTAGCAAATGGCATGCCTGTGATTAGGGACTGGGGAAAAACAGGGAGAATTGCCAGTATATAAACAGTACAACGAGGAGTGGGAGAGACGCTGAGAGGGATGAACAAAGGAAGATGAAAAACTCGGTGGACATGAGGTCACGTGTTGGAGGACAGCACTGGGGGCTTCCCAGGTTTGATCCCGACTATGGTTGCTGTCTGCACAGAGTTCGTACGTTCTCCCTGTGACTGCATGTGTTTTCTCCGGGCGCTCCGGTTTCCTCTCATATTCCTAAGACGCACAGGCTTGCAGGTTAATTGGCTTCGGTAAAATTGTAAACTGTCCCAAGTGTGCAGGATAGTGCCAGGGTACGGGGACTGCTGATCAGCGTGGACTCAGTGGGCCGGAAGGGCCTGTTTCTGCACTGCACTTCTTCAGACTCAGGTCTCGACCCGAAATGTCACCCATTCCTTCTCTCCAAGATGCTGCCTGACCTACTGAGTTACTCCAGCATTTTGTGAAACCTTCTGTTTCTGCACTGTTTTCTCTAAACTAAAAACCACAAGTGGAGGTCAGGATTGGACCCAAATCGCTGGAGCGTGAGGCAGCACCACCCGTAAGATTGGTTTTGAGCAAGATTTGTTATTTACTGGTAGACAAATTGTTTTCTCCTGTTGAGATAGGTTGATTGGGTCCACATGATTTCAAATCAATAAAAGTTGCCTTGCATGTGTTACACAGAGGGGAAGCTTGTTTTATGCAATACATACAGTAGCTGCATTCATAACTCTGCAGAAGTAGTTGGAATGAAGATTTCAAGATTCAAGATCAATTTATTGTCACATGTACCAATTAAGGTACAGTGAAATGTGAGTTACCATACAGCCACACTATGTGAAAAGCAACAAGACACACAGCCACATAAAATAAAATTTAACATAAACATCCACCACAGCGGATTCCACATTCCTCACTGTGATGGAAGGTAATAAAGTTCAATCACCTTCCTCTTTGTTCACCCGCAGTCGGGGCTGTTGAACCGTCCGCAGTCGCCGCTGCCGACTGTCCGATGTCCGAGGCCCTCGCGTCGGGATGATCGAAACTCCGGCGTCGGGACAGTTGAAACTCTCCGCGGCATGGAGCTCCCGAGTCGGCCTCTTCTTACCAGAGACCGCGGGCTTCACGGTGTTAAAGTCCACAGGCCCCGCGGTTGGAGCTCTCCACAGTCGATCCCTGGCAAAGGATCGCAGCTCCGCGATGTTAAAGTCCGCGCCACGCCCGCGGCTTGAAGCGCCGGGCCGGTCTCCAGGAAAGGCTGCCAACTCCTCGACGTTAGGCCGCAGTGGGGACGGAGATACGACACGGAGAAACATCACATCTCTGTCGAGGTAAGAGATTGAAAAAATGTTTCCCCCAATTCCCCCCCCCCCCCCCACACACATAAAACAAACCAAGGAACACTAAAACATACTTTTAACACATACTTAAAATAATAAAAACAGTAGTAAGGACAGACAGACTGTTGGTGAGGCAGCCAGTGTGGTGGCGCCACCTGGTGGAATTGACAGTACCATTATTGGTGGTGAACCTCTGTCGGAAGATGAAAATCACAGATGTTTGCAACAGAGAAAAACTGTCAAGTTCAAGGACAGCAACCTTTTCCACATTTATTTGCAAAGTTGCGTGATCCAGGGGAATTTAATGGTTGAGATGTAGAAATTGATTGTAGCCATTATCCAGGATAAGCAACAAACAGAGATTCTTCTCTCAACATCTGCACATTAGCATTTCCCTGTACGTATTGCTTTTGCTTGCTTGTACACGCAAAGCAGCAATGTGAGAGACTGCTGTCGAGATGCAAACCACTCTCCATGGTTTTAAAATATTGAGAGGAGCAGATGCTGCAGCTATAGGACTTGTCCTTGGACATCTGCAGAATGAAATTTTATTTTCATTAAAATAAGCAAATTTCAGTTTTATTTTTGCATGAATGTTCCCTCTGAGTCACGAATGTGTTGAGCAGATTCCAAATGAATGCTGTTGAGGTTGTAATTAATGGGGAACAAGGGAATTTCCCTGATGTTCAGGAAACTGTTGTTGCTCAGTTGTTAGCCGGGTTACACACTGTCAAGGTCTGCTCATTGTCGGGGCAGCTGATTGAATCAGAAATGTCAGTCAGCTGCCATTGCGCCTGAGCTACACGGGAGGAGGTGTGAAACCAGATGGGCTGTTCAGCCAAGATGCTGCCTGCTCTTCCAGGCAGGCGCAGAGCTCGTGGAAGGGTAGAGTAGATATCTCACTGTTTTTCTTTTCAGTATATTTGGTTTAGAGATACAGCGCGAGAACAGGCCATTCGGCCCACCGGGTCCGCGTCGACCAGCGATCCCCGCACGTTAACACCATCCTACACCCACAAGGGACAATTTTTTTACATTTACCAAGCCAATTAACCTCCAAACCTGTACATCTTTGGAATGTGAGAGGAAACCGAAGATCTCGGAGAAAACCCACGCAGGTCACGGGGGAGAACGTACAAACTCCGTACAGACAGCACCCGTAGTCAGGATGGAACCCGGGTCTCCGGCGCTGCATTCACTGTAAGGCAGCAACTCTACCGTTGCGCCACCGTGACCGCCAATGTGATAATAATAAGCCAATATTAATATCTAAACGATCCTTATCCCTCTAATGAATAACAGCCCTCATCTCTCCAATGAATATCACTTCAACCACCTCATCCCTGCTATAATTGTCACCCTCGACAATCCTCATCCTGATGAACCCCCCTGGTTACCTGTTTTGTGAGCCTCTGATGTGAACATTGGCCTCTGACAGTGTCTGATGTTGCAAGAATAACCATATGTGAAAATCACCTGAAGATAGGCACAAAATGCTGGAGTAACTCAGTGGGACAGGCAGCATCTCTGGTTAGAAGGAATGGGAGTCATTTCAGGTCGAGGCCCTTCTTCAGGCTGAGAGTCAGGGGAAAGGGAAACAAGAGATGTAGATGGTAATGTAGAGAGATATAGAACAAATGAATTAAAGATATGCAAAAAAGTGACGATGATAAAGGAAACAGACCAATGTTAGCTGTTTGCTGGGTGAGAACGAGAAGCTGGTGCGCCTTGAGTGGGAGAGGGATGGAGAGAGAGGGAATGCCGGGGGTACTTAAAGTTAGAGAAATCAAAATTATTACCACTGGGTTGGAATCTGCCCAAGCGAAATATGAGATGATGTTCCTCCAATTTGATTGATTCCAGATTGATACCAGATTGATTCCTGGGATGGTAGGACTTTCATATGAAGAAATACTGGATAGACTCGGCTTGTACTCGCTGGAATTTAGAAGATTGAGGGGGGATCTTATAGAAACTTACAAAATTCTTAAGGGGTTGGACAGGCTAGATGCAGGAAGATTGTTCCCGATGTTGGGGAAGTCCAGAACAAGGGGTCACAGTTTAAGGATAAGGGGGAAGTCTTTTAGGACCGAGATGAGAAAGTTTTTTTTCACACAAAGAGTGGTGAATCTGTGGAATTCTCTGCCACAGAAGATAGTTGAGGCCAGTTCATTGGCTATATTTAAGAGGGAGTTAGATGTGGCTAAAGGGATCATTGGGTATGGAGAGAAGGCAGGTACGGGATACTGAGTTGGATGATCAGCCATGATCATATTGAATGACGGTGCAGGCTCGAAGAGCCGAATGGCCTACTCCTGCACCTATTTTCTATGTTTCTATGTTTCTATGTTTCTAATTTGTATTTAGCCTCATGTTGACAATGGAGGAGACCGAGGTCAGAAAGGTCAGTGTGGGAATGGGAAGGAGAAGTGTTTAGCAACCAGGAGATCAGGTAGGTTCAGGTGGACTGAGACAAAAACATCTTGTTGTCTGCAAGGTGTAAAGGTGCCACTTAGATGGATGATTCCCTTCCTGCAGAGGCATGTCTGATGTGACTCAGGCCATGTCCATGCCCATTCATTCACTGCCGAGCCACAACCAGAATCTATGTCTCTCTGACTCTCTTGATATTTATATTTAACATTTAAAAAGCTAAAAAGCACATGTACATATTAATATTGATTAAAATCATTAGAACTGTTGAAAGACATAACTGAGCTTCCCCAGTAGGCTGTGGTGGACTGTTCTGCACTGTTGCACTCCACAATGTCAGGGAAGAAATTCTCTCCAAAAAGCAGGATCTCAGACCAACACAATCATAGTGCCAGCTGGAAAATGCTTTTAGGCACCAATAGTCATTGGCACAACTTTCTGTATATGTTTAGTTTAGTTTAGTTCAGAGATACAGCAAGGAAATAGGCCCTTTCGGCCCACCGGGCCCACACTGACCAGCGATCCCCACACATTAACACTATCTCGACACACTAATAATAATAATAATAATAATAATAATATTCATTTATTGTCATTGCAACGAGTACAACGAAATAAAAAAATAGCCAATCCTGACGGTGCGTAAAAACATATATTCAATAAATGCAAAAACAAATAAATACAATTATACAATTATATTAAGTACAAAAGTTTTAACAGTGTTGCCTAGTGCAGAAGGTAGTGTTCAGTTCTCGTATGGCCCTGGGGTAAAAACTGTTCTTAAGTCTGTTTGTTCGGGATTTGATCGACCTGAAACGTCGACCAGAGGGCAGATGAACAAACAGACAGTGGCCGGGGTGGGATGGATCTTTTATTATTTTGTGATGACCGGTGTGAGTGCTACCGGACGGTAGTCGTTAAGGCCGCTGATGACAGACTTTTTCGGCAGTGGGATGATTGTGGCGGACTTCAGGCAGGGAGGGATGGTGGATTTTAAAAGGGACAGGTTGAAGATTTTTGTGAAGACCTCAGATAATTGGTCTGCACATTCCCTCAGCACTCTGCCCGTCACACCATCGGGGCCTGCAGCTTTCCTGGGATTCACTGCTCTGAGCACGCGCTTAACATCATACTCCTGCACAGTGAAGGTGTTGCTGTCAGGTGCTGGAGAGGGACAATTTTTACGTTTACCAAGCCAATTAACCTACAAACCTGCACGTCTTTGGAGTGTGGGACGAAACCGAAGATCTCGGAGAAAACCCACGCAGGTCACGGGGGTGAACATAGAAACTCCGTACAGTCAGCACCCGTAGTCGGGATGGAACCCGGGTCTCTGGCGGTGCATTCGCTGTAAGGCAGCAACTCTACCGCTGCACCACCTCTTCTTGCACATCTTCAATGTCCCCCTTTCCAGACCTATATTAATCATCTTCTTGCCAGACACCACAGGATTGTGCCGATCAGCACACATTAAGATGCTCCATCGTCCTCTTTCTTGGCACAGTGACTTCCAGCTGCTCACCCTTCCCATTGAGAATGTTTTGCAGCTGTTCTGAAACATGAGAGACCCTGGCACCAGGGAGGCAACGTACCATCCTGAACTGCTGGCCTTCTTCATCCATCTCACAAGAAGCCCATGAAGGCTCAGTTTAGTTCAGAGAAACAGTACAGAAACAGGCCCTTCAGCCCACCGAGTCCACACTGACCAGCGATCCCCGCACATTAACACTATCCTACACACACTAGGGACAATTTACATTTATTCCAAGCCAATTAACCTACAAACCTTTGGAGTGTGGGAGGAAACCGAAGATCTCGGAGAAAACCCAGGCGGTCACGGGGAGAACGTACAAACTCCCTACAGACAGCACCCGTAGTCGGGATCCAACCCGGGACTCTGGCACTGCATTTGCTGTAAGGCACCCCTAGTAACCCATTGAGTAGGAAGGAACTGCAGATGCTGGTTTAAACCGAAGATAGACTCAAAATGCTGGAGCAACTCAGGCAGCATCTCTGGAGAGAAGGAATGGGTGACCTTTCGGGTCGAGGCCCTTCTTCAGACTGATGGACCGTAATCTATTCCCCTATTTACCCAGTAATCCATTCCCCTCTTTACATCCCTGTAACTCTCTCTCTCAACACCATCACTAATTCCCCACCCCCACCATTCCTTCTGTCATTCAGTTTCACGATGTGTAGTTTTTGGAAACCAATGAACCCACCATGGATTTGTCTTTGGGATCGGTGGCATCGGGAAGAACCCCGAAAGCCCACATGGTCACAGGGAGAAGGTGCAAACTCCACACAGACTCCACTGTCCATGTCACTGACTGGACAAGCAAGAAGCAGGAAGAATGTTCCTAATGTTGGGGGAGTCCAGAACCAGGGGCCACAGTCTAAGAATAAAGGGGAGGCCATTTAAAATTGAGGTTTGAAGAAACTTTTTCACCCAGAGAGTTGTGAATTTGTGAAATTCTCTGCCACAGAGGGCAGTGGAGGCCAATTCACTGGATGAATTTAAAAGTGAGTTAGATAGAGCTCTTGGGGCTAGCGGAATCGAGGGATATGGGGAGAAAGCAGGCACGGGTTACTGATTGTGGATCATCAGCCATGATCACAATGAATGGCGGTGCTGGCTCGAAGGGCCAAATGGCCTCCTCTTATTGACACCTATTGTCTATGTTTCTATGTTTCTATATCCTCCAGGATTCATTCTGAAAGAATCCCAGCAGATTCGTCACACGTAACTTCCTTTTCATTCTCTTTGATCATATTATTGTTAACGTGTTTTTATGCATTATTATAGATTTAAGTTTTTCCTCAAGCAGAATAGTCAGGCTAACATGTCAGTAGATTCCTAGTGTTCTCTCTCTCCTTTCTTACACATTGGGGGTCACATTTCCCCTCTCCCCCTCCAAATAGTAATAATAAAAACGGATCACGCTGGAAGCACTGAGAGGTTCAGGCAGCAGGAGGAACAGACATCTCATGACAAACACCCTTTATCATCACCACTTATGTTCCTATTTAGTTCTGTGTTATCAGTGAACTTGGAAGATCAGAATCTCTCCCCTTCGGCCAAACTGTTGATGTAGTACTCCGCTCCAGCCTGAGGGGACTCAGTCATTCCTATTTTTGGTCATTTGGCAGTAACCATCTCGAAGTCCATGCTGATACGTTTCGCCTAGTCAGGCCCCCTAGAAAGTTGTTCCACAACCTCCTGTGTGGGACTTTATTGGAAGCCTTCTCAATCCAAACATATTGCAGGGGAGTACGTACAAGCTCCCTGCAGGCAGCAGCGGCAGTCAGGAGCAAACACGTGTCTCTGGCGCTGCAAGCGCTGTAAGGCAGCAATTCTGCCGCAGTGCCACCGTGCCGCCCTGATGAGCTGTGCTCAGAAGGACCTGCGTGCTCATGTACACCGCTTGAAAAATTAACATGCAGCAGACAACTAGTGAGGAGCATGGAGTGATGGACTTTGCTGCAAAAAGGTTTGAGTTCAAGAATAAAGATATTGTGGCACCACAATATCTTACTGCTATTATAGAGAGTTGTGTTGAGGCTGTGCCTAGAGTATTATGTACAGTTTTGATCTCCTTACCGAAATAACGTTATGGAGTCTTGTACAGCATGGAAACAGGCCCTTCAACCCAACTCATCCATGTTGACCAAGCTATTCCCATTTGTCTGTGTTAACTCACCCCCTCCATCACACACTGGTCAACCTGAGGAGCACCTTCAGCAACAGACTGGTCCCACCAAGATGCAGCACAGAACGCCACAGGAGATCCTTCTTCCCTGTGGCTATCAAACTGTACAACTCCTCCCCCTTCTGTCGTGGGGTGGACTGGCTCCCCCCCCCCCCCCCCCCCCACCTCCCCAATCTTTGCTTATCATTAATCCTGGACTTTCCACTAATGTTCACTTTAATTTCATGTTTCATATATCGCGTTGTGCTTTTATGACTGTTGGCAGATCAATTGCTCTCCTGGGATAAATAAAGTTCTATCACATCGTATCGTACCGTAATTGTACTGATTCTTCTAGCAGCCTGTTCCATATATCCCACCACTCTCTGTCTGCAATATTTACCTCTCAGGTTGAGCAGCAGAGCGGTTCCGCTGGCAGAGCTGCTACGTCAGGGCACCGAAGACATGGGTTCGATCCTGACCTCGGGCGTTGTCTGTGTGGAGTTTGCACATTCCCCTGAAGATCATATGGGATTCATCTGGATGCTCACAGATTCCAAACAAAAACACGAGAGATTTTATAGGTTAATTGGCCTCTGTAATTTGCGCCTAATCTATGTGAAAATGGGATTACAGAGAACTAGTGATCGATGGTCAGTGTGGACTTGATTGTCCGAAAGGGCCGTTTCCAAGCTGCATCTTTCCATTAATCATTTCAATTCATCAGCCCCGTTAAATCTTTTCCCTCCCACTTTAAACCTTTGGTCTACTGTTTTAGGCAGCCTACACTGGGAGAAAGATTGTGACAATCCATATGATCTATGGCCCTGATAACTTTATAAATCTCCACTAGGTTTATTAGGTTGGGTTAGGTTTAGTCATCTTCGCTTCAGTCGTGCCTATCCAGTCCAGCCTTCCCTTCCCACCAGCAATCTAGTGATCCTTTTCTCCAGTGATGCAGCGCTAAATGTTTTAGGTGTCGGAGCTGTCACTGGTGCCAGAGCGGCTGCTGTTAAATTCCCCACTAGGGCGGCACGGTGGCGCGGCGGTAGAGTTGCTGCTTTACAGCGAATGCAGCGCTGGAGACTCAGGTTCGATCCTGATTACGGGTGCCATTTGTACGGAGTTTGTACGTTCTCCCTGTGACCTGCGTGGGTTTTCTCCGAGATCTTCGGTTTCTTCCCACACTCCAAAGACGTGCAGGTTTGTAGATTAATTGACTGGATACATGTAAAAAAAAAAAAATTGTCCCTAGTGTGTGTAGGATAGCGTTAATGTGCGTGGATCGCTGGGCGGCGCGGACTCGGTGGGCCGAAGGGCCTGTTTCCGCGCTGTATCTCTAAAAAAAAATTTCCCCGCTGTTTATTTATTAATTTTTTTACAGAGGTGCCGGAGCGGCGGTCCGGTGAGCATCGGCAGCCATGCACCCCTGCTTTTCTCCACCATCTCTAGCTTATTCGCATCCTCCCTACAGCATGGTGACCAGAGCTGCATGCAGCACTCCAAGCGCGGCCTCTTGACATAAACGCGTACTGAGCATTGAGTCACAGGATCACAAAGTTGTACAGCTCAGAAACAGACATTTCAGACCAATTTGTTCATGCCGATCAAGATGCCAAGCTACACGAAACCTACATCAGCCTTCTCACAGGCGCAGCACGTTGGCGCAGCGGTAGAGTTGCTCCTTTATAGCGCCAGGGAGACGGGTTCGATCCCGACTACGGGTGCCGTCTGTACGGAGTTTGTACGTTCTCTGAACCCGTGGCATTCTTCTGAACCCGTGGCATTAAGGACGCAGCAGGAACGTTGTGAGTCAGTTGCCGGGTTGGATGGATGTGGATTAATAGCACATCACTTTCCCAATGCCTGCTTATCAGCCCTTAAAGTGTCATCAATAGAACGAGAGGGGACAACCTGAGGTTGTGAGGGAGAGTGAAAGATAGTGTTGCCAACTGTCCCATATTAGCCGGGACATCCCGTATTTTGGGCTAAATTATTTTGTCCCGTACGGGAATGCCCTTGTCCTGTATTAGGCCCAGGGGGTGCTGTAAGCCTGGACGCTGTAGGCCCCGACACTGTAGGCCCCGACAGTTTAGGTCCTGACACTCTAGGTTTTGGCCATTTTAGCTCCGGACAGTGTAGGTCTGGAGGCCGCTGTAGGTCTGGAGGCCTGGGGGCCGCTGTAGGTCTGGAGGCCTGGGGGCCGCTGTAGGTCCGGAGGCCTAGGGGCCGCTGTAGGTCTGGAGGCCTAGGGGCCGCTGTAGGTCTGGAGGCCTGGGGGCCGCTGTAGGTCCGGAGGCCCGGGTGCCGCCGAATGGAGGTATGGAGGAGCACGTGGCCGCTAGCTGGGTGAGGTCAGGTGGGGCGCGGGGCGGTGACGTCACCTTGTCCCGTATTTGGGAGTGAGGAAGTTGGCAACCCTAGTGAAAGAACATGCAGTTACGCTGAAATGTTCAACACTGCATGAGGTCTGTAGTTTACCTCGTGCCTACTTAGAAACACAGAAACATAGCACGATGCCTCAGAGACATGACTTACATGAACGTAAGGGACTATCTGCCTTTTATGGTGCAAACCATTCATGCAAACAAAACAATAAGATGCATCTGTACTATTCCCAACTCGTTTGCTTCCATTGGTAAAGATAAGCAGCAACATGAATTAATCAGTAGCTTTGGGAAATGCTTTCGGTCTATGTCTTTTGCATTTAGATAAAGAAATTACAATACATGACATGCAGACGGAAAGGCTGGCTCGGATACAAAGGTTTTATATTTTGTCAGTTACGCTGAATAACCGCAATAAGATTTCCATTTTCAACCAGAACGGAAACGTGATCTCGTATACCATTGTTGATTAAACAAAAGTATTATTATTTATTTTCAGGTTTTATAGATCAAAGTTGCTTCCTAAATTAAGATCAGAAAACGTCTGAGAGCCCCCAGCACTGAAACATTGCCTCTGTTTTCTGTCTGTTCCATTTTCTAATCAAATTCAGTTTTCTACTCTGTTTAGGAAGGACCTGCAGATGCTGGTTTAAACCGAAGACAGACACAAAAAGCTGGAGTGACAGCGGGACAGGCAGCATCTCTGGAGAGAAGGAACGGGTGATGTTTTGGGGTGAGACCCTTCCTCAGACTGAGAGTCAGAGAAAAGGGAAAAGAGAGAGATATAGACGGTGATGTGGAGAGATAAAGAACAATGAATGAAAGATGTGCACAAAAGTTACGCTGAATATGGAAACAGGCCATTGTTAGCTGTTTGCTGGGTGAGAACGAGAAGCTGGTGAGACTTGGGTGGGGGAGGGATAGAGAGAGAGGGAATGCAGGTGTTACTTGAAGTGAGGGAGATCAGTATTCATACCACTGGGCTGTAAGCTGCCCAAACTAAATGTGAGATGCTGTTCCATCAATTTGCGTTTGGCCTCACTCTGACAATGGAGGAGACTGAGGACAGAAAGGTCAGTGTGGGAATGGGGAGGAGACTTAAAGTGTTTAGCAACAGGGAGATCAGGTAGGTTCAGGCGGACTGAGTGAAGGTGTTCAGCGAGTTTTCTATTTACTTTGCATTTTGTGAGAGTAAAGGGCTATGGAGGATGGGAAACAAGTGCCATTCAGCCCATTGACCTCTCCCTATTTTTTTTAATTAGTGAAAGAGTTCAAAGTAAAATGTGATCCCATTTTCTTCCAATGACATGCTCATTTCCAGCTCTTTACTGAGTGGAGATTGCAAACTTGAAAAGGCTCAACAGCCATTGTCCGCAATGCTCTGCCCATTCAGTGAGCAATTCTAAATATTTTAGATTTAGTCTTCCATCTTGGGATACTAATTCTTGAGCCTTCATCTTCTGGAAACAATTGCCCAGAAACTCATCTGATGCCAACACTGAAATGAGCAATGTGTTAGCAATTACAACTGAAGATAAACACAAAAAGCTGGAGTAACTCAGTGGCTCAAACAGCATCTCTGGAGAAAAGGAATAGGTGACATTTCGAGTCAAGACCTATTCCTTCTCTCCAGAGATGCTGCCTGTGCCGCTGAGTTACTCCAGCTTTTTGTGTCTATCTTCAATTTAAGCCAGCATTCCACCGTGAGCAGTTACAGGTTCTTCAACACTTGGGAAATTTGATTAGATGGATTTAATGGAAGCGACTTTCAGAAGTACTTCCATAAAGATGGTTTAGCTTTATCAACTGAGTTACAGTTCCAGGCAACTTAAACCTCATCATACCATGTGGTAACCCCAGAAAGCGAATGCATTTGATCATGAAGAGCATATCCCAGGCGCATAAAAAGCACAAAGACACTGCAAAAGGTTAATAAGGAAGTCAAAGAGGGATCATGGTGTCATACAGTTATAGCACCATAGAGCTGTGGAGCACAGAAACAGGCCCTTCAGCCAGCTTGTTCATGCCAACCAATTTGGCATATTGGCTAGTCTCATTTGCCTGCATCCCCGTAACCCTTCCCATATACACCGATCAGCCAAAACATTATGACCACCTGCCTAATATGCTCCGTGTGCCGCCAAAACAGCGCCGACCCGCCGAGGCATGGACTCTACAAGACCCCTGAAGGTGTCCTGTGGTAACTGGCACCAAAACATTAGCAGCAGATCCTGTAAGTTGCGAGGTGGAGCCGCCGTGGGTCGGACTTGTCGATCCAGCACATCCCACAGATGCTCAATCGCATTGAGATCTGGAGACTTGAGGCTTGGGCAACACCGTGAACACTTCATAATGTTCCTCAAACCATTCCCGAACAATTTGTGCAGTGTGGAAGTGTGCATTACCCTGCTGAAAGAGGCCACTGCCATCAGGGAATACCATTGCCAAAAGGGGTGTACCTGGTCTGCAACGATGTTTAGATAGGTGACACATGTCATAGAAACATAGAAACATAGAAAATAGGTGCAGGAGGAGGCCATTTGGCCCTTCCAGCCAGCACCGCCATTCATTGTGATCATGGCTGATCATCCACAATCAGTAACCTGTGCCTGCCTTCTCCCCATATCCCATGATTCCACTAGCCCCCAGAGCTCAAATTGACGTCAACATGAATGGCTGGACCCAGGGTTTCCCAGCAGAACATTGCCCAGAGCATCACAGTCCCACTTGTTGTCTTCCAACAGTGCATCCTGGTGCCATCACTTCCCCAGGTAAACGGCACACATGTACATGGCCATCCACGTGATCTAAAAGAAAACAGCTCATCAGACCAGGTGACCTTCTTCCACTGCTCCAAGGTCCAGTTCCGACGCTCGCTATCCCAATATAGGCACTTTCGACGATGGACAGGGGCCATCATGGGCACTCTGACCGGTCTGCGGCTACGCAGCCCCATACGCAGCAGGCTGCGATGCACTGTGTATTGTGACACATTCCTCCCGTGACCACCATTAAAACTTTCTGTGACTTGTGCCACAGTAGAGCTTCTGTCGGTTCGGACCAGACGGGATAGCCTTCGTTGCCTTCGCGCATTGATGAGCATTGGGCGCCCAACACCCTGTCGCCGGTTTGTGGTTTGTCCCTCCTCGGACCACTGTCGGTAGGTACTCACCACTGCTGACCGGGAGCACCCCACAAGCCTTGCCGTTTCAGAGATGCTCTGACCCAGTTGTCTGGCCATAACAATTTGGTCCTTGTCAAAGTCGCTCAGGTCTTTACTCCTGCCCATTTCTCCTCCATCCAACACAGCAACTTCAAAAACTGACCGTTCACTTGCTGCCTAATATATCCCACCCCTTGACAGGTGCCATTGTAACACGATAATCAATGTTATTCACTTTGCCTGTTAGTGGTCATAATCTTTTGGCTCATCGGTGTATATCTTTGCCCAAATATATTGAAACAAAATATCATTGGCGGACAGCTTTAAGGTAAATCTGAAAATATTTTCTAAATGCGTTAATAACAAAGTAATAAGCATTTCCCAAAGGTCTTAAGTTCATAAGTTATAGTAGCAGAATTAGGCCATTCGCCCATCAAGTCTACTCCGCCATTCAATCATGGCTGATCTACTTTTCCCTCTCAACCCCATTCTCCTGCCCTCTGCCTATAAACCCTGACAAGAATCAATCTATCTCACCTTAAAAGTATCCATGGACATGGCCTCCACAGCCTTCTATGGCAATGAATTCCACAGATTCACCACCCTTCCACTAAAGAAATCCCTCCTCATCTCCTTTTTAAAGGTACGTCCTTTTATTCTGAGGCTACGGCCTTTGGTCGAAGACTCTCCCACTAGTCGAAACATCTTCTCCACATCCACTCTATCCAGGCCTTTCATTCTTCGGTAAGTTTCAATGAGGTCCCCCCTCATCCTTCTCAATACCAGTGAGTACAGGCCCAGTGCCGACAAACGCTCACCATATGTTAATCCAATCATTGCTGGGATCATTCTCGTAAACCTCCTCTGGACCCTCTCCAGAGCCAGCACATCCTTCCTCAGATATGGGGGCCCAAAACTGCTCACAATATTCCAAATGCGGCCTGACCAGCCAGCGCCTTATAGAGCCTCAACATTACATTCCTGTTTTTATATTCTAGTCCTCTCAAAATAAATGCTAGCATTGCGTTTGTCTTCCTTACTACCGATTCGACTTGGAAATTAATCTTCAGGGAATCCTGTACTGGCACTCCCAAGTCCCTTTGCACTTTCGATTTCTGAATTATTTAGCCATTTAGAAAATTGTGCACGCCTTTATTCCTACGTGAATCCACATTTTTGCACATGGTAGTCCATCTGCCACTTCTCTGCCCACTCTCCCAACCTGTCCAAGTCCTTGTGCAGAGTCCCTGCTTTCTCTACACTACCTGCCCCTCCACCTTTCTTTGCATCATCTGCAAACTTCGTAACATCTGCGAAAGGGCGTCACTGTGGCGCAGCGGTAGAGTTGCTGCCTCACAGCACAAGAGACCAGGATTCGATCCCGACTTCGGGCACTGTCTGTACGGAGTTTGTACGTTCGCCCCGCGACCTGGCTGGGTTTTCTCTGGGATCTCCGCTTTCTTCCCACACACCAAAGGCTTACAGGTTTGTAGGTTAATTGGCTTGATATACTTGTAAATTGTTTCTAGTGTGTAGGATAGTGTTAGTGTGTGGGGATTGGTGGTCGGCGCGGACTGAAGGGCCTGTTTCTGCGCTGTATATCTGAACTGAACCAAACTTGGCCACAAAGACGTCAATCTCACCATCCAAATCATTGATATTTCACATGAAGAGTGGCACCGACCACTGCGGAACTCACTGGCAGCCAACCTGAAAACGCCCCCTCTACTACCACTCTTTGCCTTCTGCCATCCAGCCAGCCTGCTATCCATGCCAGTCTCTGCCCTCCAACACCATGGGCTCTCATCTTCCTTAGCAACCTCTCATGCGGCACCTTATCAAAGGCCTTCTGAAAATCCAGGTAAACAACATTTACTGACTCTCCTTTGCCTATCTTGTTATTTACTTCCTCACAGAATTCCAACAGGTATGTCTGGCAAGATCTCCCCTTCACAAAACATTGTTGACTTTGGCTTGTTTTATCATGAGCTTCTAAGTACTCAGAAAATCATCTTTTATGATGGACTCCAAAATCTTACCAACTACTGAAGTCAGGCTAACCGGCCTACAGTTATTCTCCACTTTTTCTCGAACAGTGGAGCGATATTTGCAAATTTCCACTCATCTGCAACCAATCCTGACGCCATTGTTTCTTGAAAGATCACCACCAATGTCTCCACAATCTCTAAAGCCACCTCTTTCAGAACCCTGGGTGTTTTATCCACCTTCAGACGTTTCAGTTTCTCAAGCACCTTCTCCTCAATAATAGCCACTCCACTAACTCCCACCCCCTGACTCTCTTGAATTTCAGGCATGCTGCTGGTATCTTCCCCTGTGAAGACTGATGCAAAAAACATACTCAATTCCTCTGTAATTTCTTTATTCCCCATTATCATTTCTCCTGCATCAATTTCCACTGATCCAATATCCATTTTGCTTATTTCTTACTATTTATATATCTGAATAAACTTTTGCTATGCTGCGTTATATGATTGGTGAGCTTACTTTCATATTTCATCTTTGCTCTCCATATCGACTTTTCAGTTTTCCACTGTTGTTTTTTAAAAGCTTCCAAATCCTCTAGTCTGTGGAATATTACATGCCTTCTCTTTTAGTTTCATACAGTCCTTGACGTCCCTTGTCAGCCATGGTTGCCTCATTCTCCCCTTAGAAAGGGCGAAATGGTGGCGTAGCGGTAGAGTTGCTGCCTTACAGCGAATGCAGCGCCGGAGACTCAGGTTCGATCCTGACTACGGGCGCCGTCTGTACGGAGTTTGTACGTTCTCCCCATGACCTGCGTGGGTTTTCTCCGAGATCTTCGGTTTTCTCCCACACTCCAAAGACGTACAGGTATGTAGGTTAATTGGCTGGGCAAATGTAAAAATTGTCCCGAGTGTGTGTAGGATAGTGTTAATGTGCGGGGATCGCTGGGCGGCGCGGACCCGGTGGGCCGAAGGGCCTGTTTCTGCGCTGTATCTCTAAATCTAAAGAAAAATCTAAATCTAAAAGAATCGTTCTCCCTCTTTGGAATGAAAAGATTCTGCATCTTCCGATTTATTCGCAGAAATTCCTGCCATTGCTGTTCCACTGTTATTCCTGCTAGGGTCCCTTTCCAGTTAACTTTGGCCAGCTCCTCCCTCCTGCGTCTGTAGTCCTGTTTGCTCAGCTATAACACCGACACATCCGATTTCATCTTTTTCATCTCAAATTGCAGGTTGAATGTTATCATGTCGTGGTCGCTACCTCCGAGTGGTTCCTTTAGCTTGAGCTCCCTCATCAAATCCGGTTCATTACACAACACCAAATCCAGAATTGCCTTTTCCCTGGTAGGCTCAACTATAAGCTGCTCTAAGAATCCATCTCGGAGGCACTCTACAAATTCCCTCTCTTGGGATCCAGATCCAATCTAAGTTTCCCAGTTTACCTGAATATTGAAATTCCCCTTGACCACTGCCCATTGCCATTCTTACATGCTGATTGTATCTCCTGGTGTAATTTCTACCCGAAAACCTGGTTACTTTTCGGGGGCCTGCAAACAGGTTCCTTGTGGATAGAGGTAAGAATCTGCAAGGGTCCTTTTACCCTTTCAGTATCTTACCTCCATCTACAAGGATTCTCCATCTTCTGATCCTATGTCACTCCTTGCTAAGGACCGAATTCCATTCCTTACCAGCAGTGCTACCTCACCCCATCTGCCCACCTGTCTGTCTGTCTGTCTGCCCACCGAGGACGTGTAACCTTGAATATTCATCTGCCAGGTCCGATCCTCTTGCAGCCTCTGGTCCTCTGTGATGCCCACAACATCACACCTGCCAATTTCTAACTGTGCTACAAGCTCATCCATTTTGTTCCTTATTCTTCGTGCATTCAATCGCAACGCCTTTAATTCAGTATTCACCCCCCCCCCCCCTTCTCACATTGGTTCCGATTTTACCCGCCTTTACTCTCTTATCCCTTCTTAAGATTTCCGTCCCATTACTTCTGGACACTTCTCTAAACTCTCCTGCACCTTCCTTCCCTTTAACACCATCCATACACTTCCAATTTGTTGACCCCCACACCCCCCCACTATTTAGTTTCAATCTCTACATACGTCCCTGGTTTGCCAGGAGTCTGGTCCCAGTTGGTTTCAAGTGAAGTCCATCCCATCCCATCGGAACAGTTCCCTCCTGACACAATACTGATGCCAATATCCCACAAATTCAAACCCACTTCTTCCACACCAGTCTTTGAGCCACGCATTCTACTCTCTTAGAATAAAGGGGAGGCCATTTAAAACTGATGTGAAAAAAAACTTTTTCACCCAGAGAGTTGTGAATTTGTGGAATTCTCTGCCAGCAGTGGAGGCCAATTCACTGGATGAATTTAAAAGAGAGTTAGATAGAGCTCTAGGGGCTAATGGAATCAAGGGATATGGGGAGAAGGCAGGCACGGGTTACTGATTGTGGATGATCAGCCATGATCGCAATGAATGGCGGTGCTGGCTCGAAGGGCCAAATGGCCTCCTCCTGCACCTATTTTCTATGTTTCTATGTTTCTATGTAATCTTCTCAACCCTATGCCAATTTGCACGCATCGGCTCAGGCCGACAGGCATGTTTCCGCGCTATATTTCTAAACTAAACTATCCATGTACTGTGCCAGTCCAAATGTCTTTTAAATGTTGTTATAGTTTCTGCCTCAACTACCCCCTCCAGCAGCTCGTTCCATATTCCCACCACCCTCCATGTGAAAAAGTTGCCTCTCGGATTCCAATTAAATCTTTCCCCTCTCACCTTAATCCTATGTTCTTTGGTACTTGATCACCCTATGCTGGGTAAAAGACAGTGCATCTAAAATATCTAATCCCCTCATTATCTTGTGCACTTCCATAAAATCACCTCTCATCCTCCTACACTCCAAGAAATACAGTCCTAGTCTGCCCAAACTCTCCCTATAGCTCAGGCCCTCAAGTCCTGGCAACATCCAAGTAAATCTTCTTTGCAATCTTTAAAGTTTAACAACATCTTTCCCATGGCAGGGTGACCAGAAATAGACCCAATATGGTAACCTCCCCCCATTAAAACAGACCGCAGTGTGGGCAGGGGACAGGTATCCATTATTGCCAATTGTCCATTATAACTGAGTAAGGTAGTATCATCATCATCATCATATATATACAGCCGGAAACAGGCCTTTTCGGCCCTCCAAGTCCGTGCCGCCCAGCGATCCCCGTACATTAACACTATCCTACACCCACTAGGGACAATTTTTACATTTACCCAGCCAATTAACCTACATACCTGTACGTCTTTGGAGTGTGGGAGGAAACCGAAGATCTCGGAGAAAACCCACGCAGGTCACGGGGAGAACGTACAAACTCCTTACAGTGCAGCACCCGTAGTCAGGATCGAACCTGAGTCTCCGGCGCTGCATTCGTTGTAAAGCAGCAACTCTACCGCTACGGTACCGTGCCGCCATTATCAGTGTTGTAGTTCAACAGTGCTGAACTACTGTCTACCTCATGGATGACCCTCAGACTATCCTTGATCGGACTTAGCTGGCTTAACCTTGCACTAAACGTTATTCCTTATCATGTATCTATACATCCATTCCTTCTCTCCTGAGATGCTGCCTGACCTGCTGAGTTACTCCAGCATTTTGTGAATAAATACCTTCGATTTGTACCAGCATCTGCAGTTATTTTCTTATACACTGTAATGGCTCGATTGTAATTATGTATTGTCTTTCTGCTAACTGGACAGCACGCAACAATAGCTTGACACCATACCTTGGTACACGTGACAATAAACTAAACTGAGCTATTGTTGCATATATAAGAAGGAACTGCAGATGCTGGTTTAAACTGAAGATAGACACAAAAAGCTGGAGTAACTCAGCGGGGCAGGCAGCATCTCTGGAGAGATGGAATGGGTGACGTTTCAGGTCTGAGGAAGGGTCTCAACCCGAAACGTCGCCCATTCCTTCTCTCCAGAGATGCTGCCTGCCCCGCTGAGTTACTCCAGCTGTTTGTGTCAGTGGGTCAGGCTGTATCTCTGGAGGACATGGATAGGCTAGTGTAGCTGGGCCACTAGCAGGTACATGTGGGCAAGTTGGGCCGAAGGGCCTTTGTTTCCCCATTGTATCACTCTGTGACTTTAGGTGACATCAGGACCCTTGTTCAGAATGATTCAGTCTGCTGAGTTACTCCACCACTTTGTGTCATTTCACCTTCAGTCTGGGCACTGATGCCTGCTGGTCTAAATTGTCCCCTGTGTGTGTAGGGTATTGTTAGTGTGCAGGGATCGCTGGTCGGTGCGGACTCGGTGGGCTGAGGAGCCTGTTTCTGCGCTGTAATCTCTAAACTAAACTGAACTGAAGAGCAGGTCAGAGCTTGGATTTCTTACCATCAGTGACTTCCTTTGTCACCTACCACATAATGTCCACGTTTTACAGGGTGCATATCAGGAATAAAGTAATGTGACTCACTTTCCCGCTTGACTGTGGCTCCAGCAAAGCATAAAAAACAATTTTGACAGCCGCAAGGAACAGGGCCACGGGCTCAATTCATCCGTGCTGAGCAAGATGCACTATCTGAGCTCATCCCATTTGCCTGCGCTTCACCCATATCCCTGCAGAATGACAGCCCACTAGTTCAATTATTTGTCATCCAGAAAGTTGAATTAACAACCAGAGATTGGAGCTCCAGTCATTTAAAGCACCTGGAATTTAAAATAACTGGTCGTAGTGATATGACAACAAACTACAGCAGTGTTATTTAAAACTGGTCAGGCACATGAAATGAGAGCTAAACTCTCAAAGTGTGGGCTCTGGAGTTTAAGGCAACATCTGGCCAAGCGATGCATCAAACAGCTCTGCTTAAACCAAAGTCAATGGGCATCAAGGAGGACACGTTGATATATTTCCACCGGGTGGCGCCATCAGCAATGGCAGCCTCCCCAACGGTCTGTCTGTCTTTTCGTCTTCTTTGTTATTTTTAGTGTGTTAACAAGTTTGTGTTAATGTTCTCTGGTTTGTTTTATGTGGGGGGGGGGGGGGGGGGGGGAGGGGGTCGGGGGAAACCCTTTTTTCAATCTCTTACCTTGCCGGAGATGCATTTGTTTTACGGATCGTATCTCCGGTCGCTCTGCGGCCTGACATCGTGGAGCTGGCGGCCATGCTCGAGACTGACTTTGAGCCTTACCGCGGGCCGTGGACTTACCATCGGAGCGTGTGACCCCTTGCCTGGGATCGACGCTCCAACCGCGACCTGCAGACTTCAACATCGAGGAGCTCGCAGTCTCGGGTAGAGACCGATGTCTTCCAACTTATCATATATTTATACAGAGTTCAACCAATTCTGGCAACAGTAATTATCAAAAAACAATCACAACTAATACACGTTTACAGGAGGCGTTACACAGTTACAGCAAAGCAAAGCTAACTATCAGTAATTGTCACATAATCTCAGGGAAAAACACCAATCCTCATGATCTCATGCAATACACTCTAACAGCCATTTGTTACATCTGTCACACTCTGGCCACAAAGACTCGATCCAACAAGGTCTCAGTCAAAGATCAGGTTCCTTATCACTAGACTGCTGGGGGCTCTCCCTCATCTACAAAAACACCCATCCATCAGCAAACCCACACTTCCAAGGAGAGAGTGTGCCTGGCGGTCCATGTTACCACCTGACGGCGGGAGCGGTCCCCAGTGGAGGTCTCTCTATAAGGGGGTCCTCCCCCTTTACATCGGGGACCTGGGGTGGAGAGTGTTGCATAAGGCTGTGGCCTGTAACAGATATTTGAGCCGGTTCACGGTCTCATCTGCCGCCTGTCACTTCTGCAGCGAGGAGGAGACCGTGTACCGGTTGTATATAGAGTGCGTGAGGTTACAGCCCCTGTTCCAGTATCTGAAGGGGCTGCTCCTCAAGTTCTGGCTCCATTTTAGCCCCACGCTGCTGATATTTGTGCACCCGGAACAGGGGGGGGGGGGGGGGGGGGGGGGGGGAGAGTCGGGAGGGAGGAGAGGGTCTCCCTGTCGGTCTGCTCCTGGGCCTGGCCAAGATGGCCATCCGAGGGTCCAGGCAGCGGGTAATCGATGGCCTCACAGAGGTCGGCTGCCCACCCCTGTTCCCCATGGGGACTCTGGAGGCTTCCGTGAACACTGGTCGCCGCGGGGGGGTCGAATGTATTGTTGACAGAGATGGCGGGATATTAATTTGATATTTGTTGTGTTTTGTAAACTGCCGATACGGGCAGCTTCTGATCTGATCACATTACCACTTTGAGGAAGGGTCTCGACCCGAAACGTCACCCATTCCTTCTCTCCTGAGATGCTGCCTGACCTGCTGAGTTACTCCAGCATTTTGTCCATATGGTACAAGCGTTAGCTATAGGTCAGGCAAGGACAGGCTGATCTTTTACTTATTCTACTATTTTATTCTTTCCACTATTTTATTTATTCTCAGTAATACTGACACATTTGATTTAATCTTCTCGCTCTCAAACTGCAGGCTGAACTTCATTACATTATGGTCACCACCTCCTAGAGGTTCCTTTTACCTTAACCTCCCTGATGAAATCTGTTTCTTTACACAACACCAGATCCAGAATCGTGTAGCGGTCCGCGTGGTGCGGTGCAGGTTGTAGAGCCGCTGCGGCCCAAACAAACCACATGCAACGTGTTGCAAACACCGATGCAGCAAACAGACTGATTAATGGATGAATTCACACTTCCAGTGCAAGTCCTGCAGTAGCAGGGAGCAGGTGGAACTCAGCGGCCCAGGCAGCGTCTGTCTCCAGTGTCTAGATTCTGGTTCATGCAGACAAGGACACAAAGTACTGGAGTACCTCAGCGTACAGCGTAACGTGATGCTTAGGGTCGGGATAGAGTTCAGTCGCGCACGTGCCGCCGAGAACAAAGCATGTTCCGGCATGGGGGGACCATCGAGAGAACAATGGGGAACCCGGCAAGTATTCCATTAATGCCCAGGCAGGCCTCTGCTCCCGACTTCTCAGCAGTCCCCTGGGAGGCCCGTGGAGCGAGTCGGGTCAACCGGCACCCGTTCTGGTTGTTGGTCATCGTTCTGGACGTTGTTCTGGTAGTCGGCGGTGCGGTTGTTCTGTGGGTGGATCGGGCCCACGCGGTTCCCTGGGACACTCCCACCGTGTGTGGTTCCCTTGGACACTCCCACCGTGTGTGGTTCCCTTGGACACTCCCACCGTGCGCGGTTCCCTGGGACACTCCCACTGTGCGTGGTTCCCTGGGACACTCCCACCGTGCGCGGTTCCTTGGAACACTCCCAATGTGCGCGGTTCCCTGGGACACTCCCAACGTGCGCGGTTCCCTGGAACACTCCCACTGTGCGCGGTTCCCTGGGACACTCCCAACGCGCGTGGTTCCCTGGGACACACCTGCCCCGCCCGGTTCCCTGGGACACTCTCACCACGCGCGCGCAATCTGAGCATGGGTGAGGTTTCGGAGGTTGAATACAAGAGGAGAATATACTGTTAATGGTAAAACTCTTAATGGTGGTGGCAGCATCATGCTGTGGGGATGTTTTTCAGCGGCAGGAACTGGGAGACTCGTCAGGATCGAGGGAAAGATGAACGGAGAAAAGTACAGAGAGATCCTCGATGAAAACCAGCTCCAGAGCGTTCTGGACCTCAGACTGGGGAGGAGGTTCACCTTCCAACAGGACAACGACCCTAAGGACACAGCCAAGACAACGCAGGAGTGGCTTCGTGACAAGTCTGTGAATGTCCTTGAGTGGCCCAGCCAGAGCCCAGACTTGAACCCGATCGAACATCTCTAGAAGGACCTGAAAATAGCTGTGCATTGACGCTCCCCATCCAACCTGACAGAGCTTGAGAGGATCTGCAGAGAAGAATGGGAGAAATTACCCAAATACAGTTGTGCCAAGCTTGTAGCGGCATACCCAAGAAGACTTGAGGCTGTAATCGCTGCCAAAGGTGCCTCAACAAAGTGCTGAGTAAAGAGTCTGAATACTTATGTAAATGTGAGATTTCAGTTATTTCTTTTTAATTACTTTGCAAAAAATTCGAAACACCTGTTTTCGCTTTTTTATTATCGGGTATTGTATTTTTATTATCGGATATTGATGATAAAAAAAAAGAGTTTAATCCATTTTAAAATAAGGCTGTATGTAACATAACAAAATGTGGAAAAAGTGAAGGGGTGTGAATACTTTCTGAATGCACTGTATCTTGTACAAAATGTTTTCCCCTTTTCCTGTACCTATATAATGTGGGTGGCTTGATTGTAATCATTTATATTTTTTTGTTTGATAGCATGCAACATAAAACCTTTCCACTGCATCTCAGTAAACGTGACAATAATAAACAAAACTAACCTAAACTAGAAATCTTGTCCTGCACACTCCTTTAAACTTTGCCACTCTCACATTCAGTGAGGTATCAAGTTGGACTCCAAGATCCCATTGCACATCAATGCTGTTAAGAGTCTTAGCTGGTGAGAGGACGGTTCAGTTGCCGATAACAACTGGGAAGAAAGTGTCCATGAATCTGGAGGAATGCATTTTCAAACTTTTCAAACTCTTGCTTGATGGGAGAGGGGAGAAGGGGTAGTGGCCGGGGTGAGACCGGTCTTAGATCATGCTGCTGGCCTTGCTGAGACAGCATGAAGTGTAGATGGAGTCAAGGGAAGGGAGGTTGGGTTGTCTGGTGGTCTGGGCTACATCCACAACTCTCTGCAATTTCTTGCGGTCTTGGCTGGAGCTGTTTCCAAACTAAGCTGCGATGCATCCAGATAAAAAGCTTTCTATGGAGCATCAGGTGAAGCTGGTGAGAGTTGTTGGGAACATGGCGAACTTTCTAAGCCTTCCAAGGAAGTAGAGGCATTGGTGTGCTTTCTTGGCCATTGCTTCGATGTGGCTGGTCCAGGCCAAATTGATGGTGATACTTATTCCTAAGTAGTTTTAATTTAGTTTAGAGATACAGCGCAGAAACAGGCCCTTCGGCCCACTGGGTCCGCGCCGACCAGCGATCCCCGCACATTAACGCTATCCTGCCTACACGAAGGATAATTTTTTACATTTCCCAAGCCAATAAACCTACAAACCTGTACGTTTTTGGAGTGTGGGGAGAAACCAAAGATCTCGGAGAAAACCCACGCAGGTCACGGGGAGAACGCACAAACTCCGTACAGACAGCACCCGTAGTCGGGATGGAACCCGGGTCTCCAGCGCTGCATTCGCTGTAAGGCAGCAACTCTACCGCTGCGCCACCGTGCTGCCCTTGAAGCTTTCAACTATCTCTACTTCATCAATGTATATTGGCGTGTGCGTACTGCTTCGTTCCTGAAGTCACTCACAATCTCCAATGTCTTGCTGATGTTGAGGGCGAGGTTGTTGTCTTGGCACCAGGTCATGGAGTTCTCAATCTCTTTCCTGTACTCCGTCTTCTCATTATTTGATAGAGGGATGGTGGTGGCGCCTGCAAACAAGGACCAGCTCCTCATATTTTGCTTGGGCAACTTACAGACTAGTGGTATGAATATTGATTTCACTAAGTTCAAGTAACTCTTGCATGCCCTCTCTCTCCATCCCTCCCCCACCCAAGTCATACCAGCTCCAAAGTCATCTTGAGACTCATTGTACAGGTTTGTGGGTTAGTTGGCTTGGTATCAGTGTAAATTGTCACTAGTGTGTGTAGGATTGTGTCAATGTGCGGGGATCGCTGGTCGGTGCAGGCTTGGTGGGCCGAAAGGCCTGTTTCTCTAAACTAAACTTAACTTTGCGTGATAAATCAGTCACTTGGTTGGCACTCCGTCCCCCTCCTTAAACATTAAGGGCGGCACACTGGCGCAGCAGTAGAGTTGCTGCCTTACAGTGAATGCAGCGCCGGAGACCCGGGTTCAATCCTGACTACAGGTGCTGTCTGTACAGAGTTTGTACGTTCTCCCCGTGACCTGCGTGGGTTTTCTCCGAGATCTTCGGTTTCCTCCCACACTCCAAAGACGTACAGGTATGTAGGTTAATTGGCTTGGTTAATGTAAATATTGTCCCTAGTGGGTATAGGATAGTGTTAGTGTGCGGGGATCGCTGGTCGGTGCGGACTCGGTGGGCCGAAAGAGCCTGTATCTCTAAACTAAAAACTAAAAAAATGTACCTGATTAGTATCCTATGCACTGTCCTTTTGTTTTCTCTGTCACTTGTACACTCGGCCTGCATTGAGTACCATCAAAAAAATACTTCTCTGTTTCTTGCCAACACTATCCAATGACCTGATTGTAAGTGTTGGACGTGTTACCGGTGACACAGGTTTGCATGCTTCTAATACCAGGTTATCAACACACCCTAAACGCGCTGCAGATATTGATTCAATCGTTCCTTTGAATATTACTTGAACTGGTTTTCTTTATTATCAAAAATATTTATTCAAATACTAAAATAATATATCCAATACAGTAAAACCAAAACAGAGCCCACCACCATAATACAAGGCAAACAATAAACTATTATACAACTATCTTACACTCCTTGTCAAGGGTGCATTCAACCCCCCGCGGTGCCCAGCGGTCCCGGAGATCCCCCAGGGTGCCCGTGGACAGCGCGTGGTCCCTCTCCAACACCACCCGGGCGCGGGCGGAAAAGTGGCAGGCAGCCGGCTCGGGCAGAGCCCTCTTCCGCCTGGCGCCGTGACTCGCGGATGACCAGCTTGGCCAGGCCCAGGAGCAACCCAACAAGGACATCCTCAGCCCCACCCTCTCCCCTACGCACAGGGTGTCCAAAGATGAGGACAGTGGGTGAGAAGTGCAGCCAGAAGGCAAGGAGCAGCCCCTTTAGATATTGGAACAGGGGCTGCAACCTCACACACTCCATGTACACGTGGTACACAGACTCACACACTCCAAGTTCACGTGGTACACACACTCTTCCAACCTGCGACAGTGGCTGGCGGCTGGCGAGTCTGTGAGCCGCGAGGAACAGGTTGCAGGGGACTCCTCGGTGCATTATCCAATGACTTGAACTGCTGGGGGTTTCGGGTGGACAGTGTGTCTGTGACATCGATTCAGACACTCAGGGCCGCGTTGGACTTGAGGCAGGATTTGTGCGATGTGCAAGTAGTGGTGGTGTAACTGGAGCTCGGAGCCCAGGAGCCTAGCTAATGATCCTGAGACAAATCACAACGTGACAGCTGGGGAACTTAAATTCAGTTAATTAAATAATCTGGAATTGAAAAGCTCGTAACTTTAATGGAACGTCGTAAACACACATCTGGCTCACTGCTCCCCTTGAGGGAGAGGAATGTAAGGTTCTTACTCAGTCTGGTCATTATGTGCTTGCACAGACAGAATAACAGGATGCCCCAGCTACTCCTGGAAGTTACCTGCAAAGCCACGTCTGAATCTTTTTAATCTGCTTGGAATCCCTCCTGTTTAGCACTGGTAGACTCAAGACGCTGGAGTAACTCAGCGGGACAGGCAGCATCTCTGGAGAGAAGGAATGGGTGACGTTTCGGGTCGAGACTCTTCTTCAGACTGATGTCAGGGGATGGGGCGGACAAAGATAGGATGTAGTCGGAGGCAGGAAGACTGGTGGGGGAACTGGGAAAGGGAAGGGGATAGAGAGAGGAAGCAGGGACTATCGGAAGTTGGAGAAGTCAATGTTGATACCGCTGGGGTGTAAACTACCCAAGCGAAATAGCACTGTGCTGATGGAAGTCACACAACCTGCTGGGCATTCCACCGTATACAGAGGGATTCACAAAAACAAACACAACCAGGAGCACCTGCCTGCCCTTCCACCCTGCTCCATCCTTCAATGTCATCATGGGCTGATCATTCACATTCACTAAAGAAAGACACACAATGCTGGAGTAAACGGGACAGGCAGCATCTCTGGAGGAAAGGAATGGGTGATGTTTCGGGTCGAGATGCTTCTGTGACCCATTCCTTCTCTCCAGAGATGCTGCCTGTCCCGCTGAGTTACTCCAGCATTTTGTGTCTACCTTCGGTGTCAACCAGTTCCTTCCTACTCATTTACACTCGGTGCTTGTCTCAGCTTTCTGCCCACATCCCTCAATCTCTCTGGCACGTAAAACAATTTCTAATCCTTTCCTGAATATGTTTAGTAATTTGGCTTTAACTTTTTTCCATGGCTGGTAATTCCACAGTTTCACCACTCTCTCATGTCGGTCTCAACTGGCTTGTCCCTTATGCTTTGGACTGTGACCTCTGGATTGGACATCTTTCCTGCATCATATAAGGTCATAAGTGATAGGAGCAGAATTAGGCCATTCGGCCCATCAACTCTACTCCGCCATTCAATCATGGCTGACCTACCTCTCCCTCCTGACCCCATTCTCCTGCCTTCTCCCCATAACTCCTGACACCCGCACTAATATATTCATAGAATCATGAAGTAATTGAACACAGAAACAGCCCCTTCAGGCCTCCCTCTCCATGTGGACTATCAAGTATGAATCATTATCAATCCTATTCAGCAGCACTTAGTCCACAGCCTACTATGACATGGAGGTTTAGACAGCTCTTAATGGTGGTCAAGTCAAGTCAAGTCAAGTCAATTTATTTGTATAGCACATTTAAAAACAACCCACGTTGACCAAAGTGCTGCACATCTGACCAGGAAAAAAAAATGGTGGTGAGAGTAACCATCTCCACCACCCACTCGGGCAGTGTATAACAAGTTGCAACTACCTCTGGGTGAAAAACTTCTGCTCGCCTTGAAATGCATGCATTCCAATTTTATACATCTCTGCTGTGGGGAAACGTTTCCTAGTCTCCTAGTCTCCACCTCATCTAGGTCTCACAATGTTTCACACCTTTAGTTTAGAGATACAGCGCGGAAACAGGCCCTTCGGCCCACCGGGTCCGCGCCGACCAGCGATCCCCATATCCTACATAAGCCAATGGGACAAGCCAATTCACCAACAAACCTGCACATCTTTGGAGTGTGGGAGGAAACCGAAGATCTCGGAGAAAACCCACGCAGGTCACGGGGAGAACATAAAACTCCATACAGACAGCACCTGTAGTCGGGATTGAACCCGGGTCTCCGGCGCTGCATTCGCTGTAAGGCAGCAACACTACCGCTGCGCTACCGTGCCTCCAGAAATATCCGCGTCCAGACAGCACTCATAGTGAGGATCTAACCCGGATCCCTGGCGCTGTGATGTGTTTTCAGTCTGAAGAAGGGTCTCGACCCGAAACGTCACCCATTTCTTCTCTCCCGAGATGCTGCCTGACACTATGTGAGCACCTCATATTTTGCTTGGGTAGCTTACAGCCCAACATTATGAACATTGAACACTCCAATTATAGGTAACGTCTACATACACCTCCTTCACCTTTCCCTCCCTCTTTCACCCATCACTCCCCCCCTTCCTCCATTAAAGGCCCGTTAACCAGTTCCACAGTTCACAACGATGTATCCCTCATGTGCTCACACCATCTCTAGCCAATAATCGCCCTATCAGGGGACCTCCTCAGAAACAAAGAAACGTAGAAAATAGGTGCAGGAGTAGGCCATTCGGCCCTTCCAGCCAGCACTGCCATTCAATATGATCATGGCTGGTCATCCAAAATCAGTCCCCGTTCCTGCTTTTCCCCCATATCCCTTGATTCCCTTAGCCCGAAGAGCTAAATCTAACTCTCTCTTGAAAACATCCAGTGAATTGGCCTTCACTGCCTTCTGTGGCAAAGAATTCCACAGATTCACAACTCTCTGGGTGAAAAGGTTTTTCCTCATCTCAGTCCTAAATGGCCTATCCTTTATTCTTAAACTGTGTGGACCCCTGGTGTCACGTGTGGCGGCGCCTAACGGCTGCGGCTCGCTGGCAGTCTGTTTGTCTTTTTTCCCTTTTTGTTTGTGTGTTGGTGTTGGGGTGGTTTTTGTTTTTGGCTGTGTATGTGTGGGGGGTGTGGGGGGGTGTGGGGGGTGGGGGGTGGTGGGGTGGGGTGGGGGAAACCTTTCTTTTTTTAGGTCTCTTCCTCGGGGCGAGGCTCGGCCGTGGGACTTAACAGCGCCCGGCGCGGCTCGGCCGCGGGACTTAACAGTGCCCGGTGAGGCTCTGCCGCGGGGCCTTCAATCGCCCGGTACTCAAATTAGGAGACCAAAACTATACACAATACTCCAGATGTGGTCTTACCAGGGCCCGATACAACTGCAGAAGAACCCCTTTACTCCTATACTGAAATCCTCTTGTTATGAAGGCCAACAGCTTTCTTCACTGCCTGCTGTACCTGCACGCCAACTTTCAGTGACTGGTGTACAAGGACACCCAGGTCTCACTGCATCTCCCCCTTACCTAACCTAACACCATTGAGACAATAATCTGCCTCCTTGTTTTTGCCGCCAAAGTGGATAACCTCACATTTATCTATATTATACTGCATCTGCCACGTATCTGCCCACTCACTCAACCTGTCCAGGTCACCCTGCAACCTCCTAACATCCTCTTCACAGTTTACACTGCCACCCAACTTTGTGTCATCCGCAAAGTTGCTAGTGTTGCTTCTAATTCCCTCTTCCAAATCATTAATATATATGGTAAACAGTTGCGGCCCCAACACCGAGCCTCACGGCACTCCACTCGCCACTGCCTGCCATTCTGAAAAGGACCCGTTTACTCCTACTCTTTGCTTCCTGTCTGCAAACCATTTTCTATCCATGTCAACACCCTACCCCCAATACCATGTGCTCTAATTTTAATCTCCCGTGCGGGTCCTTATCAAAGGCTTTCTGAAAGTCTAGATACACTACATCCACTGGCTCCCCTTCATCCATTTTACTTGTCACATCCTTTAAAAATTCCAGAAGATTAGTCTAGCATGATTTCCCTTTCATTAATCCATGCTGACTTGGACTTATCCTTTTACTGCTATCCAAATGTGCCATTATTACCTCTTTAATAATTGACTCCAGCATCTTCCCCACCACCGAAGTCAAGCTAACTGGTCTGTAATTCCCCGTTTTCTCTCTTGTTCCTTTCTTGAAAAGTGGGATAACATTAGCTATCCTCCAATCCACAGGAATCTATCGAACATTGGAAAATGATCACCAACGAACATTGGAAAATGATCACAAGCCCATTCCTTCACCATACGTCAGTCCCGCCATCCCGGGAATTAACCTGGTGAACCTACGCTGCACTTTGACTGTGGTAATTTGTTGCAGGCCACGATTTGTCCGGGTTTGTTAATTGCTTCCAGTCCCCCCCCCCTCCCACTACGATCCGAAACGTCACCTATCCATTTTCTACGGAGATGCTGCCAGAACTGTGGTGTTACTCTAACATTTTGTGTCCATCTTGTGCATAACCCAGCAACTCCACTTCCTTTTTATAACAATGATCTTTTGTTTTGTCTTGTGCAATTTACAATGTAGCACAACTAGGACATTAGACGCTCAATGTCTGGTTTCATTGTCTGGTTTCAACGTCTGGTTTCAACGTCTGGTTTCAATGTCTGGTTTCAATGTCTGGTTTCAGTCTGGTTTCAACATCTGGTTTCAACGTCTGGTTTCAACGTCTGGTTTCAATGTCTGGAAAGCAGCCGTTTCTCGACCTTTTTACCCTTGCAGAACCCTTGAAATAATTTTCATGTCTCAGGGAACCCCTGCATAAAAATTATTATATATCTTTATTTTCATTTTCTCTTTCTCTTTCATAAACTTAAAGTTCATTAGCGAAACATAATATATTTCTCTGATAACTGGTTTAAGCAAAAAATAACTTTAGTTTTTCTCAAGTTTACGTGTATAATAAAATTATGACTATGAAATTAAACACAAAAATGACTCAAAAATGCATTAACGTGATTAGCCTATTTATCACTATTTCTCGCGGAACCCCGAGCGACCTCTCGCGGAACCCTAGTGTCCCGGGGAACTCCGCTCGAGAAACGCTGCTCTAAAGTATCGATGGATGTTGCATGATTTAGTGTGTACTCTTTTTCTTTGAACTCTGATCTTGGCTGCCTCCTATTGATCCTTTCCAATGATGGGGAGATCAATACCTTTGCAGCAAGGAACTGCAGATGTTAGTTTACACCAAAGATAGGCACAAAATGCTGGAGTAACTCAACGAGATAGGCTACATCTCTGGAGAGAAGGAATGGGTGATGTTTTGGGTCAAGACCCATCTTCTCGATCTGAAACATCACCCATTCCTTCTCATCCAGAGATGCTGCCTGTCCCGCCCAGTTAGGAGGAGGGGGAGTTCAATGAGATCTGGGTGTCCTAGTGCATCAGTCAATGAAAGGAAGCATGCAGGTACAGCAGGCAGTGAAGAAAGCCAATGGAATGTTGGCCTTCGTAACAAGAGGAGTTGAGTATAGGAGCAAAGAGGTCCTTCTACAGTTGTACCGGGCCCTGGTGAGACCGCACCTGGAGTACTGTGTGCAGTTTTGGTCTCCAAATTTGAGGAAGGATATTCTTGCTATGGAGGGCGTGCAGCGTAGGTTCACTAGGTTGATTCCCGGAATGGCGGGACTGTCGTATGTTGAAAGGCTGGAGCGATTGGGCTTGTATACACTGGAATTTAGAAGGGTGAGGGGGGATCTTATTGAAACGTATAAGATAATTAGGGGATTGGACACATTAGAGGCAGGAAACATGTTCCCAATGTTGGGGGAGTCCAGAACAAGGGGCCACAGTTTAAGAATAAGGGGTAGGCCATTTAGAACGGAGATGAGGAAGAACTTTTTCAGTCAGAGAGTGGTGAAGGTGTGGAATTCTCTGCCTCAGAAGGCAGTGGAGGCCAGTTCGTTGGATGCTTTCAAGAGAGAGCTGGATAGAGCGCTTAAGGATAGCGTAGTGAGGGGGTATGGGGAGAAGGCAGGAACGGGGTACTGATTGAAAGTGATCAGCCATGATCGCATTGAATGGCGGTGCTGGCTCGAAGGGCTGAATGGCCTACTCCTGCACCTATTGTCTATTGTCTATTGTCTATTGTCTATTGTTACTCCAGCATTTTGTGTAGATCAATACCCGCAATGGACTGGGTAGCTCCTCCCACTTAGTGTAGTATTAGTGGGAGATTTTAACTTCCTTTCTATTAAGATGGCGTCCCACAGTTCAATGGGCTTGGACGGGGCGGAATTTCTTAAGTGTCCAAGTGGATGGTCCAGTAATTGAAGTCTTACCTTGATGGGAAGGCCAATTTCATTAATGTAAGAGAGGACCAGCAAAGATAAATTGAGAGCCTCTAGAGTTATAGAGCCTTAGAGCATGGAAACAGGCCCTTCAGCCCAACTTGCCCATGCTGACCAACATGGGTAGGAGGGAACTACAGAAGCTGCTTTACACTGAAGAACCTGCCACATTTGTAGGGTGTGTCGAACAATCGTTGTTCCTCTAGCTAACAATGATATTTTCTACATTTTCCTTGATCTGCGTCCCCTTTGTTCTGTTGTTTTCACACCTTACCCTTCCATATCTCTGTGGCTCCCTTTCCCGTCTCTCAGTCTGAAGAAGAATCTTGACCCAAAACGTCACCCATTCCTTCTGACCAGAGATGCTGCCTGTCCTGCTGAATTACTCCATTTTGTATCTATCTTCTGGCCTATATTAATCTCACCTGCTTGCTTTTGGCCCATATCCTTCTCAACCTATCCTATCCGTATACCTGCCCAAATGTCTTTTAAACATTATGATGGTATCTGCCTCAACTGCCCCCTCTGGCAGCATGTTCCATATACCCACCACCGTTTGTGTGAAAAAAGACACCCCTCAGGTTTCTATTAAATCTCTCCCCTGTCACCTTAGGCCTATGTCTTCTGGTGCTTGATTCCCTTAATCTAGTAAAAGATTGTGCATTTATCCTATGTAATCCTCTCATGATCTCACATTCCTCTGTTAGATCACCCTTCATCCTCCTGTGCTCCAAGGAATAAAGTCCTAGACTGCGCAATTTCTTCCTATAGCACAGGCCCTCGATCCCAGGTAATATCCTCGTAAATCTTCTCTGCATTCTTTCCAGCCTAACAACATCTTTCCTCGAGACCCCCCCAGGTCTCAGTGCATCTTCCCCTTTAAATTTCAATTCAATTTCAATTAAAAAACTTTATTGGCATGATAAGATACATCGTTATATTGCCAAAGTATAGAACATCACATACATATTTAAAATGCATGAACATAAATACAAGTATACAATGCATGGGTCGAAATGCCCATGTACATATACATATATATACATGCAATACATTTATAGCCTTTTATCGATTGCTACTCGTTCTTGCAGTTGTAAGCAGTGCAGCAAGATAGCAAGTTTAGCAGGTCAATATTAATTTCCTTAGTGTCAAATAGTGTCAATTTGTGTATGTGTACATGTTGGTCATTCACTGTCTCTCAGGTTGTAGCATGCTGTTACATATTGTGCGCCAAGATGTGCCGTATTTCCTTCGCCAAGGATTATTCTTAGTTTTGATATATCGTCTAGTTCTTTAAAATCTGGGGTCGCCAGACTGAGTTTTTCAAAATATATTTTCCTTATTTTGTCGATTTTTTTACATTTTAAGAGGAAGTGTACCTCTGTTTCAACCTCATCTGTCAAGCAGTGACCGCATATTCTATTTTCTCTTGGTTGCCAAGATCTCTTCTGTCTTCCTTTTTCAACTGCCAAATAGTGGTCACTTAACCTGTACTTGGTGAGGGTCTGTCTCTGTTTTATATCTCTAACAGTTGAGAGATAATCTGCCAATATAAAATCTCTTTTTAGGGTGCGGTAGCACTCTAATCTGCTTTGGCTTTTGGTTACTTTATCCCAATGATCCAGATAGGTTTCTTTGCATTGTTTAATAATTTGGTGTAAATCAGCATCTGTGGTTCCTTCCTACACATGTTATCAGTGAGCCCTGTTTAATGGTTTGCAGACTGGAGTGGTTCTAATCAGCACTGTCAGAGTCACAGGATAACCCTGTCTCCGATAATCTTTTGGTCAAAACTATGGCACACATAGGAATGTCTCTCATCATCCTTATTTCTGGTGAAGTTTCTGCGAAACCAATCTAAGTTGGAGCGCAGGAGGATGATGGGTGATCTTATAGAGGTGTATAAAATCATGAGAGGAATAGATCAGGTAGATGCTCAGAGTCTGTTGCCCGGAGTAGGGGAATCGAGGACCAGAAGACATAGGTTCAAGGTGAAGGGGAAAATATTTAATAGAAATCGGAGGGGTATCTTTTTCACACAAAGGGCGGTGGGTGTACGGAACAGCAACAAGTTGAGGCTGGGGCCATCCTAACATTTAAGAAACAGTTAGACTGGTATGTGCAGGATACGACAGGCTTTGAGGGATCAATCGCGGGCAGGTGGGACCAATGTAGCTGGGACATGTGGGCTAGTTGGGCCGAAGGGCCTGTTTCCACGCTGTATCACACGACGACTCTAAACCTGAAGTTGATCTACCTCATAGAGGCTCTTTCACGCTCACCTCTGGACCATGACCTCATGGCACATCAAACCATTGTGTGTCAGACACAAAATGCCGGAGTAACTCAGCGAGGCAGGCAGCATCTTAGGAGAGAAGGAATGGGTGACGTTTCGGGTCGAGGGCCTTCTTCAGACTGATGTCAGGGGAGGGGGTGGGACAAAAATAGAATGTAGTTGCAGACAGTAAGACTAGTGGGAGAACTGAGAAGGGGAGGGGATAGAGAGGGGAAGTAGGGACTGTCTGAAATTAGAGAAGTCAATGTTCATACCGCTGGGGTGTAAACTGCCCAAGCGAAATATGAGGTGCTGTTCCTCCAATTTGCGCTGGGCCTCACTCTGACAATGGAGGAGGCCCATGACAGAAAGGTCAGATTGGGAATGGGAGGGGGAGTTGAAGTGCTGAGCCACCGGCAGATCAGGTAGGTTAAGACGGACTGAGCGGAGGTGTTCAGCGAAATGATCGCCGAGCCTGCGCTTGGTCTCGCTGATGTAGAGAAGTTGACATCTGGAACAGAGAATACAGATGAGGTTGGAGGAGGTGCAAGTGAATCTCTGCATCACCTGGAAAGACTGTTTGGGTCCTTGGATGGAGTCGAGGGGGGAGGTAAAGGGACAGGTGTTGCATCTCTTGCGGTTGCAGGGGAAAGTGCCTGGGGAAGAGGTGGTTTAGGTGGGAAGGGACGAGTGGACCAGGGAGTTTCGGAGAGAACGGTCTCTGCGGAAAGCAGAAAGGGGCGGAGATGGGAAGATGTGGCCAGTAGTGGGATCCCGTTGGTGTTGGTGAAAATGTTGGAGGATTATGTGCTGTATGCGATGGTTGATGGGGTGGAAGGTGAAGACAAGGGCGACTCTGTCCTTGTTACGAATGGGGGGGAGGGGGAGCAAGAGTGGAGCTGATCCTCCTCCAACCTCATCTACTTTATCCGCTGTTCCAGGTTTATTTGATGATTGCTTCCTAATTTTCTTCAGAGCTATTCTGCAGGAAGGAAATATATTTTAACTTTGAAGGACTATTCAATGGATATTTTTAGGCCCCAGATAGATAGATTCTTGATTAGTTTGGGTGTCAGGGGTCATGGGTCATGGGGAGAAGGCAGGAGAATGGAGGGAGAGATAGATCAGCCACGATTGAATGGCGGAGTAGGCTTGATGGGCCGGGTGGCCTAATTCTGCTCCTATCACGTGCCATTATGAGCTAATAGAGACATAGAAACATAGAAAATAGGTGCAGGAGTAGGCCATTCGGCCCTTCGAGCCTGTACGCACCGCCATTCAATATGATCATGGCTGATCAACCAACTCAGTATCCCGTACCTGCCTTCTCTCCATACCCCCTGATCTCTTTAGCCACAAGGGCCACATCTAACTCCCTCTTAAATATAGCCAATTAACTGGCCTCAACTACCCTCTGTGGCAGAGAATTCCACAGATTCACCACTCTCTGTGTGAAAAAAACCGTTCTCATCTTGGTCCTAAAAGACTTCCCCCTTATCCTTAAACTGTGACCCCTTGTTCTGGACTTCCCCAACATCGGGAACAATCTTCCCGCATCTAGCCTTATGAGCTTATGACCTTATTGGCAAACTTTCAGTCTCACTCTGTTAATCATGGTTTCCATGATGTGGTCCTGCCTTTGATTTCTTCTTGATCAAATAAGAAGGTCAGATCTTTCTTATCAACAATGCTTTCATATTTCAATTCCAGAGCAGAGACACCTGTGAAGCTCCTGGCAAGATTGTAACTTATTTACGCAAATAGAAAAATACTTTAACAAATTGGAAATATAGATAGAAATACTGTGCATATTCAGAGATTCAGGTGATGTCTGAGGTCAATGTTTCGGAATAATAACTTTTTTTAGCTGAGCTTACTTTTATTGTAATTTAGAGATACAGCGCAGAATCAGGCCCTTCGGCCCACCGAGTCCATGCTGACCAGCAATCCCCGCACACCAACACTATCCTACACACACTGAGGACAATTTACAATAATCCCAAGGCAATTAATCTACAAACCTTTACGTCTTTGGAGTGTGGGAGGAAACCGGAGATCCTGGAGAAAGGTTACGCAGGTCATGGGGAGAACGCACAGACTCCGTACAGACAGCACGCACAGTCAGGATCGAACCCGGGTCTCTGGCGCTGTAAGGCAGCAACTCTACCGCTGCGCCACCGTGCCGCTCAGTTCATCAGAACTGCAGAAAGTTTGAAATGTGATAAACAGGGTTTTGAGGCCATAAAGGCAGAGAAAAATGAGGAGGATCTGAAATGCTTCTTTGAATGGCAAGAATTTGTTTTTAAGAAGGGTGGGATGTTAATGAAAGAACACTGATGTGCATGCTTCAGTGTGAGCTGGGCCAGCATTTGTGAGGTAAACTATTCTTATGGAATGTATGCAGATGTAAATTTATTTCAAATAGCATTATTTAAAACGTAATAACCTGTGATGATCAGTATGTGTGTATTTGAGAAACAAATTGAGGATTAACTAGATTAGATTGACCATGCATCTTTTTTTTAGAAATCAGTACTAAATTTAAGCGTTAATGTGAGTATTAAGTGTCTTTCTAAAGAAGTAGCAAATTGCCCTACATTCCCCGCTTTCATCTGTCTGCTGCAAGAAAGCAAAAAACAATTTTGTCAAATGAAGTTAGAGTCACAGTAAGTAGTGTCATTTAAAAGTAAAATCTCGATAACCTCTATGTTACAGTTATGCTACAATTCTATAAAATGTTGATAAGGCCACATTTCTTGTATTGTGTTCAGTTTTGGTCGCACTGCTCCGGGAAGGATGTTGTTAAGCTGCAAAGATTAAAGAGCAGATTTGCAAGGATCATGCCAGGACTTGAGAACCTGAGCTGTCATCATCTATCCAAGTTCGGGTGGCACGGTGGCGCAGCGGTCGAGTTGTTGCCTTACAGCGAATGCAGCGCCGGAGACCCGGGTTCCATCCTGACTAAGGGTGGCGTCTGTATGGAGTTTGTACGTTTGTGCGTGGGTTTTCTCTGAGATCTTTGGTTTCCTCCCACACTCCAAAGACGTACGGGTATGTAGGTTAATTGACTTGGTAAATGTAAAAATTGTCCCTAGTCTGTGTAGGATAGTGTTAATGTGTGGGGATCGCTGGTCGGCGCGGACCCGGTGGACCGAAGGGCTTGTTTCCACGCTGTATCACTAAACTAAACTAAACTAAACTAAACTAAACTAAACTAAACTAAACTAAACTAAACTAAACTAAACTAAACTAAACTAAACTAAACTAAACTAAACTAAACTAAACTAAACTAAACTAAACTAATCTAAACTTCTCCAGGGGTGCTGCCTGACCTGCTGAGTTACTACAACACTTTGTGTATTTTTTTGTAAATCAGCGCCTGCAGTTCCATGTTTCCACCATCTAGTATTTGGTATCTCTATCCTGAGAGAAAGGTTCTCGCGGTCTACCCTTCATAATTTTCCATACATAGAGTCATCGAGTCATAGACTGATACAGCGTGGAAACAGGTCCTTCGGCCCAACTTGCCCACATCGGCCAACATGTCCCAGCTACACTAGTCCAACCTACCCGGGTTTGGTCCATTTCCATCCAAACCTGTCCTATCCATGTACCTGTTTCTTAAACGTTGGGATAGTCCCTGCCTCAAGCACCTTCTGGCAGGTTGTTCCATACACCCACCACCCTTTGTGTGAAAAAGTTACCCCTCAGATTCCTGTTAAATCTTTTCCCCTTCACCTTAAACCTATGTTCTCTGGTCCTCGATTCACCTACTCTGGGCAAGAGACTGTGCGTCCACCCGATCTATTCCTCTCATTATTTTATACACCTCTATAAGATCAACCCCTCATCCTCCTGCGCTCCAAGGAATAAAGTCCCAGCCTACTCAACCTCTCCCTATAGCTCAGACCCTCTAGTCCTGGCAACATCCTCGTAAATCTTCTCTGTCCCCTTTCCAGTTTGGCAACATCTTTTCTCTAACATGGTGCCCAGAGCTGAACACAATACTTTACCTGTGGCCTCACAAACGTCTTATGCAACTGCAACATGACCTCCCAATTTCTATACTCAATACTCTGACTGATGAAGGCCAAAAGCCTTTTTGACCACCCCATCTACCTGCGACTCGACCTTCAAGGAACCATGCACCTGTACTAGATCCCTCTGCTCTACAACACTCCCCAGAGGCCTGCCATTCACTGTGTAGGTCCTGCCCATGTTAGACCTCCCACCTTGTCCCGTATTTGGGAGTGAGATAGTTGGCACCCCTAACTACTGCTCCACCACCTCTACAGGCATGGGCTCTCTCTGGCACAAGGACTCTTTTCCCTATTAAATGGAAAACATTTTTAGCAATCTCACAAACCCTTCACTTGAGAAACCACTGAAGATTAAACAGCTGCTGGGTGATTAATGTTTCATAACAACCCAACTCCACATAATTAGTAGACTTTATCTATTTTGAATTTATCGCATCGCTTATTTTCATGCTGCAAAAATTGTGAACAGCTCAAGTAGCTAATTACTGTAAATTATTAGGAAAAAAGAACTGCAGATGCTGGTTTAAATCGCAGGTAGACACAAAATGCTGGAGTAACTCAGCGGGTCAGGCAGCTTCTCTGGAGAGAAGGAATGGGTGACGTTTCGAGTCGGGACCCTTCTTCAGAATGATGTCAGGGGAGTGGGCGGGACAAAGTCAGCCATTCCTTCTATCCAGAGATGCTGCCTGTCCCACTGAGTTACTCCAGCATTTTGTGTATAAGTAAAATGATATCTCTGCTCTCCCATTCTACGGTTTAGTTCAGTTTTAGTTTAGTTTAGAGATTCAGCGCGGAAACAGGCCCTTCACCCAGCGATCCCCGCATATAAACACTATCCTACACACACTCAGGACAATTTTTTTTACATTCACCAAGCCAATTTACCAACATACCTGTCTGTATGTCTTTGGAGGTCTCACCGTGGAAATGTTAATTGCGTTCTGCAATATTGGGCTGGTATTCCACAATCGACCGTCTCCTGTAAATGCCTTTACTCTGCTTCAGAGATATACGCACAACATCCTGGCTACCACTTTAGTGTAAAACTGAAGAGATTGTCAGAACGGCTTTATTGGGTATTAGATATGAAATTAAAGTTGTGTAAGAAGGAACTACAGACGCTGGTTTAAACTGAAGATTGACACAAAAAGCTGGAGTGACTCAGAGGGACGGGCAGCATCTCTGGAGAGAAGGAATGGGTGAGGTTTCGGGTTGAAACTCTTCTTCAGTTTTTCAGTTCTTCAGAAATTAAAGTTGTTGTGAATGCGAAAGGAAATGTAAATCACTAATAATAATGAGCAGGGTAAATCTGCCCTTTGCTTGGGTCAATATTTATATACAAACTGCATTACTAAAACAGATTGTAGGGTCATTATCTCATTACCGTCTGTGAAAATTTGAGGCGGGCAAATTGGTAGTCACCTTCCTGCAAATACGTTGAGAATACACTTCAACATATTTCATAGGTTTTTAAACATATTTTGGGCTTTGAGACCATAAGGTTATATCACAAATGCAAATCATTCATATCATATCATATCATATCTATACAGCCGGAAACAGGCCTTTTCGGCCCTCCAAGTCCGTGCCGCCCAGCGATCCCCGTACATTAACACTATCCTACACCCACTAGGGACAATTTTTACATTTACCCAGCCAATTAACCTACACACCTGTACGTCTTTGGAGTGTGGGAGGAAACCGAAGATCTCGGAGAAAACCCACGCAGGTCACGGGGAGAACGTACAAACTCCTTACAGTGCAGCACCCGTAGTCAGGATCGAACCTGAGTCTCCGGCGCTGCATTCGCTGTAAAGCAGCAACTCTACCGCTGCGCTACCGTGCCGCCCTCGTGTTTTTTTTCCCTGTGGAGTAAGTACACGGGGCGCCGCGGTAGAGTTGCTGCCACACAGCGCCAGAGACCTGTGTTCCATCCTGACCACGGATGCTGCCTGTGTGAAGTTTGTATGTTCTCCCCGTGACCTGCATGGGTTTTCTCTGGGTGCTCCGGTTTCCTCCCACACTCCAAAGACGTGCAGGTTTGTAGGTTAATTGGTTTCGGTAAAGATTGTAAATTGTCCCCGGTGTGTGTAGGATTGTGTTAGTGTGTGGGGGTCGCTGGTCAGCGCGGATCTCTAAACTAAACTAAACTAAAGACACTCAAATGACTGTAAATTGATTCATTCTTGAGATGAAGTATAAGTTTTACACCCAATCCACTGGTGTGGTGAAGTTCCTGGGCTTGTCTCTGCTGATCTGACCTGGGCCCTGCATATTGATGCAAATGATAGCTCACCAACTACATTGCTGGCTTCAACTTGCATGAAACGTTATTGCCTTATCATGTATCGATACACTGTAAATTGCTCGATTGTAATCATGTATTGTCTTTCCACTGACTGGTCAGCATGCAACAAAAGCTTGTCACTGTACCTCGGTACACTTGACAATAACGTAAACTCAACTTCCTCAGAAGTTTGAGGAGATTCGACATGTTACTGAATACTTTATCAAACCTCTGTAGGTGTACGGTAGTATACTTACTGGTAGCATTAGAGTCTGGTTCGGTAACTTGAATGCCCAAGAACGAAGGAAGCTGTGTTTCGTCTCGCCGATTTGTAAGAGTCCACATCTTGAACAACGGATACAGTAGATGAGGTTGGAGGAGGTGCAAGTGAACCTCTGCCTAACCTGAAAGGACTGTCGGGGTCCCTAGACAGAGTCGAGGGAGGAGGTATATGCTCAGGTGTTGCATCTCAGGTGAGGCAGAGGTTCGCACCAGCTTCTCGTTTTCACCCAACAGACAGCTAACAATGGCCTGTTTCCTTTATCTTTGTTACTTTTTTGCTTATCTTTCATTCATTTGTCCTGTATCTCTACATCACCGTCTATATCGCTCGTTTCCATTTCCGAAGAAGGGTCTCAACTCGAAACGTCACCCATTCCTTCTCTCCAGAGATGCTGCCCGACCCGCTGAGTAACTCCAGCATTTTGTGTCTATCTTCGGTTTAAATGAGCATCTGCAGTTCCTTCCTAAACATGCTAAACATCGCCTATCTATTTCCCTCATAGATAGTACCATACCATAATGGGTGGCACGAAGGCGCAGCGGTAGAGTTGTTGCCTTACAGCGTTTGCAGTGCCAAAGACCCGGGTTCCATCCTGAGTACGGGTGCTGTCTGTACAGAGTTTGTACATTCCCCATGTGACCGCGTGAGTTTTTTCCGAGATCTTCGGTTTCCTCCCACACTCCAAAGACGTACAGGTTTGTAGGTTAATTGGCTATAAATGTAAGTTGTCCCTGGTGCATGTAGGGTAATGTTAATGTGCGTGGATCGCTGGTCAGCGCGGACCCGGTGGGCTGAAAGGGCCTGTTTCCATGCTGTATCTTCCAAGGAGGAAGAAAGATTCTAAGGGGAGTAAGAGGCAACCGTGGCTGACAAGGGAAGTTAGGGATGGAATAAAACTAAAAGTGGAATCAAGGAATATGGGGAGAAGGCAGGAACGGGATACTGATTGTGAATGATCACGATGAATGGCGGTGTTGCCACGAAGGGCTGAATGGCCTCCTCCTGCACCTATTGTCCATGTATCTGTGTAACTAAACTAAACTAAACCACTGTTTGTCTTTCTGTCTTCAGTTAAAGTATTTCCTGTGTTGAAGGTATGAAGTTACCCAAACAGCGATTGTTTTCGCTCAGTATTCTGGGAATAGGTTAATGGATCTTAAAAGCAAATGATTCCACTTCAAAAATAGTAATGATCATCTATTGTAGAGAATAATTGGTAAGAGTTCTCCACACAAAAAAAAAATCTTTACTGGAAAGTAAACAATTGTTGCTATTTTTGAGTTGGAACTCTTTTTATTTTCAACGATTATTGGACACTAAATGTAAATAGTCGCAACACAGGAAGCCCAAACCAAATTAATTCTTGTCTGCCCTCGTGTCTAATGTGTTCCTGAAGTAGGATCGATGACGAATGAGGGCAGATGGGAGGGAAGAGTTTGTAGATGTTATCTATAACTAAGGAAGTCCATGTTCACACCGCTGGGGTGTCAGCTGCCCAGGTGACATATGAGGTGCTGTTCCTCCAATTTCCATGTGGGCCTCACTCTGGCAATGGAGGAGGCCCAAGACAGAAAGGTCTGCATGGGAATGGGAAGTGGAGTTAAAATGGTCGGCAACCGAGAGATCCAGTAGGCCTTGGCGGACCGAGCGTAAGTGTTCATCAAAACAGTGACCAAATCCACAATAGTTCACAACGATGTACAGGAGCCTACAGTGGGAACATGGGATGCAGTCGATGAGGTTAGGGGAGGTGCACGTGAACCTCTGTCTCACCTGGTAGGACTGTCGGGGTCCCTGGGTGGAGTTGAGGCACAATTCATTGCAGCTGGTTACATCCTGTACTAATTCACAGCTAAATTATAATGTTTTTGGCTGTTCAGTTATTGGGTATACCTGTCCCGTTCCAATTAAGTATTCATGCCACTCTTCTTTGAAGATCCCAAGCAAACAAAAATAACCTCAAGGTCCACAGTCTAAGAATAAAGGGGAGGCCATTTAAAACTGAGGTGAGAAAAAACTTTTTCACCCAGAGAGTTGTGAATTTGTGGAATTCTCTGCCACAAAGGGCAGTGGGGGCCAATTCACTGGATGAATTTAAAAGAGAGTTAGATAGCCCTCTAGGGGCTAGTGGAATCAAGGGATATGGGGAGAAGGCAGGCACGGGTTACTGATTGTGGATGATCAGCCATGATCACAATGAATGGCGGTGCTGGCTCGAAGGGCCAAATGGCCTCCTCCTGCACCTATTTTCTATGTTTCTCTGTCCAGGAGTCTTGCAAGACCGGGATGCAAGACTGATTCATTAAAGTGAAACAGGTCGTAAGGGGTTCATTTAAAATGCAGGTTGGTTCGTCTTGAATTTAGTTCATCTAATTCTGATGCTTACAGAATTGATTTGACACCTATAAACTGTTTCTTTTGGGGGAATTCCAAAGTGAAAACAAATTTGTAGGAATGAATCTAGGATGTTTTTTACTCTCCAAAAGCCAAGTGACCTGTCTGAAGAACGGCCCAGAAACGCCACCCATTCCTTCTATCCAGGAATGCTGCCTGTCCGGAGGGAGTTAAATTTGCTGCTATATTTCAATTAAAAAAATTATTGCTGGTTGAGCAAAAGGCTGAACCGAGGCCTTGTCCTCCAGATGGGATTTGATGTTTTCATGTGTTTTTGCTTTATTCTTAATTGTTAACTGTATGTTTGTGTTGTCATTTGTGAGCGGAGCACCAAGGCACATTCAATAGACAATAGACAATAGACAATAGGTGCAGGAGTAGGCCATTCAGCCCTTCGAGCCAGCACCGCCATTCAATGCGATCATGGCTGATCACTCTCAATCAGTATCCCGTTCCTGCCTTCTCCCCATACCCCCTCACTCCGCTATCCTTAAGAGCTCTATCCAGCTCTCTCTTGAAAGCATCCAACGAACTGGCCTCCACTGCCTTCTGAGGCAGAGAATTCCACACCTTCACCACTCTCTGACTGAAAAAGTTCTTCCTCATCTCTGTTCTAAATGGCCTACCCCTTATTCTTAAACTGTGGCCCCTTGTTCTGGACTCCCCCAACATTGGGAACATGTTTCCTGCCTCTAATGTGTCCAATCCCCTAATTATCTTATATGTTTCAATAAGATCTCCCCTCATCCTTCTAAATTCCAGTGTATACAAGCCCAATCGCTCCAGCCTTTCAACATACGACAGTCCCGCCATTCCGGGAATTAACCTAGTGAACCTACGCTGCACGCCCTCCATAGCAAGAATATCCTTCCTCAAATTTGGAGACCAAAACTGCACACAGTACTCCAGGTGCGGTCTCACCAGGGCCCGGTACAACTGTAGAAGGACCTCTTTGCTCCTATACTCAACTCCTCTTGTTACGAAGGCCAACATTCCATTGGCTTTCTTCACTGCCTGCTGTACCTGCATGCTTCCTTTCATTGACTGATGCACTAGGACACCCAGATCTTATTGAACTCCCCCTCCTCCTAACTTGACACCATTCAGATAATAATCTGCCTTTCTATTCTTACTTCCAAAGTGAATAACCTCACACTTATCTACATTAAACTGCATCTGCCATGTATCCGCCCACTCACACAACCTGTCCAAGTCACCCTGCAGCCTTATTGCATCTTCCTCACAATTCACACTACCCCCCAGCTTAGTATCATCTGCAAATTTGCTAATGGTACTTTTAATCCCTTCGTCTAAGTCATTAATGTATATCGTAAATAGCTGGGGTCCCAGCACCGAACCTTGCGGTACCCCACTGGTCACTGCCTCCCATTCCGAAAGGGACCCATTTATCCCCACTCTTTGCTTTCTGTCTGTCAACCAATTTTCTATCCATGTCAGTACCCTACCCCCAATACCATGTGCCCTAATTTTGCCCACTAATCTCCTATGTGGGACCTTGTCGAAGGCTTTCTGAAAGTCGAGGTACACCACATCCACTGACTCTCCCCTGTCAATTTTCCTAGTTACATCCTCAAAAAATTCCAGTAGATTTGTCAAGCATGATTTCCCCTTCGTAAATCCATGCTGACTCGGAATGATCCCGTTACTGCTATCCAAATGCTCAGCAATTTCGTCTTTTATAATTGACTCCAGCATCTTCCCCACCACTGATGTCAGACTAACTGGTCTATAATTACCCGTTTTCTCACTCCCTCCTTTCTTAAAAAGTGGGATAACATTTGCTATCCTCCAATCCACAGGAACTGATCCTGAATCTATAGAACATTGAAAAATGATCTCCAATGCTTCCACTATTTCTAGAGCCACCTCCTTAAGTACCCTGGGATGCAGACCATCAGGCCCTGGGGATTTATCAGCCTTCAGTCCCATCAGTCTACCCAAAACCATTTCCTGCCTAATGTGGATTCCTTGTATATGCACATACTTGGCCAATAAACTTAAACTTATTCAACTTATTAACTTACTTACTTATAACAAAGTGAGAGAACTGGCAGGAAATTCAGCAGTTTTCCACAGATGTGCAAAGTTGTGAACCATGCAGAGAGAAGTCCAAAAAACAATGCAGGAAGCACAGCCTCCAACTTGAGCACATCAAGGTCCAGAAACTGCAAATGTTGCCCACAGCTTCTGCTCCAGAGAAAACAATCCAAGTATGACCAACACTTGTAGCCAACACTTGTAGCCAACACTTGTAACCAACACTCTAATCCAGGCAACATTCTGGTGAACCTCTCCTGCACTCTCTCCAAAGCCTCGACATCCTTCCTGCACACAAAGCTCCAAATAGCAAAGAGAATAATATCTGAAGATTGTCAATCGTATTGCAACCGAAATGCCCTAGCGGTGATTTTGGAGTAGAGCCAAGTGCGCCCAATGTGATTGGTTCAACCCAGAAGGTTCAACGGGCAGAAAGACGATCCCAGCAAAGTGCCGTGGAGCGCAAACGGGGCAGAGTGAGATACGTAGGGCACATCTGACCATCTACTGCATCCCGACCTGCCCCAGCAGTCCCGACAATGTCTTGTTGCTGGAACCCGATAGGCCAGGACGAAAGAGTGAGGCGGACGATCTGCGCAACTCCCCCTCACTTAAACCCAAGTCAAGCGCAAGTCATGACTTCAACCTCGGCCAGCTGGCGGCGATCCCAATCAGCGGTCGAAATAATAAGATTGAAAGTGAAGTCATGGTCATCTTCGAACGCGAAGGATGAACAACAACAACACCACGCAGAGCATTCACTTGGAAGAACAATGTGAATTGTAAAATTGACTTTATATTGAGCTACAACATCCAGATGTATTTAAGGCAACGAAAAGTGGAGTTCCCCATTTAAATATCTCTTCATTGCGATTCTTGGTAGTTTTATGTTGTTGTGTAACGAGAATTCATCTCAGCGAAAAAAAGGCCCAACTTTAGTAATTAGTGCAGTGCTTCCCTGCCTAACTTAACTCAGCTGCTCTTGGCAATGTTCTTTTCCCAGTCTTCAAAGGCACGTTGCCAGCATGACTTCTGCACATTTAGCTTCACACCGCCTTCAGCACACGAGGTGGCGCCATCTGCTGAATATTAAATGGAAAGTACATCGGCCACGTGTTATCACTTCAAAGTAAGTGACAAAAGTAGTGGCCAAAAGGCACAGGTGGAGACGAGTGGAAGGTAAATTATTGGGAAGAAATTCACACCGAGAGAGATAAATGGTTGGAATAAATCCCGAGGCAGGACAGTAGAGAGAGAAGGCATGACATGTTGTTGGATATGATACGATATGATAACGATACAATACGATATGATACGATAATGATACGATACGATACCATATGATATGATACGGTACAATATGATACGGTATGATATGATACAATACGATGTCATACAATACGATAATGATACGATACGTTATGATACGATACGATACAACTTTATTTATCCCAGGAGGGAAATTGGTCTGCCACCATTCATAAAACACAAAATACATGAAACATGGAATTAAAGTGACAAGTGGAAAGTCCAGGATTGGGGATGTGCAAAAATTAGGAGTGGGGTTGGGGGGGGAGAGAGGGGTGGGGGGGGGGGGGGGTGGGGAGAGAGGGAGGGGGGGAGTCAATCAGTCTACCCCATGACAGAAGGGGGAGGAGTTGTGCAGTTTGATAGCCACAGGGAAGAAGGATCTCCTGTGGCGTTCTGTGCTGTATCTTGGTGGGACCAGTCTGTTGCTGAAGGTGCTCCTCAGGTTGACCAGTCTGTCATGGAGGGGGTGAGCTGTATTGTCCAGGATGCTCCGCAGTTTGAAGAGCACTCTCCCCTCCAAGACCACCTCCCATGAATCCAACTTCACCCCCAGGACGGAGCCAGCCTTCCTGATCAGCTTGTTCATTCTGTTGGTGTCTGCAACCTTCGCCCTGCTGCCCCAGCACACGACAGCGAAGAAAATGGCAATGGCCACCACCGATTGGTAGAACCTGCAGCATCTCACTGCAGACGTTGAAAGAGCAGAGCCTCCTCAGAAAGTACAGACAGCTATGCCCCTTCTTATACAGCGTCTCAGCGTTCATGGACCAGTCCAGTTCACTGTCCAGGTAAACTCCAAGTTACTTGTACGCCTCGGAAATCAGCACATCTACACCATTGATGGAGACAGGGGACAGGGGACCAATTTATGCCTTTGTGAAAAATATTGCAGAGCTCAGTGGGCAATACTCATCTCAATAAAACATCTCTTAGGCCCTGATTTTCTGCCATATTCTTTTTATGAGTGGCAGGTCCCATAGAGTCAGTCTATGAGTCTGAAGAATGATCTCGACCCGAAACGTCACCTATTCCTTTTCCCCAGAGATGCTGCTTGTCCCGCTGAGTTACTCCAGCTTCTTGTGTCTGTCTTCAATTCATTCTGAACGTTGTATACGTGGTGGGGAATGTACATTTTAATGTTGGCTACAACTTGCAGGCACTGGTTTTTCAATGTACCTCTTATATGCTGGGGATGTATTCCTGAGCTTTCAATCTACCTAACTGTGTGATATTTGTGTCTGCCATTTCGCTGTAATACTATATTCTGCATTCAGTGAATTTTTTCTTTGAATCATAGAGTCACAGAGTGATACAACGTGAAAACTGGCCTTTCGGCCCATCTTGACCACACCGACCAACATGTCCCTGCTGCACTAGCCCCCCCTGCCCGTGCTTGGCACATTTCCATCTGCACTTGCACTCCTAGGACCCTCTTCATGACCTGGTATATCTGTGAATGGTATTATCAGTGTGGGGAGCACACAACACAAGTTAGTTTTACAGTACCAATACCAATAGCACAGGTGCCATTAACATTAATTTAATTATTCTATTAATGTAATGTATAAACATTAAATGCAAGAGAAGGCACATTGAGAACATAAAGCATCCTGTTGTTTGAACAGGAAATCAATGGCACTTGTGGTTATAGATTGGCACACTATGCAAACTCGAATCATGACCACTTATACCATGAGCAATGCCAATGACAAGAACAGTTCACAATGGCCAAGGCTGACTCCGGGCACTGTCTTTACCGAATTCGTACATTCAGGCCAAAATTGTCCCAATTAGGTATGACGGATGCTGCTTTACACCAAAGATGGACCCAAAAATGCCAGAGTAACTCAACGGGACAGGTGAGAAGGAATGGGTGACATTTCGGGTCGAAAATCCCTCTTCAGACTGAGAATCAGGGGAGAGGGAAATGAGAGATATGGAAGGGCAAGGTGTGAAAACGAGAGAACAAAGGGGATGGAGTTCAAGGTAAATGCAGGATAGATCATTGTCACCCATTCCTTTTCTCCAGAGATGGTGCCTGGCCCGCTGAGTTACTCCAGCCTTTTGTTTCTGTCCCAATTGGCCTAATTGATCATGAAACCAGGGACCTTTCAAGAACACAAGCCAATGAATCAGCTCCCTGGCATTCCCACTGACAGCTAGTGAACCATGTAATGCTCTTGCCATCCTTCAATGGCAGCAATACCTACCTGACCAGGACTGAGTCCCATCTTTGCACTTCGAGAGAGGGCCAGACATACCTCCATACCACCAACCTCTGCTGAAGCTGAGTTTCCATAATTATATCAAACATCAATTTGAAGACATCACTATACATTGCCAATTCCTCCATCTATGCCACATCTGCGCCCGGGATGAGGTGTTTCACACTAGGGTATCAGAGATGTCCTCAATCTTCAGGAAACGGGGCTTCCCCTCTTCCATTATAGATGAGGCTCTCACTAGGGTCTCTTCTACATCCCGCAGCTCCGCTCTTGCTCCCCCTCCCCCCACTCGTAACAAGGACAGAATCCCCCTCGTTCTCACCTTCTACCCCATCAGCCAGCGTATCCAACAAATCATCCTCCAACATTTCCGTCACCTACAACGGGACCCCACTACTGGCCACATCTTCCCATCCCCTCCCCTTTCTGCGTTCCACAGAGACCGTTCCCTCTGAAACTCCCTGGACCATTCGTCCCTTCCTACCCAAACCACCCCAACCCCGGGCACTTTCCCTTGCAACCGCAGGAGATGCAACACCTGTCCCTTTACCTCCCATCTCAACTCCATCCAAGGACCCAAACAGTCTTTCCAGGTGAGACAGAGGTTCACCTGCACCTCCTCCAACCTCATCTATTGTATCCGCTGCTCTAGATGTCAACATATTTACATCGGCGAAACCAAACGCAGGCTTGGCGATTGTTTCGCTCAACACCTTCGCTCAGTCCGCCTTTACCAACCTGATCTCCCGGTGGGTGAGCACTTCAACTCCCCCTCCCATTCCCAGTCTCACCTTTCTGTCATGGGCCTCCTCCAGTGCCATAGTGAGTCCCACCGGAAATTGGAGGAACAGCACCTCATATTTCACTTGGACAGCTTGCAGCCCAGCGGTATGAACATTGACTTCTCCAACTTTAGATAGTTCCTCTGTCCGTCTCTTCCCCTCCCCCTTCCCAGTTCTCCCTCTGCCTTCCTGTCTCCACCTATATCCTTCCTTAGTCCCGCCCCCCCTGACATTAGTCTGAAGAAGGGTCTCGACCCGAAACGTCACCCATTCCTTCTCTGCTGAGATGCTGCCTGACCTGCTGAGTTACTCCAGCATTTTGTGAATAAATACCTTTGATTTGTACCAGCATCTGCAGTTATTTTCTTACACGATAAATTGTCACCCATGTTCAGTTTAGTTCAGAGATACAGCGCAGAGATGCAGACATGCAGCGAACCCTGCACATTAACACCACCCTTTACACACACTCGGAACAATTTCACACTTATACCAAGCAAATTAACTGACATACCTGTACATTGATGGAGTATGGGAGAAAACCGAAGAGCTCAGAGAAACATCAGTACAGAACGCCACAGGAGATCCTTCTTCCCTGTGGCTATCGAACTATTAAACTCCTCCCCCTTCTGTTTTGGGGTAGACTGACTCCCCTCAACCCCCCCCCCCCCTCCCACCCCAACCCCCCCCCCCCCACCCTCCCCAATCTTTGCACATCCACAATCTTTTCCATTCAACACTTTAATTTCATGTTTCATGTATTGTGTTGTGTTTTAGGACTGTTGGCAGATCAATCTCCCTCCTGGGATAAATAAAGTTCTATCGTATTGTAAAACCCACGCAGGTCACAGGGAGAACGTACAAACTCCGTACAAACAAGCACCCTTAGTCAGGATCGAACCCGGGTCTCTGGCGCTGTAAACCTCTGTGCCATTTTAGAAGAGACAGGTGAAATGAAAAAACCATAAAAACGAAATAAAGATATAATAAATAACTGATCTAATTTCTAAAAATCAAGGAGTGTAATCTGTTAGCATGTGGATAAGAAATAGCAGAGGCGATGACCATTGGTGTGAGTTGGATACAGGCCGACAAACAGCTGGTAATACAGGGCAAAACATAAATCAGTAAAATTGAGCTGCTTGTAACAAGTGCAACAAAATGATTGTAATGGCAGTTTCTATACCATCTCGAAATCCCACTTCGATAGCCATTACTTCTCGGGGATGAAATGTAGTTATAGCTTACGCACACGTCGCACCCTGATATGACAAAACGAATCTTCCAAACTTCTTTTCTTCATTAATTGGTTTTATTAAAGTAGCACAAATCATAGAGTAATTCATCAGTTTCCGTACTTTATCAACTGTTTCTTCTTCAAACAATATCTAGAAATTCTTGCAGTTATTACCGTGTGGTTCTTACAAATATAACCGGTGCGAGCGCATGGTAAAGAACTGTATGCTCACCATCCTCGGAGTCTAAACTGACCCACAACCTCTGTTGACACACTAGCTTCCTCCCATCTAGACACTCCCAATTACGCATTAAGTCACACCCACAAGCAGGCAAAAAAGACATAAACTAAAAATTAGAAATATTAAAACATAGCCATAACACAATGACAATAACTGAATTAAGCATAAATGGCTCCTACAGTGATCATTGAGAAATATAAGTACAGGTGCCCCTCAACTTACAATGGTTCGACTTACAATATTACACCTTTGCGATGGAGCACACGCCAGCGACCTGTAGCGAGCCACAGCTCGCTTCCGCTCACGTGATCACGTGTATTCGATTCAATTCGACTCACGATATTTTCGGTCTCCGATGGGTTTCTTGGAACGTAACCCAATCGTAAGTTGAGGAGCGCCTGTAAATATAGATAGACTGTACAATCCAAATGACCCGTTATATTAAGGGGGACAAATTCCAATGAGTCGTAGCTGTTGTCGGGTCATCGCGGAAATTTCTCTGCTCAAAATTTTTTAGCGACAGCTGGCTTGACGCCAGTGATGGTAGCTTGTCGTCTCCTGGCGTGGGCGCTGTCGTAGGTTGGCGCCAGGTTGTCACCAGGTGACGTTGGTTGTCGCCGGTGCTGATCCACATTTTATAAGAATTTTGTTTGTTTGAATGTTTTGGACATTTTGACCAAAGATTGATGTTTGAAGTTATTGTATTTCAGAGTAGTTTCTCACGGCATCTCTTTCAAATATTTTAATTTCATTTATTTTGACCAATAAAACAAACACAAACACAAGCATTGCACTGCATTGAAAAGCAAACTCTCTTCATTTATTTTGACATTGCGCTGCGTTGCGTCTCTTCAGGGACAAGGGCTTCAACCACACAGACCTCTTCTTGGGCTTCTTCTTCCCCATTCTCCTTGTCCTTCTGTCTTGCTGAATGTTAAGCGTGAGGGCCGCTGCAAGCAGCAGGGCTTGCATTTGATGTAAGAGCAATGCCATCATATGTTGCTTCCTGGCAGTCATGATGATGAACGATCGGAGACCCTACCCAAACCCATTTTTGTGCCAAAATGGCCACCCCCGTTGTCATCAGTTGTGACCTGACAGGGTCGTAGCTTGTCGAGGGTGGAGGTAGGTTGACTTCGGTTGTCGTAGCTTGTCGTAGGCGCTGACGTAGGTGGACGTCCGAGGTGGCGACGACTGGGTGTCCGGTTGTCGGCAGCTTGCCGTCGCCTAGGTGGTAGGTTGTCGTAGCTTGTCATAGACATTGTCGTAGGGTTAACAAAATCGAATGTTTTTCGGTGATCTGCTACTTTGACAGTTGCTGGCAGTCGCCTTAAAAACCGCGGATGTGGGACAGGCCCTTAAGTAGAAGTGTTTGGGAGCAGTTCACTGATGCAGTCTACAAGAGTCGTGTAGGAGAGTGAGGCTCTTTCTATTTCAAACTTCAAAAAATGGAGGCTGCCAAAGATATTTTGACATGTGCCATTTGATACTTGTGGAAAATAAAAACTAGCCCATCTTCAGAGTTTGTGCAAGAATCTTACTGCTTCTCATCTGCTAATTCATAAGGAGAAATATTCGTTTGGTTTAGTTTAGTTTAGAGATACAGTAATGAAGGAGGACCTTCGGCCCACCGGGTCCGCGCCTCCCAGCGATCCCCGCACATTAACACCACCCTACACCCACTAGGGACAATTTAAATTTATACCAAGCCAATTAACCTACAAACATGTAAGTCTTTGGAGTGTGGGAGGAAACTGAAGATCTCGGAGAAAACCCACGCAGGTCACGGGGAGAACGTACAAACTCCGTACGGACAAGCAACTGTAGTCGGGATTGAACCCGGGTCTCCGGCGCTGTAAGGCAGCAGCGATATGCAGTAACTTTGCTGGCTTTTCACTTGTTGGAATGAAGCACGATCCTGACAACAGAAGTGAATAAGTAGTATTTGCCTGTGTGTCACTTGAAGAAATAACAACATACCATTTCATCAATCAGATATTCTGACTAGGCTTCTGTCAAACCCTGACCATGATAGACTAGTTGCCTGCAGCACAAAAGCTTCACTCTCAACCGACTGGAAGATTTTTTTTTAGCAAATTTACCACGGAGAAATAAGTTCACTGTGGAATCACATAGCTCCGAGCACAAATTCCATGCTGCCTATTCATAGTTGTCTTACTTTTTAATCTCTGCCCTGGAATCTACAGCTCAGCCACACACCCGGAGGCAGTTTACAGTGGTCAATTAACCTGCCAACCCATGGCTTCGGGATGGGCAAGGAAATTGGAGCACCTGGAGGAGACACACACGGTCACGGGGAGACCGTGAAAACCTCACACAGATAGTGCTGGCGGTCAGGACCGAGTCCAGATCCTCAGAACTGTGGGATTCCACAAGCTCCGACACTGTGCTGTTGCATAATGAATACAAACAGGAACAATGTTCAAATCTCAGGCACCAAGTCATCAAGTCATAGAGTCAGACAGGCACTTCAGGCCAAAAAATCTATCTTTCCACTTTCAGCCTACACCCACAAGTTCACAAGTTATAGGAGTAGAATTAGGCCGTTCGGCCCATCGAGTCCACTCCGCCATTCAATCATGGCTGATCTCTGCCTCCGAATACCATTTTCCTGCCTTCTCCCCATAACCCTTGACACCAGTTCTAATCAAGAATTTGTCTATCTCTGCCTTAAAAATATCCACTGAAATACGTTCTACATTCTCTGTCACGGTAACCCACCTCCTCCAGTTCTTGCTTCCGCCACTCTGTGCCTTCACCTTATCCATACCCCTCATGATTTCATACGCCTCTATTAGATCACCCCTCAGCCTTCTATGCTCCAGGGAATAAAATCTTAGCCTGCGAAACCTCTCCCCATGGATCAGCCCCCCGAGTCCTGGGAACATCCTCACCCTGAGGAAGATCTTAAGAAGGGTCTCGACCCGGAACGTCACCTATTCCTTCTCTCCAGAGATGCTGTCTGACCCGCTGAGTTACTCCAGCTTTATGTTTCTATCTTCGGTTTAAACCAGCATCTGCAGTTCCTTCCAACACATCCTAGTCCTTTCCAGCTTAATGGCTTCTTTCCTATAAGAGAGTGACCATAATTGAACAAAATTATTTCTTAAAACCTTAAATTGGTGTTTGGAATAGCACATGCCATGTATCTTATGAAATTGGTTGTGCCTTTTACCAGTATTCTCATTTGCGACTGATAACACTTAGACATACAATAAGGATCTTTGGATCGAACTCCATAGATATTTATAGAGTCACTGAGTCATAGAGTGATACAGTGTGAAAACCGGCCCAACTTGCCCACACCGGCCAACATGTCCCAGTTACACTAGCCCCACCTGCCAGCATTTGGCCCATATCCCTCCAAACCTGTCTTATCCATGTACCTGTCTAACTGTTTCTTAAATGTTCGGATAGTCCCTGCCTCAACCATCTCCTCTGGCAGATTGTTCCATTCACCCACAACCCTTTGTGTGAAAAGGTTACTCCACAGTTTCCTATTAAATATTCTCCCCTTCACCTTAAACCTATGTCCTTTGGTCCTCGATTCACCTACTCTGGGCAAGAGACTATGCATCTACACAATCTATTCCTCTCATGATCTTATACACATCCATAAGATCACCCATCATCCTCCTACACTCCAAGGAATAGAGACACAGCCTGCTCAACATTTGCCTATAGCTCAGACTCTCTAACCCTGGCAACATCCTCGTAAATCTTCTCTGTACCCTTTCCAGCTTGACAACATCTTTCCTATAACATGGTGCCCAGAACTGAACACAATACTCTAAATGTGGCCTCACCAACGTCTTATACAACTGCAACATGACCTCCCAATTTCTATAATCAATACGCTGATTGATGAAGGCCAATGTGCCAAAAGCCTTTTTAACCACCTCATCTGCCTGTGACTCAACCTTCAAGGAACCATGCACCTGCACTCCTAGATCCCTCTGCTCTACTATACTACCCAGAGCCTTACATATGTGTATTGCATATGTATATTTCCTGTATATGCAGGATATGGAGGTATGTGGATTATGCTTAGTTTAGTTTAGTTTATTGTGCTTTATTGTGCTAATAAACCCTTTAGTTTATTAAGGGTGTTCTTGACATTATGTTCAGCACAGACATCGTGGGCCAAAGGGCCTGTTCCTACACTGTGCTGTTTGATGTTTAACTGTGTGTTCAATTTGTCAGACGAAAAATAAAGGATTTCATTGTATTTTTTGGAATTGAATAGAATCACCAGATACTAAATTAACCTAAATTAAACCTGATGTTTAGTCCTGGCCTGATAGAATGGCCTAATTCTACTCTAATTCCTTATGACCTTATGACCTTATCTCATCAGGTCATAAGTGATAGGAGCAGAATTAGGCTATTCGGCCCATCAAGTCTACTCCGCCATTCAATCATGGCTGATCTATCTCCTCCTCCTAACCCCGTTCTCCTGCCTTCTCCCCATAACCCTTGACACCCGTACTAATTAAGAATCTATCTAACTCTGCCTTAAAACTATCCATTGACTTGGCCTCCACAGCCTTCTGTGACAAAGAATTCCACAGATTCACCACCCTCTGACTAAATAAATTCCTCCTCATCTTCCTAAAGGAATGTCCTTTATTTCTGAGGCTGTGACCTCTGGTCCTAGGCTTTCCCACTAATGTAAACATCCTGTGTAGGAAGGAACTGCAGATGCTGGTTTGCAGATAGACACAAAATGCTGGAGTAACTCAGCGGGACAGGCAGCATCCCTGGATGGAAGGAATGGGTGACGTTTCGGGTCGAGATCCTTCAGTCTGAAGAAGGGTCTTGACCAGAATCGTCACCCATTCCTTCTCTCCAGAGATGAGTTACTCCAGCTTTGTGTCTGTCTTCAAACTAAACCTGATGTTGTCTTTGTTCGTAGGTGTATAAAAACTCGATGTACTTTGAGTTTAAGGAGAACACTGTTGAAAGAGAATTGCTGCTTATTGTGTTGAATAAAGACCTCTTGTGTTTGCCAGTGTCTTGTCCTCAAACTGCTCTGAACAGCTATGAATTGCTTGGAACATTTATGGGTCGTAGTTGCTTCCTTGTTCCAACTTCACTTCAAAAGCTGAGTGAAATACCTCGGCTTCAATTTACTTTTCTCTTTGATTTCCTGAATTTTAGTTAGTTGAAACAATTTCAAAAATTGGGAAGATAAGCCTATTTTGCCACAAATGCAAGAGCCACCAGTGTTCTAATGCTGCCCTTTGATCACTAGATCCAACTACCTTTTACAAGAATCAAAACCTCTCTTCAACCCTTGTAAGGTTAATGAACCATGGTGGGAAAATCATATCTTAGTGTCGGCACGCTGTTGCACTGAGGTAAAGTTTAGTTTAGTTTAGTTTAGTTTAGAGACACAGTGCGGAAACAGGCCCTTCGTCCCACCGAGTCCGTACCGAACAGCGATCCCCGCACATTAACATTATCCTACACACACTTGTTGGGTCAATTTACAGTTACACTAAGCCAATTAATTGTTAACTGTACGTTTGTGTTGTCATTTGTGAGCGGAGCACCAAGGCACATTCCTTGTATATGCACATAAATTGGCCAATAAACTTATTCATTCATTCATTCATTAACCTACTAACCTGTACGTCTTTGGAGTGTGGGAGGAAACCAAAGATCTTGGAGAAAACCAATGCAGGTCATGGGGAGAACGTACAAACTCCATACAGACAGCACCCGTAGTCGGGATCGAACCCGGGTCTCTGGTGTTGTATCGCTGTAAGGCAGCAACTCTACCGCTGCGCCACCGTGCCACCCGTCTGCCCATAAAGCAAAAACAAAATCATGTTAAAGGTTGGGTATATGATTGACATCTGAACTAATTCTGGCTATAAATGACCCAGATTCATGTAATGATAGCTTGGTTGTGCTGTGCAAGGAGTAGACACGGAAGAAGTAACATTGACAGAGGCCCTGTGTGTCATCATTGTATGTTCTGTGACATTTAATGCAATGTCAACTTGCCAGTTTTATGTTTTGTACATCAATGGCTCCAGAGATACATTTCATGTCACACACCTGGTGTCATTTAACAAGACTTTCCCAGATGATCTCACCTGCAAAGTTCTTGCATCCAGAATTGAGAGAGTTCCTCATGTAACATTGCCTGGTTGGACACCACAGAAATGAAGCTTATCTTGACCCTGGATCTAAGCTCCAAACAGGAGCTTTTCCAAACACAGAAAAAACTCAAACAACTCCCATCCAAAGTAACCAACAGGCTCCGCCATTTTACCTTGAATATGCAAACATATGATGAGTGTTTGCCAGCACCTGGCCTGTACTCGCTGGAGTTTAGAAGAATCAGAGGGGGGGGGGCCTCATTGGAACTTACCAAGTAGTAAAAGGCTTGGATAGAGTGGAATGGGAGAGGAAATTTCCTCTAATAGGAGAATCTAAGACCAGAGGTCATACTTTTAGGAAGGAGATGAGGAGAACTTTCATTCGTCAGAGGGTGGTGAATCTGTGGAATGCATTGCCACAGAAGTTCTGTGTAGGCCAAGTCAATGGGTATTTTGGAGATAGATAGATTCTTGATTAGTACAGGTGTCAGGGGTTGTGGGGAGAAGGCAGGAGAACGGGGTTGAGGGGGAGAGATAGATCAGCCATGATTGAATGGCGGAGTAGACTTGATGGGTCAAATGGTCTAATTCAGCTCCTATCACTTATGAACTTATGAACAAATGATCAGGTGTAGATAAAGAAAGACTGAATGGTAAAATATTTTTTCCGCCAGTTGAGAGAGGGTGGAGAAAGCTTGTCGGCCATAGCTGACTCAGGGAGGTGAGAGAGAATAGCTGGGACTGTGTGAAACGTTGGCTTTCTTTGGAACAGTGGAAATACCAAGGGTAGACACAAAAAGCTGGAGTAACTCAGCGGGTCAGGCAACATCTCTGGAGAGAAGGAATGGGTGACGTTTTGGGTCGACACCCTTCTTCAGTCTGACCAAGGGACCCGCTTGCAACAACAGACATGAGGAGGGGGCCGGTCAGAGATGGTATTGCCTCCAGCGCCATCAAGGTCCGCTGCAGGGGGTGCCCCCTGGACACAGAGGGGTCGGTCGAGGAGACGGATGTCGGCTCGCGGGTCAAACTGTCGAGGGCGATGGAGGAGGCCCGGCAGCAGCCATGGGCTCAACTGGAGCAGGACCCGCTCCGGTACATCAAACGCCTTTGGAATTTTTGTAAATGGCGCCAAAATATAACAACTCGTGCACGTGTGATCCATGCAAAAAATAATTCCACTGTGCAGTGCATATGTGACAATAAAGAACCATTGAACCAACGAACCATTGACAAAAACAATGGGCCATATGTGGAAGGGCAGACTGAGCAAGTGGGAATAAAAGCTCACCGTTTCATGGCACTGGGCCTGTACTCGCTGGAGTTTAGAAGGATGAGGGGGACCTCATTGAAACTTACCGAAAAGTGAAAGGCTTGGATAAAGTGGATGTGGAGAGGATGTTTCCACTTGTGGCAGAGTCTAGGACTAGAGGTCACAGCCTCAGAATTAATAATAATAATAATAATAATAATAATAATGCATTACATTTATATAGCGCTTTTCATATACTCAAAGACGCTTTACAGGGATTTAAAGAACGTAGGGAAGTGAATAAATAGATAAATAAGTAAACGAACAGAGAAAGGAGACAGAAGGTGAGGTGACCTTCAGTGGTTGAAGGCAGTACTGAACAGGTGAGACTTCAGTGATGTTTTGAATGTGGTGAGTGAGGAGGAGTCTCTGACGGTTTGGGGTAGTGAGTTCCATAGGGTGGGAGCAGTGATGGAGAAAGCCCTGTCCCCCCAGGATCTGAGGGGGGACGCTCCCTTAGGAAGGAGATAAAGAGGGTGTTTAGAAGGTGTCAGAGGGTGGTGAATTGGTTTGAATTCCTTGCTACAGAAGGTTGTGAAGGCCAAAACAATACATTTGTCCGTTTTTCTTTTTGTGTTTTTTTTGTCTTAATTGTAGTGTTTGGATGTGATGTAGTGTTTTTTGTGGTTGTGTACTACGTGTGTGGGGGGGGGGAACTGTAAAATTGTCTCTTCCGAATGGAGATGCGACCTTTGTTTCTGGGTGGTGTCTCCGTTCCCGCTGCGGCCTACCATCGGCCAAACACCCGGAGCTGGCAGCCTCCAGCTGGGACCACCTGAGCTCTGGTTCGCAGAGCCCGCGGACTGGACTGTACTCACCATCTGTGGAGCTGGCTGCCTTCGGAGGCTATGGTGGCGCTGCGGGAGCTGCTGCGACTCGCCTTCAGAGGCTCCGGAGGCTTCAGCCGCAGGCCACGTGGATATCGGAAGCTCGCAGGCCCCTGGGTGGGGGCCGACCTCGGGAGCTCTAGCAGTGGCAGCGTCTTCACCCGCCTCGAATCGCGGGGCTTGGGTCGGCCCACCGCGGACCTTTCACTGTCCGGCGCGGCCTGAAATAGGCCACAAGATTTTCTCCGCCCGGCGGGGGCTTTAATGTCAGGAGTCCCTGACCACCCCAACGTGGAAACTTCAACAGCCTGACCGTGGGAGAAGACGGCAGGGGAAGAGAAAGACATTTTGGCCTTCCATCACAGTGAGGAGGTGCCTGGAGGAGACTCACTGTGATGGATGTTTCTTTGTTTTGTGTTGGTTTTGTGATTGTGTGTGTTTTATTGCTTTCTTTTTATTGCCTCTCATTGTTCACTGCGGGTAACGGAATGTTTTTGGACGACAATAAAGGCGATTCTATTCTATTCTTCTTCTATCTCCGCTTTCCTCCCACACTCCAAAGACGTGCAGGTTTGTAGGTTAATTGGCTTGGTAAATGTAAAAATTGTCCCTAGTGGGTGTAGGATAGTGTTAATGTGTGGGGATCGCTGGTCGGCGCGGACCCGGTGGGCCGAAAAGGGCCTGTTTCCGCGCTGTATCTCGGAACTAAACTAAACTAAACTAAACTAAACACCCCCAAGCCCTGGTCATTGTAGCCGGAGACTTCAATCAAGCCAACCTCAGGGGCTTGCTACCAAAGTGCGACCAGCGTGTCTCTTGTCCCACCAGGGGCAGAACACCCTCGACCACTGCCAATAGACAATAGACAATAGGTGCAGGAGTAGACCATTTGGCCCTTCGAGCCAGCACCGCCATTCAATGTGATCATGGCTGATCACTCTCAATCAGTACCCCGTTCCTGCCCTCTCCCCATACCCCCTGACTCCGCTATCCTTAAGAGCTCTATCTAGCTCTCTCTTGAATGCATTCAGAGAATTGGCCTCCACTGCCTTCTGAGGCAGAGAATTCCACAGATTCACAACTCTCTGACTGAAAAGGTTTTTCCTCATCTCCGTTCTAAATGGCCGACCCCTTATTCTTAAACTGTGGCCCCTGGTTCTGGACCCCCCCAACATTGGGAGCATTGTGGTCCTGCTCCCTGCCTACAAACTAAAACTGGAGCCGGGGGACTGGGTGCAGAGAGTTGTTCACCGCTGGTCGCTGGGCACGGCTGGCATCCTACACGACTGCTTTGAGTCAGTGGACTGGTCCGTATTCAGGGATTCTGCAGGTAAGCTGAAGGAGCCGGCCGCTGCCGTGACTGAGTGCATCAGCGAGTGTGTGGAAGACTGTGTGCCAACGAAGCCAATCCCAATGTTCCCCAACCATGGATGAGCCGCGAGGTACAGTCACAGGTTAAGGCCCGGTCTATAGCAGAGGTTAGATCGGCCTTCTTGACTGGGAAAGCAACTGGTGCAGATGGAGTTCCTGGCTGTGCCCTCAGTAGCAGTGTGGCCCAGCTAGCGGGAGTATTCACAGACATCTTTAATCCCTCCCTACTCCGTTCTGACGTACCCACCTGCTTCAAGAAGACCACCATCATCCCGGTGCTGAAACAAAAGCAAGACCTCATGCCTTAACAACTACCATCCAGTGGCCTTGACATCCACTATCATGAACTGCTTTGAGAGGCTAGTTATGGAAGGCATTAAACCCAGTCTACCCAGCGGCCTTGACCTACTGCAGTTCACCTACTGCCACAAGAGGTCCACGCTTGATGCCATTGCCCCGGCCCTGCAGTCATCCCTGAACATTGGGATAAGAGAGACACCTACGCCAGACTCCTATTCATAGACTCCAGCTCTGCTTTTAACACCTTTATCCTGTTCCTTAGAATTTTTTCCAATAATTTCTCCACGCTGCTTTAAGGCTCAGTGGCCTACAGTTACCGAGCTTAACCTTGCTTCCCTTCTTAGATAAAGGAAGCACATCAGCTATTCTCCTGTCTCTGGTACCTGGACTGTCATAAGCATAGAGTCACACAGCTGGGAAACATGCCCTTCAGATCAACATGCCCATGCCAACAAAGTTGCCCCATCTAAACAGGTCCCACCTGCCTGCAATTGGCACATAGCTGCTGAAATCTTTCCTATTCATGTACCCGTCCATATGTCTTTCAAATGTCGTTAGAGTACCTGCCTCAACTACCTCCTCAAGTAACTCGTTCCATCTACCCACCATCCTCTGTGTGAAACAATTGCCCATCGGGTTAGTTTAGAGATACAGCGCGGAAACAGCCCTTTGGCCCACCGGGTCCACACCGACCAGCGATCCCCACACATTAACACTATCCTACACACACTAGCGACAATTTTTACATTTACCAAGCCAATTAACCTACAAACCTGTACGTCTTTGGAATGTGGGAGGAAACCGAAGGTCTCGGAGAAAACCCACGCAGGTCACGGGGAGAACGTACAAACTCCCTACATACAGCACCTGTAGTCGGGATGGAACCCGGGTCTCCGGCGCTGCATTCGCTGTAAGCAGTAACTCTACCGCTGTGCCACCGTGCCACCCTGATTTAATAGGCTCTTATTAAATTTTTCCCCTCTCACCTATGTCCTCTGGTTCTTGATTCCCCTATTTTGGGTAAAAGACTGTACATTCACTCAGTCTATTCCCTTCATGATCTTATCCACCTCTATGACAAGGTTCCACATAGGAGATTAGTGGGCAAAATTAGAGCACATGGTATTGGAGGTAGGGTACTGACATGGATAGAAAATTGGTTGACAGACAGAAAGCAAAGAGTGGGGATAAATGGGTCCCTTTCAGAATGGCAGGCAGTAACTAGTGGGGTACCGCAAGGCTCGGTGCTGGGACCGCAGCTATTTACAATATACATTAATGACTTGGATGAAGGGATTAAAAGTACCATTATCAAATTTGCAGATGATAGTGTGGTAGTGTGAACTGGGTGGTAGTGTGAACTGTGAGGAAGATGCTATGAGGTTGCAGGGTGACTTGGACAGGTTGTGTGAGTGGGCGGATGCATGGCAGATGCAGTTTAATGTGGATAAGTGCAGAGTATTATCTGAATGGTGTCAAGTTAGGAACAGGGGACGTACAGCGAGATCTGGGTGTCCTAGTGCATCAGTCACTGAAAGGAAGCATGCAGGTACAGCAGGCAGTGAAGAAAGCCAATGGAATGTTGGCATAACAAGAGGAGTTGAGTACAGGAGCAAAAAGGTCCTTCTGCAGTTGTACCGGGCCCTAGTGAGACCGCATATGGATTACTGTGTGCAGCTTTGGTCTCCAAATTTGAGGAAGGATATTCTTGCTATTGAGGGCGTGCAGCAAAGGTTTACTAGGTTAATTCCCGGAATGGCGGGACTATCATATGTTGAAAGACTGGAGCGACTAGGCTTGTATACACTGGAATTTAGAAGGATGAGAGGAGATCTTATCGAAACGTATAGGATTATTAAGGGGTTGGACACGTTAGAGGCAGGAAACATGTTCCCAATGTTGGGGGAGTCCAGAACAAGGGGCCACAGTTTAAGAATAAGGGGTAGGCCATTTAGAACTGAGATGAGGAAAAAAGTTTTCAGTCAGAGAGTTGTGAATCTGTGGAATTCTCTGCCTCAGAAGGCAGTGGAGGCCAATTCTCTGAATGCATTCAAGAGAGAGCTGGATAGAGCTCTTAAGGATAGCGGAGTCAGGGGGTATGGGGAGAAGGCAGGAACGGGGTACTGATTGAGAATGAACAGCGATGATCACATTGAATGGCGGTGCTGGCTCGAAGGGCCGAATGGCCTCCTCCTACACCTATTGTCTATTGTCTATACCATCACTCTCCTGCGCTCCAAGGAATGATGTCCTAGCCTGCTCAACCTCTCCCTTTAGCTCCGGGCTTCAAGTCCCAGCAACCTCCTTGCAAAACCTCTCTGCACTCTCTTGCAGCTTAACAACATCCTTCCCACAGTGGGGTGATTAAAACTGAACGCAATATTCCAAGTGTGGTCTCACCAATGTTTTGTATAACTGCAACATAACATTTCAATTCCTATGATCAATACCCTGACTGATGAAGGCCAATGTACCCAAAGCCTTCTTGGCCACGTCTTTGGAGTGAGGGAGGAAACCATAGATCTTGGAGAAAGCCCTCGCAGGTCACTGGGAGAATGTACAAACTCTGTATAGACTGCACCTGTAGTCGGGATTGAACCCGGGTCTCTGGCGCTGTAACACTGTAGCTCTACCGCTGCGCCAATGTGCCGCCCAAACTTAGAAATGTGGGCAAAATCCTAGCCAGTATTTTCCAAATATGCAGAATGGACCTGTTTCTTTTTGGTTCCTCCCTTTAACCCATCTCAGCACTTCCATCACTTAGCACTCTCGCCTTCTGCCTCTTAACCCCTCCCCAATTTCCTCAAGAGCCTGATGGTAAATCCTTTCTTTTGTAGATGTGCCTGGTGACTAAACAATTGCATACGCCCAATGGTTTAACCTTACTGGAAAATCTAGTACCAGTTTGCTTGTGTGTGCGTGATGCTTATTGCAGTGATCCAACGTCAAATTAGTGCTTCAGAGCAAAACGTAAAAACAATTAAATTGATCATTTCAATCGTGTAATCCTACCGAGATTTTCCGACTGTCAGCAAAGCCATGACACAATGCACCATTGCAACGACTGCAAAAGGCAAGGAAGCAAGCATCGTTCATTTATTACTTCACATTTCAACTTAAGGGATAAGGAATGAGGGGGCGCAGCGGTAGAGTTGCCGCCTCTCAGCGCTTACAGCGCCAGAGGCCCAGGTTCGATCCTGGCTACGGGTGCTGTCCGTACGGAGTTTGTATGCTCTCCCCGTGACCACGTGGGTTTTCTCTGAGAACTTCGGTTTCCTCCCACACTCCAAAGACGTACAGGATTGGAGATTAATTGGCTTGGTATAAGTGTAGAAATTGTCCCTAGTGTAGGATGGTGTTAATGAGCGGGGATCGCTGGTCGGTGCGGACTCGGTGGGCCAAAGGGCCTGTTTCCGCGCTGCATCTCCAAACTAAAAAACGAAGAACATATCATAGAAACATAGAAACATAGAAAATAGGTGCAGGAGTAGGCCATTCGGCCCTTCGAGCCTGCACCGCCATTCAATATGATCATGGCTGATCATTCAGCTCAGTTGCCTGTACCTGCCTTCTCTCCATACCCCCTGATCCCTTTAGCAAAAAGGGCCACATCTAACTCCCTCTTAAATATAGCCAATGAACTGGCCTCAACTACCTTCTGTGGCAGAGAATTCCACAGACTCACCACTCTCTGTGCGAAGAAATGTTTTCTCATCTCGGTCCTAAAAGACTTCCCCCTTATCCTTAAGCTGTGACCCCCGGTTCTGGACTCCCCCAACATCGGGAACAATCTTCCCGCATCTAGCCTCTCCAACCCCTTAAGAATTTTATATGTTTCTATAAGATCCCCCCTCAGTCTTCTAAATTCCAGCGAGTACAAGCCCAGTCTATCTAGTCTTTCCTCATATGTAAGTCCCGCCATCCCAGGGATCAATCTGGTGAACCTTCTCTGTACTCCCTCTAAGGCAAGAACGTCTTTCCTCAGGTTAGGAGACCAAAACTGCACACAATACTACAGGTGCGGTCTCACCAAGGCCCTGTACGACTGCAGCAGAACCTCCCTGCTCCTAAACTCAAATCCTCTTGCTATGAATGCCAACATACCATTCGCTTTCTTCACTGCCTGCTGCACCTGCATGCTTGCTTTCAATGACTGGTGCACCATGACACCCAGGTCACGTTGCATCTCCCCTTCTCCCAATCGGTCACCATTCAGGTAATACTCTGCTTTCCTGTTCTTGCCGCCAAAGTGGATAACCTCACATTTATACACATTATATTGCATCTGCCATGCATTTGCCCACTCGCCTAATCTATCCAAGTCACTCTGCAGCCTCCTAGCATCCTCCTCGCAGCTAACACTGCCATCCAGCTTCATGTCATCCGCAAACTTAGAGATGTTGCATTCAGTTCCCTCGTCCAAATCATTAATATACACTGTAAATAACTGGGGTCCCAGCACTGAGCCTTGCGGTACCCCACTAGTCACTGCCTGCCATTCCGAAAAGGACCCGTTTATTCCTACTCTTTGCTTCCTGTCCGCCAACCAATTTTCTATCCACCTCAACACTGAACCCTCAATACCGTGTGCTTTAAGTTTGTACACCAATCTCCTATGTGGGACCTTGTCGAAGGCCTTCTGAAAGTCCAGATATAACACATCGACTGGTTCTCCCTTATCCACTCTACTAGTTACATCCTCAAAAAATTCTATAAGATTCGTCAGACATGATTTGCCTTTGGTAAATCCATGCTGACTTTGTCCGATGATTTCACCACTTTCCAAATGTAATGCTATCACATCTTTAATAACTGACTCTAGCATTTTCCCCACTACCGATGTTAGGCTAACTGGTCTATAATTCCCCATTTTCTCTCTCCCTCCCTTTTTAAAAAGTGGGGTTACATTAGCTACCCTCAAGTCCTCAGGAACTACTCCAGAATCTAAAGAGTTTTGAAATATTATCACTAATGCATCCACTATTTCTGAGGCTACTTCCTTAAGCACTCTGGGATGCAGCCTATCTGGCCCTGGGGATTTATCTGCCTTTAATCCATTTAATTTACCTAACACCACTTCCCGACTAACCTGGATTTCCCTCAGTTCCTCCATCTCTTTAGACCCCCGGTCCCCCGCTATTTCCGGCAGACGGTTTATGTCTTCCTTAGTGAAGACAGAACCAAAGTATTTGTTCAATTGGTCTGCCATCTCCTTGTTCCCTATGATCAATTCACCTGTTTCCGACTGCAAGGGACCTACATTTGCCTTGACTAATCTTTTTCTCTTGACATATCTATAAAAGCTTTTGCAGTCTGTTTTTATGTTCCTTGCCAGTTTTCCCTCATAATCTATTTTCCCTTTCCTAATTAAGCCCTTTGTCCTCCTCTGCTGGACTCTGAATTTCTCCCAGTCCTCTGGTATGCTACTTTTTCTGGCTAATCTTTATGCTTCATCTTTTGTTTTAATACTATCCTTGATTTCCCTTGTTAGCCACGGATGCACTACCTTTCCTGGTTTGTTCTTTTGCCAAACTGGGATGAACACTTGTTGTAGTTCATCCATGCGACCTTTAAATGCCTTCCATTGCATGTCCACCGTCAACCCTTTCAGCATCAATCGCCAGTCTATCTTGGACAATTCACGCCTTATACCCTCAAAGTTACCTTTCTTTAAGTTCAGAACACTTGTTTCTGTATCGACTTTGTCACTCTCCATCCTAATGAAGGACTCTACCATATTATGATCACTCTTGCCCAAGGGGCCTCGCACAACAAGACTGCTAACTAACCCTTCCTCATTACTCAATACCCAGTCTAGAATGGCCTGTTCTCTCGTTGGTTCCTCGACATGTTGGTTTAGAAAACCATCTCTCAAACATTCCAAGAAATCCTCTTCCTCAGCACCCCTGCCAGTTTGGTTCACCCAATCTATATGTAGATTGAAGTCACCCATTATAACTGCTGCACCTCTAGTGCATGCATTTCTAATTTCCTGCTTGATGCCATCCCCAACCTCACTACTGCTGTTAGGTGGCCTGTACACAACTCCCACTAGCGTTTTCTGCCCCTTAGTGTTTCGTAGCTCTACCCATATCGATTCCACTTCCTCCAAGCTAATGTCCTTCCTTTCCACTGCTTTAATCTCCTCTCTAACCAGTAACGCTACCCCACCTCCTTTTCCTTTCTGTCTATCCCGCCTGAATATAGAATATCCCTGGATGTTGAGCTCCCAGCCTTGGTCACCCTGGAGCTATGTCTCCGTAATCCCAACTATATCATAATCATTAATAACTATCTCCACATTTAATTCATCCACCTTATTACGTATACTCCTTGCATTGAGACACAAAGCCTTCAGGCTTGTTTTTACAACTCTCTTACCCCTTGTACGATTATGTTGAAAAGTGGCCCTTTTTGATTTTTGCCCTGGATTTGTCTGCCTACCACTTTTACTTTTCACCTTGCTACCTGTTGCTTCTACCCTCATTTTACACCCCTCTGTCTCTCTGCTCCAGCTCCCATCCCCCTCAAAACATATCCTTCAAGCTCATGAGGCCTGATGGTCCTTTGAAGATTACAGTTTACAAAGATTTCACTGGTACTTTGAATGTTAATTATTTGAATTCAAAATGTAAATGAACATACTGTTGTTCCTTTCTTTTGATCTCTGGAGTTTACTTGCATTTGATCTACATACTCATCTTCAAGACATGAATTAAAAATCAGGACGGTTTCCAATTTGGATTAAATTATTGTGCATGGCCATGAATAATGTAGTTCCTTCCACCGAGAGGATAATTAGGATGCCGGGTTAACTGGAAGGTGGTTGTGGTATGCTCTTCCACATGGAACGACTGAGTTGTGAACTCTTGCTAGTGCACTGATTGCACAAGGGAAACAGAATCCTTCACCTTCAAGGATCACGTTGGTACATCTTCACGCATCGCCTCCTCAATATGGAATCACTCCTGGTCAGATGCATAATTGAAACTTCCACTTTGCTTAAACAGACTCCCACTGTTCCAGAGAGTATGAAATAAATTACTATTTAACATTTTTCAAGGCGGGAAAGCTATACAGGCCAGCAAAAGGTCATAGTTCCAGTCCATAATCTACTACATATTCTTATCATATCATATCATATATATACAGCCAGAAACAGGCCTTTTCGGCCCGTTTGAGGATACGATGGAATTACAAATGCTGAGGTTTGCTGGACATAGCTTGCTGATATGACCATGAAGATAGGCATTGATTTTAAAAATTTTGTTTTTGTTTAGAGATACAGCGCAGAAACAGGCCCTTCGGCCCACCGGGTCCGCGCCGCCCAGCGATCCCCGCACACTAACACTATCCTACACCCACTAGGGACAATTTTTACATTTGCCCAGCCAATTAACCTACAAACCTGCACGTCTTTGGAGTGTGGGAGGAAACCGAAGATCTCGGAGAAAACCCACGCAGGTCACGGGAAGAACATACAAACTCCGTACAGACAGCACCCGTAGTCAGGATCGAACCTGAGTCTCCGGTGCTGCATTCGCTGTAAGGCAGCAACTCTACCGCTGCGCCACCGTGCTGCCCATTGAGACTGAAGACAGACACAAAAAGCTGGAATAACTCAGGCAGCATCTCAGAAGAGAAGGAATGGGTGACGTTTTGATGAGCCCATCTTTTAACCACGTTTGTGTAATGGCTGCAACGTCCCAGTCGCACACACCTGTCCATGCCCTCAGCTCAAAGGTGGACACAAAATGCTGGAGTAACTCAACGGGTCAGGCAGCATCTCAGGACAGAAGGAACGGGTGACGTTTCGGGTTGAGACCTTTCTTCAGATTGATGTCAGGGGAGGGGGTGGGACCAAGATAGGATGTAGATAGAGGCAGATAGACTAGCAGGAGAACTGGGAAGAGGGAGGGGATAGAGAGGGGAAGCAAGGACTACCTGAATTTAGCGAAGTCAATGTTCATACCGCTGGGGTGTAAACTGCCCAAGCGAAATATGGGGTGCTGTTCCTCCAATTTGTGCTGGGCCCCACTCTGACAATGGAGGAGGCCCAGGACAGGAAGGTCAGATTGGGAATGGGAGGGGGAGTTGAAGTGCTGAGCCACCGGGAGATCAGGTTGGTTGAGACGGACTGAGCGGAGGTGTTCAGTGAAACGATCGCCAAGCCTGCGCTTGGTCTTGCTGATGTAGAGAAGTTGACATCTGGAACAGCAGATACAACATGCCCTTTGCTCATCTGCCTTACCCGTCAGGCCTCTCACATTAAAATAAGTATAGTTCAAACCAACTGCCTTCCTTGCTGCAGCACCTGTTTCCTTTATCATTGTTAATTTTAATGTAAAATCACACATGCAAGAATATAAGTTTAGAGGTCCAGAAATACTTGATGTATGCCTGAATCGACATTATAACTCAAATAAATTAATATCTTTTATTTACAATATTCTCCTTGACATTGACATTCCGTCATCAGAATCTTATAGACGAGCATGGGAGGACGAATTGAATCAAGTTATAATGCAAGATATATGGGATGAAAGTTTACAACATATACATCAATGTTCATTGAATACTAGACATTCCCTAATACAATTTAAAATAATACATAGATTACATTATTCGAAGACGAAATTAAATAGGATTTTTCCTAGTATCTCTCCTATGTGTGATAAATGTCAATTTCAAGAAGCTAATTTAACTCATATTTTCGTAACTTGTATAAAAATGCAAAACTTCTGGTTGGAGATTTTTAAAATAGTTTCTAAAGTTATTAATAAAAAATTAGATATGGACCCAAAATTAATTATATTAGGATTATCAGAACATACTACAAATTTTACAGTAAGTCAGGTACATTTTCTTGATTACAGTCTAATAACTGCGAAAAAACTAATACTTAAATTTTGGAAAAAACCAATAACCCCCACAATTAAAATGTGGACTATGGAAATGACAGAGACCCTGCATTTGGAAAAAATAAGGTTTGCCTTAATCGACAAACCTGAGTTATTTTTAAAAATATGGTCTCCATTTATTGAATTTTTAGAAAAGTAAATGGGCTTGGCACAGGACTAAAATAAAAAAAAAATTTAAATAAAAAGTTGAAACTTGAGTTGGGGGTTGGATGTACAGCTGTGGTTTTTGTCTCCCGGATCTACTCCCGTTAATTTTTATTGTTAGATCCTTTTTTCTTTTTTTTTAACCCTCTTACTCTCTCTCTCCCCAAGTTTATAGTTTTATATTTTTATTTTTACTTTCTCTCTTCAAAAATTTAAAAATTGAAGCTATGTAAGAACTTTGTAACAAATGTGTTTTTTCTTATTTCGATTTGTACATATGCTTTTCAAAAATAAAAAAAAATAAAAAAATAAATAAAATAAGTATAGTTCAAACCAACTGCCTTCCTTGCTGCAGCTCCCCTTAGCCTGTTTCCTTTATCATTGTTAATTTTTTGCATATCTTTCATTCATTTAGATTTTTTAGATTTAGGGATACAGCGCGGAAACAGGCCCTTCGGCCCACCGAATCCGCGCCGCCCAGCGATCCCCACACATTAACACTATCCTACACACACACTAGGGACAATATTTACATTTTACCCAGTCAATTAAACTACATACCTGTACGTCTTTGGAGTGTGGGAGGAAACCAAAGATCTCGGAGAAAACCCACGCGGGTCACGAGGAGAACGTACAAACTCCATACAGACGGCGCCCGTAGTCAGGATCGAACCTGAGTCTCCGGCGCTGCATTCGCTGTAAGGCAGCAACTCTACCGCTGCGCCACCGGGTTCTCTATCTCTCAGCATCGTCTTTGTCTCTTGTTTTCCTTTCCCGTGTCTTTCCGTCTGAAGAATGGTCTCGACCCGAAACTTCACCCATTCCTTCTCTCCAGAGATGCTGCCTGTCCCGCTGAGTTACTCCAGCTTTTTGGGCCTAAATTTCAGTTTAAACCAGCATCTGCAGTTCCTTCCGAAAACATTGAAACTGAAGAGTTTGGACAAAGCAGTCGTGGCATGCTCAAAGCTCCGATAACTCAAACCATCATGGCCATCAGAGCCACTCAGTATCGGGAACACCACTCGGCTGGAAGAAAGAGCAATAGATCACATATGGAAGGCCCTGACTATTAACCCAGCGGCATAAACATTGATTTCTCTAACTTCAATTAGCCCTTGCTTTCCCTCTCTCTCTGTCCCTCCCCCATCCCAGTTTACCAACTAGCATCACTGTCCCTGATTACATTTTACTGATTGTATACCTTCCCCTCAGCTAACAATCAACCACTTGTAGCGACCATAGGGATTGGTCCTGAGAGTCGAACCATCGGATTGGCCAGCGGGGTCACATGGTTGTTTTGGCGCCCAAAACCGTTCAGTTGGGAGAGGACTTCGATGTGCATAGTTTAAGTTTAATGGTTGTCTGCGAACTTGATTGTTATCTTTGAAGCTGAATATTGCTATCGCAATAAACTTCTTTGACAAAGCTACATTTCTTCAGACTCGCCATATTGGTGACCCCGACGTGATCTTGCCGATCACTCACCATGCAGGAACTTATCACTGCGGTCCTGGCTCTACCGCCCGGCGTACCGCAGCTAAACGCGGTCAGCGTTCATCTTCCTCCATTTTGGGCGCACCAACCACACCTTTGGTTTGCGCATGCTGAAGCGCAGTTCCATCTGAGAGGCATCTCGGTGGACGAGACGAAATATTACTACCTGGTGAGTGCCCTACCGCCTGAGACGTCCACGCGGGTGATCACCTCCCCTCCTGCAGACGGCGAGTACGAAGCGCTGAAGGTAATCATGCTTCGAACCTTCGGGTTTAGTAGACACGATCGAGCCGAGAGGCTTATGCATCTGCCAGATCTCGGAGATCGGCTGCCGTCCGTCCTCATGGCCGAAATGTTGGCGCTGGCAGGCGGTCACAGGGATTGCCTCATGTTTGAGCAGGCATTCCGGGAGCAACTCCCAGAGAACGTTAGGCTTATGCTCACGGATTGTTCTTTCGAGGACCCCGTGGCATACGCGGAGAAAGCCGATGCGCTCATGGCGTCGAAATCACAAGAATACAGCTCGATCAACAGAGTCTCGGTACCATCGGGCAGCCCGTCGTGACACCAAGATGGCGCCGCGGCCGCCGCGACTCCCGCCATCTCTCCAAAACCCCGCCAAAAGGAGCCGCACAAACGCGGCTGGTGTTATTATCATCTGCGATGGGGTGGAGAAGCCCACAACTGCCACTCACCTTGCACCTTCTCGGGAAATGCCTCGGCCGATCGTACATAGAGGCAGTTGCGATTGGCCAAAACCGCCGCCTCTATGTCGTGGATCGATTCACAGGCACAGAGTTCTTAGTCGATACGGGAGCCATAGTAAGCATCGTGCCACCGACCGAACCCGAAACTCGATCGGGTAAGAGAGGGCCTACCCTCATCGTGGTCAACGGTAGCACCATCCGCACGTATGGTACGCGGGCAATGTCTCTGTCTTTGGGCACCCGCACGTACGAATGGTCGTTTATCATCGCAGAAGTCGGTCATGCGATCCGGGGCGCAGATTTCTCTGGGCCTTTTCGCTAGTTGCCGATGTCCGAGGTAAAGGTCTTCGATCCTCCGCTAGCAGCGATGAGCCCGCTGCTCCACCACCTGCCACCCCGCCCAGCCCGACTGTCCAGGCCGTTGTCGCGGCCTCCGACCCGTATGCTGCGGTCCTGGCTGAGTTTCCGGAGCTGCACATTCAGCGGTTTGACGCTCCCTCTGCAAAGCACGGCGTTGTCCATTATATTTCCACCGAGAGGCCCCCCGTTTCCACTCGGGCCCGGAGGTTGCCGCCGGACAAACTGATTATGGCACGTGAAGAATTCCTGAAAATGGAAAAACTGGGTATTGTCCGTCGTTCTGACAGCCTGAGGGCCTCTCCGTTGCATATGGTCTCCAAAGCATCTGGGGGGTGGAGACCATGCGGAGACTACCGGCGTCTTAACACCGTCACCACTGCCGACCGCTACCCCATACCGCACATCCAGGACTTCTCGTCTACTCTGGAAGGTGCTACTGTGTTTTCCAAAATTGATTTGGTGCGGGGCTACCACCAGATTCCTGTGCATCCGTAAGACATACCAAAGACTGCCACAATCACTCCGTTCGGATTGTTTGAATGGTTGCGTCTGCCTTTCGGTTTGAAAAACGCGGCACAGGCGTTCCAGAGACTTATGGACCATGTCGGTCGGGAATTGTCTTTTGTTTTTATTTATTTGGATGATATCCTGGTCGCCAGTCGCTCGGTGCAGGAACATCTGGTCCATTTACAGACTTTGTTCCAGTGGCTTCAAGATCACGGGCTAATCATTCACCCCTCAAAGTGTCAATATGGTCTTTCCTCTATTGATTTCCTAGGTCACCGGATCACCTCGGCCGGTGCCACTCCTTTGCCTGAAAAAGTGGAAGCAGTTCGTGCCTTTCCACGGCCCACCACAGTAAAGGGGTTGCAGGAATTTGTAGGGATGGTGAATTTCTACCACAGGTTCGTGCCTGCGGCAGCAAAAAATCATGCGTCCGCTCTTCCAATGTCTCGCGGATAAACCTGTCGAGTTAGAGTGGTCAGCTGAAGCCGAGACGGCCTTCGAAGCAGCTAAAATGGCTCTGGCAGACGCCACCATGCTTGTCCACCCGAGCACCTTCGCCCCCACGGCCCTGACGGTCGATGCGCCAGACGTGGCGGTGGGAGGGGTCTTGGAACAGCATGTTAATGGCAGTTGGCAGCCCTTGGCGTTTTTCAGCTGACAGCTTCATCAGGCTGAACTGAAATATAGCGCCTTTGACCGTGAGCTTCTGGCTCTCTATTTAGCTGTCCGCCACTTTTGGTATTTTTTAGAAGGCCGACCATTCGTGGCCTTTACAGATCATAAACCACTGACTATCGCTTTTTCTAAAGTGTCTGACCCATGGTCGGCCCGCCAGTAGCGGCACCTGACTTCCATCTCAGAGTTTACCATGGATGTCCGCCATGTCGTGGGTAAGCTTAATGCCGTTGCTGATGCCCTGTCCAGGCCAGCCATTTCCCCAATTTTAGCGGTGGAAAGCGAGGTTGATTTCCAGGAGCTTGCGGAGGCACAGCGCCTGGCAGACACTGCCTCAGCATATCACTCCACCACTTCGGGGTTAAAGTTGGCCCAAGTGGCTTGTGGGCCCTCGGGTACCAAAGTCTTGTGTGATATTTCACTCTCCCGCCCCAGGCCGGTGGTGCCGGCCGCCCTCCAGCGTCGGGTGTTTGATGCCATTCATGGGCTAGCACACCCGTCCATTCGCTCCACCTCAGCTTTAGTAGCCACTAGATTTGTTTGGCATGGCCTGCGGAAGCAAGTAGCCGCTTGGGCCCGATCCTGTGTTCCCTGCCAGACCTCCAAAGTTCACCGGCATGTCCACCCTCCTGTACAGGAGTTTGTGGTTCCTGAGGTCAGTTTTTCCACATTCATGTGGATTTAGTTGGTCCTTTACCTTCCTCTAGGGGCTACACTCACCTACTCACGGTGGTTGACCGGTTTACCCGTTGGCCTGAGGCCTTCCCGTTGTCCGACACCTCTGCCGCCTCTTGTGCCCGGGCCCTGGCCCTGCATTGGGTGGCCCGTTTTGGTGTTCCGTCCGTCATCACCACTGACCGGGGTTCCCAGTTCACCTCTGCCCTTTGGGCTAAGCTAGCGGAGCTGTACCGTTCCAAGTTGCAGCAAACCACAGCGTATCACCCACAGGCTAATGGGCTCGTGGAGCGGTTTCACCGCCAACTTAAGTCGGCTGGACGGTCCTGATTGGGTAGATCAGCTGCCCTGGGTCCTTCTGGGCATCCACACTGCTCCCAAGCAAGATCTAGGGACTTCGTCTGCGGAATTAGTATATGGCTCGCCACTCAGAGTGCCTGGTGATTTCCTTCCGGATTCCTCTGCACAGCAGCCCTCGGTTCCGTCGGTTTTAGCATCACTCCGGGCACGAGTGGGTTCCCTAGCTCCAGTTCCTACTTCACTCCACGGGTGTTCCATGGTGCATGAACCGCCAGCCTTGAAGGACTGTGAATTTGTGTTTATACGTAGGGATGCCCATCGTTCCCCGTTGCAGAGAGTCTACGAAGGACCGTTCCGCGTGTTGCGTAAAGGAACGGTTACCTTCACCTTAGATGTTGGGGGCAGGAGGGAGCTCGTCTCCGTATACAGGCTCAAACCTGCACACTTGGACCAGGACCGTCCTGTCCTGGTCGGTCAACCCCCTCGACGGGGTCGTCCTCCTGCAATAACCTCCGGCCCTGGCCCTCCTACCCCTGTTGTTCCTGCAGCCCCTCTCATTACTCGTTCTGGTCGCGAAATCCGGCTCCCTGCTAGATATCATACCTCGGGTTCAAGGGGGGGGGGGTCATGTAGTGACCATAGGGATTGGTCCTGAGAGTCGAACCCTCGGAATGGCCAGCGGGGTCACGTGGTTGTTTTGGCGCCCAAAATCGTTCAGTTGGGAGAGGACTTCGATGTGCATAGTTTAAGTTTAATGGTTGTCTGCGATCTTGATTGTTATCTTTGAAGCTGAATATTGCTATCGCAATAAACTTCTTTGACAAAGCTACACTTCTTCAGACTGGCCATACACTCGACATGTTCCTTGATCGTCTGTGTTTTCACACCCTACACTTCCATATCTCTGTCTCCCTCTCTCCTGACTCTCAGTCTGAAGAAGGGTCTTGACCCAAAACGTCACCCATTTTCTCCAGAGAGAGATTTTATTCATTTTATTTATGCAATACAAAAAAATATCCTTGTGTGTAGGATAGTGCTAATATAAGGGATGATCGATCGCTGGTCGGCGTGGGCTCGGGCTCGGTGGGCCAAAGGGCCAGTTTCCGTGCTGTATCTCTAAAGTCTAAAGATGAGATGGTTATTGTGTCCGGGTGGGTGATTAATTTGTTATACTAAAACGTAGAAACATAGAAAATAGGTGCAGGGGAGGCCATTAGGCCCTTCGAGCCAGCACCGCCATTCATTGTGATCATGGCTGATCATCCACAATCAGTAACCCGTGCCTGCCTTCTCCCCATATCCCTTGATTCCACTCGCCCCTAGGGCTCTACCTAACTCTCTTTTAAATTCATCCTGTGAATTGGCCTCCACTGCCTTCTGTGACAGAGAATTCCACAAATTCACAACTCTCTGGGTGAAAAAGTTTCTTCTCACCTCAGTTTTAAATGGCCTCCCCTTTATTCGTAGACTGTGGCCCCTGGTTCTGGACTCCCCCAACATTGGGAACATTTTTTCTGCATCTAGCTTGTCCAGTCCTTTTATAATTTTATACGTCTCTTTAAGATAGGTAAGGTCGTAACCTTACTACTGTAGGTAAGGTAACTACTACTGTAGGTAAGGTAATTCTGACATGATCAATGTTTAAGAAGGAACTGCAGGTATTATCACTGAAGATAAGCACAAAATGCTGGAGTAACTCTACGGGACAGGTAGCATCTCTGGATAGAAAGAATGGGTGACGTTTCGGGTCAAAACCCTTCTTTAGACACTGAAGAATCACTGGTCTGCTAATTCTATCGGGGTCTATGTTTATTCCGATAAGGCCATCAGGAGAGCTGCCTTCAAAAGATAAATTCCACTTTTCACTCCATTGGGTGAATCCTGGGGCCCTGCTGGAAATAAAACTTGAGGCCCAGTTGGAAACTACTTCAAAATTATTTTTTAAATCTTCTGTGGGGAAATTAATTTAGTTTAGTTTGGTTTAGAGATACAGCGGGGAAACAGGCCCTTTGGCCGACCGAGTCCGCGCCGACCAGCGATCCCCGCACATTATAGACAATAGACAATAGACATTAACACGATTCTACACACTGTGGACAATTTATACTTACACCAAGGCAATTAACCTGCAAACCTGTACGTCTTTGGAGTGTGGGAGGAAATCGAAGGTCTCGGAGAAAACCAATGCGGTCACGGGGAGAACAAACAAACTCCGTACAGACAGCACCCATAGTCAGGATCGAACCCGGGTCTCTGGCGCTGCAAGCGCTGTAAGGCAGCAACTCTACCGCTGCACCACCGTGCCACCCATAATTGTTCCAATAAATGCCCATCCATTTCCAATGATAAATACCTACATAGCTTTGCCAAGTGGAATCCTGGTTTATTCCTCCAAAAAAACCCGTAAAAGGGTGTTGGGAACCACTATGTCCTGTTTTTAACCACTGCCCATTTCCAGTCTCTCTGGTTTGGGAGGTCAAATACTCCCAATTGTTTTTGATTACAATAGATCCCAGATTATTATTGTGATTTGGGTGTATTTCAGATGTATATTCCTGACAAATTCTCAGAACCAAAGTAGACTCGATGGGCCGATTGGCCTAATTCTGCTCCTGCGTCTCGTGGTCTCATTCTTTGTTCAACAAATTCCAGACATTTCTCTCAGAGCTTAATGGCACATGTGACCTCAACTCCAGGAAGTGAACTACTGCTGCTCCACCTAGAAGTCATGGTCTTTGACCAGAAGGAGAATCCTTCAATAATGAACCAAAGCATACTGTTCCACTGCACCTGCACTGCCGAACAAGGTCCCTGGCCCACCTGAGTCTAGTTTCGTTTAAAGATGCAGCGCAGAAACAGGCCCTTCGGCCCACCGAGTCCGCACCGACCAGCGATCCCTGCACATTAACACTAACTTACACACACTAGGGACAATTTTACATTTTATACCAAGCCAATTAACCTACAAGCCTGCACGTCTTTGGAGTGTGGGAGGAAACCGAAGATCTCGGAGAAAACCCACGGGGGTCACGGGGAGAACGTACAAACTCCGTACAGACAGCACCCGTAGTCGGGATCGAACCCGGGTCTCTGGAGCTGTAAGGCAGTAGCTCTACCACTGCGCCCTTAATTCTCCCGTAAACCTGAATAAATCACCACATTGTGATTGTCAATCAGAGCAGCAAACTAGTCGTGAAGATTGTCCGGATGTTTGCGATCTTCATGCAGCACGTACTGTTCACAGCACAGCAGACATTCACTGCAGGACCTGCGCTTGTACTCCTGTCACTTTACTTTGTGCCCTAGTAATTGTATGAAGCCTTATTCCCAATGGAAGCCGTCAGGAGATTATGAAGAACGTGTCATTGTAGTGCAAAGCCTGCCGCTGAGATTGCTGTCGGCACCAATCTCCCCCTGGGTTTCACACGCTTACAGATCTCATCCCACAAGGCATCTGATATCTGGGAGAATTTGCCGAATGCCCCCCAGCTCACTGGCTTACCAAAGCTGCAACCATTTGTGCCGGTCACATTTCATTTGACACCTCAATGCATTCAGAATCAGAATCAGAATCAGAATGTGGGTGACAAAATCTCGTCCAAAAAACTTGTTTTTTGGATGACAAATAAAGATATCCTGAATCCTGAATCCTGAATCCTGAATCCTGAATCAGAATCAAAATCAGAATCAGAATCAGAATCAGAATCAGAATCAGAATCTGAATCAGAATAGCCTTTATTGTCATCCAAAAAAACAAGTCTTTTGGACAAAATTCCGTTACCCACAGTCCAACAATAAGAGCAATAAAAATAAGCAATAACACACACAATCACAAACCAACACCAAACAAAAAAAAAGAAACATCCATCACAGTGAGTCTCCAGTGAGACAATTTTACAACCCCCCCCCCCCCCCCCCCCCACCCCACACATAGCACACAACCACAAAAAACACTACATCACATCTAAACACTACAAATCAGAGGGACACAAAATGCTGGAGTAACTCAGCGGGACAAGCAGCATCTCTGGAGAGAAAGAATGGGTGACATTTCGGGTCGAGACCCTTCTTCAGACTGAGAGTCAGGGGAGAGGGAAATGAGAGATATGTTCTCAATCTGTTACACCTCACACTGCCTTGGGAAAGTAGCCAACTTATTCAAAGACCACTTACACCCTGGTCATTTTCTCCTCTCCCCTCTCCTGCTTGGCAGAAGGTGCCATAACATGAATGCACATACCGTGAAGCAGCAGCAAGAACAGCTTCTCTCTGCTGTATTCAGCCTCTTGAACAGACCTGTGATATGCTGGGGATGAATTCCAAATCTTCCAAGCAACCTCACTGTGGCCCTTGCACTTTTTGTTCTTTCCACTTTCTCTGTAGCTGTAAAAATATATTCTGAACTCTTTTTATTTTCTCTTTTACTCTGTCTGATGTACTCATTCAGGGTGTGGTTTGGCTGAATTGCGTGCAAAACAAGTCTTTTCACTGTATCTCGATACACAGGACAATAATATACCAATACTTATACCAATACCAGTAGGTGCAGGGAAGGAATGGAAAGAAGGGGTAGTTTAGATGTTTAGAGAAGCAGCAGGGAAACAGGCCCTTCGGCCCACCTTGTCCGCGCCGACCAGCGATCCCCGCAGACTAACACAATCCTAGGGACACTTTACTTTTATACCAAGATGATTAACCTACAAACCTGTACGTTTTTGGAGTGTGGGAGGAAAGCGAAGATCTCGGAGAAAAGGATCTCGGAGGCAAGTCACGGGGAGAACGTACAGACAGCACCCGTAGTTGGGATCGAACCCGGGTCTCTGGCGCTGTGAGGCAGCAACTCTACCGCTGCGCCACCGTGCCACACTTTCTGTCCCAGGATAGGGAATTTCAGTAGACGAATAAAGATTTTCGAAGGAAGGCATGGTCGCATTGCAACTCTTTGTTAACCTGTGAGCTTTGGGTTAATGGTTAACCTGAATTTAGTATTAGATACAGCACCAGAGTTTGGGATAATCTTAAGTTGCAACAGGATGGCGGTTGCTTTCAGTCCCAGGTGAACAGCCTTTGGATTGAGATTGCTTTTTTTTAATTTTTAGAAAGAAAATAAGCCAAATATTAAAAATTCTTCAAATTGCAAGGGTTTGCTGAAAAGGTTATGACTTACCTCTGCTTCCAATTGCATTGAGGAATGAGAAAAAATGTCAAGAGAGTTAACTGGTGACCCAATGCATGGAAAGGCTATCAGCAGCATTTAAAAATGCCAGCAAGAAGCCCATTATCAATGGAATGGAACTGCGGGACACCTGCATGACATTATCACGCTTGGGAGGCAACAGGCCGTGGGTGATCAAATATGATCCACTCAGTTTGAGACGTTGGTGACGTGCTGTTCTCACCTCGTATATGCCATCACTTTCGCTACGTTAGCACTCAAGGGAATAAAGGGATTTAAAAAAATTGCCGTGCTACGGGTTTACACAGGTTGAGTAAACTATCTATTAAAATGAAGCACGTGGAAGGTAATGATGCGGGAGGTGAGGTGAAACAGAATTTATAGACCAGATTGCATGAGTTTTGAGACTGGGGCTGACTCTGGACATGATTTTCAATCAGGAATCATTGTTACTGTATGTAATTGAATTTCTTCTCCTGCTCTAAGCAGTTTATGCCAGAGCTATTCTCTGGAAATATGATAACGAGTGTGAATGCGCAGACTCTTTTATGAGTGCACAGTATCTTCTGCACCGTCTAAGGGAATCAACAAAGACAAAGGAACATATTTCTAAGGTCAGAGGGGCAAAATTTAATACAAAACTGATTCCCTCAGAGGGTGGTGGGTATTTGGAACGAGCTACCGGAGGAGGTAGGAAAATAACTGCAGATGCTGATACAAATCGAAGGTATCACAAAATGCTGGAGTAACTCAGCGTGACAGGCAGCATCTCAGGAGAGAAGGAATGGGTGACGTTTCGGGTCGAGACCCTTCTGATGTCAGGGGAGTGGGCGGGGACCAAGGTCCCGTGTGTGTGTAGAGTAGTGTTAATGTGCGGGGACCGCTGGTTGGTGGGCCGAAGGGCCTGTTTCCGCGCCTGTATCTCTAAACTTAACTAAACCTGGTCTTTCTCGGTTTTCTCTGAGATCTTTGGTTTCATCCCAAACCCCATAGACGTACAGGTTTGTAGGTTAATTGGCTTGGTATAAGTGTAAATTGTCCCTAGTGGTATAGGATAGTGTTAATGTCCGGGTATCGCTGGCCGGTGTGGACTCGATGGGCCGAAGGGCCTGTTTCCACGCTGTACCTCTAAACTAAACTAAATTGGTTGGAGTAAGTGACAAAGGCCAGAGATGAAAAGAAAACAAAAGAAGAGGGGAGGAGGAGTGAAATATGAAGCTGGAGGGAGGGATGTGGTTGCAAGGGGACAGGGGTAAGGTGAAAGAGGGAGGATGTTTCCACTGGTGGGAGAGTCTAGGACTGGAGGTCACAGCCTCACAATTAAAGGACGTTCCTTTAGGAAGGAGATAAGGAGGAATTTCTTTAGTCAGAGGGTGGTGAATCTGTGGAATTCTCTGCCACAGAAGGCAGTGGAGGCCAAGTCAATGGATATTTTTAGCACAGAGATAGATAGATTTTGATTAGTACGGGTGTCAGGGGTTATGGGGTGCAGGCAGGAGAATGAGGTGAGGAGGGAGAGATAGATCAGCCATGATTGAATGGCGGAGTAGACTAGATGGGCTGAATGGACTAATTCTGCTCCTATCACTTATGACGTTATGGAATAAGATGGATGTGTGGGATTCAGAGATGGGAGTTAAATGTACAAAGAAGTTGAACCCTGAGGCACTGAGTCTCGCCAGCATTTTGTGCTTTTATTAAATTGCACCTCTTTCATCAATTAATTTTTGCACGATTTTAGATTCTGGCTGAGTAATTAAATTTGCAAGCTAATAAATCCACGCGGATTAACAAATTAGAAATCAATGGGGATGAGAAGATTTGTGTCAGGCATTACTAACATGATTCAGCAGGCCAGGTATTCAGATATCTATTGTTTGGCATTTAGCCGTCTTTTAACATCAAGCCGTTCCGACCACCTGGGTAAATAAAGGCAAATAGCTAGAGGGTTGACTGCACACACAGGCTTCATCCTCCTGGGTTTTTGCCTGTTCTATAATGACAGCCTCAACACAGCGCACAGTGGGAATTAACCCCGGGATGTTTTGTGTCGGCATTACTAAACCACTTAAGGGCCTCAGGAGATTGAATTCCAATTAAACCAAAACACACAGGTTTCCAATTCATCTGCATTTTAGACAATGTTTTATGTAAAAAATCACAGTTACTTATTGACTTCAGGAAGTGTGGTGGAGTTAGGGTTGCCAATTGTCCCGTATTAGCCGGGACATCCCGTATATTGGGGGCGAAATTGGTCCTGTAAAGGTCCGCCCTTGTCCCGTATTAGGCCCGGGGGGCACTGTAGGCCCGAACACTATAGGCCCGGACACTCTAGGCCCAGACACTGGAGGCCCGGACACTCTAGGCCCGGACACTCTAGGCCCAGACACTGTAGGCCCGGACACTCTAGGCCCAGACACTGGAGGCCCGGACACTGTAGGCCCGGACACTCTAGGCCCAGACACTGGAGGCCCGGACACTCTAGGCCCAGACACTGTAGGCCCGGACGCTCCAGGCTCAGACACTGTAGGCCTGGATACTCTAGGTCCGGACACTGTAGCCTGGAGGCTGCTGTTGGCCCGGACAGTGTAGGCCCGGAGGCCCGGGCACCGCCTAACGGCGGTTGCGTAGCAGCCTGCCTCCCTACCTGGGCAGCCTCCATTGGTGGAGCAGGAGCACGTGGCCACTGGCTGGGTGAGGTCACGTGGGGTCACCTTTTGTTCCTTATTTGGGAGTGAGAAAGTTGGCACCCCTAGGTGGAGTTCATGGCCCCATCAGCATCAATGCTGCCATTGTGAAAATGGTTGAGAGCCTCAAGTTCTCACGTTATTGGAGTAGAATTAGACCATTCGGCCCATCGAGTCTAGTGCGCCATTCAATCATGGCTGATCTCTGCCTGCTATTCCCATTTTCCTGCCTTCTCCCCATAACCCTTGACACCCTTTCCAATCAAGAATTTTTCTCTATATCTGCCTTAAAAATATCCACTGATTTGCCCTCCACTGCCCACTGTGGCAACGAGTTCCACAGATTAACTACCATCTGACTAAAGAAGCTACTCCTCCTCACCTTCTTTCTAAAAGTGCGCCTTTTAATTCTGAGGCCGTGACCTCTGGTCCTAGACTCTCCCACCAGTGGAATGAAATATTACCAACAATCTGTTATGGTCTAAGCACATTGAAGTGACAACCAAGGGGGCAACACAAGGGGGCTCCACCTCCTCAGGGGTCCGAGGGAATTCAGAATGTCTCCAATGACTTCTACATACTTGCACAGATGCACCATAGAAGGCATGTTGTCGGGTTGCACCACAGCTTGGTTTAGGATCAGCTCTTCCACAGAGCAAGAAATTGCAGAGAGTTGTAGATATACTCAGTCCATCACACAGACCTGACTCCCCATCAGTGACTCTATCCACACTTCACACTTCATCGGAAAAGCCGCCAGCATAATCAAATATTCCACCCTGGTCATTCCTTCCTCTTCCCGCTCCTGTCAAGCAGAAGATATAGAAACTGCAAGCATACGCTACCAGAACTGCTTTTGCCCCTCTGTTATCAGGCCATCATCTCCAGTGACCTTAAATGGGGGGCCACCATCGACTCCACAGTCAAAAAGGCCCAACAGAGGATGTACTTCTTACGGCAGTGGAGAAAACACAATCTGCCACAGGCAATGATGGTGCAATTCTATACTGCCATCGTAGAGTCTGTCCTCACCTTCTCCATCATGGTCTGGTTTGGCTCAGCCACCAAGCACGACATCTGGAGGCTGCAACCGATCGTTCGATCAGCTGAGAAGGTTGTTGGCTGCAACCTTCCCCCATTGACGAACTGTACACTGCAAGGGCCAGGAAGCGAGCGGGCAAGATCATCTCTGACCCCTCTCACCATGGCCACAAACTCTTTGAAGCACCTCCCTCTGGAAGGCGACTCCGGACTGTCAAAGCAGCCACAGCCAGACATAAAAACAGCTTTTTTTCCGCGAGTAGTAGTTCTACTCAACAGCCAAAGTCTGTAGTCTCTTTTTGCTCTGGTTTATTTCACTCACATGTTTAAACTGTAATGTTGTATCCTTAATGTTATAATGTTTTATGCTTTATTCTTAATTGTTTACTGTATGTTCGTGTTGTTACCTGCGAGCGGAGCACCAAGGCACATTCCTTGTGTGTGTAAATATTTGGCCAATAAACTTATTATTATTCATTATTCATTCTGAACGGTCCTTCCATAAGCTAGGACACTGTCCGATTCACCTCTCCTTCATTAGACTTTGGACTTTGTCTCTGGTACTGGTGTGCTGCATTGAGCTGGAACTCCATTCTGCATTTTGTATCTTTTCCTTTGCTCTATCTATTGTAGCTGAGTTTGGCGTGATTGTATCTATGTATAATATTATATTGTGTGTACATGGTGAGGATTCACGAGGACAACGTCCAGTAAATGGCACCAATACAGAGAAAGAGCCTGTTTGTTAAACCAGATAGCTTCTGAAACAGTCTGAAGAAGGGTCTCGACCCAAAATGTCACCCATTCCTTCTCTCCAGAGATGCTGCCTGTCACGCTGAGTTACTCCAGCATTTTGTGGCCACCTTTAACTTCTGAAAGACATAGATACAACTCAGTGGAAAATACCAGTTCCTGAATTGCATGGTGATGCAATAGACAGGCAAGTGGGTGAATGTAGATGGGTATTTGATGGTTAGCAAGGACTTGATGGTCTGAAGAGTCTGTGTCTGTGCTACTAGACTCTGTGACTCCATGTTCTCTTTTAATCATCTAAAAACATGGCCCCGCTATATCCAAGACTGACATATGAACACAAAGTTACCAACAACCACGAGATAAGCAGAGTTGAGTTTAGTTCAGAAATGAAACTAAACTGTAGAAATAGGTCCTACGGCCGATCGAATCTGGGCTGATCAATGATCACCCACCCACTAAATGTCATTCCCTTATCACAAGTTAGTTTAGTTTATTGTTGCGTGTACCGAGGTGCAGTGAGAAGCTTTTGTTGCATGCGATCCAGTCAGCGGAAAGACAATACATGATTACAATCGAGCCATTCACAGCGTACTGATACATGATAAGGGAATAACATTTAGTGCAAGGTAAAGCCAGTAAAGTCTCAAAGATAGTTTCCAAATGAGGTGGGCAGTAGTTCAGGACTGCTCTCTGATTGTGGCAGGATGGTTCAGTTGTCTGCAAAGATGGTTCAGATAACAGCTGCAAAGAAACTGTCCCTGAATCTGGAGGTGTGCGTTTTCACACTTCTATCACTTTTGCCCGATAGGAGAGGGGAGAAGAGGGAGTGGCCTGGGTGCGACTCATCCTTGATTATGCTGCTGGCCTTGCTGAGGTAGCGTGAGGTGTAAATGGAGTCAATGGAAGAGAGGTTGGTTTGTGTGATGGTCTGGGCTGTGTCCACAATTTGCTGCAATTTCGTGCGGGACTGTCATATGTTGAAAGACAGGAGCGACTAGGCTTGTATACACTGGAATTTAGAAGGATGAGAGGAGATATTATCGAAACGTATAGGATTATTAAGGGGTTGGACACGTTAGAGGCAGGAAATATGTTTCTGATTTTGAGGAAGTCCAGAACAAGGGGCCACAGTTTAAGAATAAGGGGTAGGCCATTTAGAACGGAGATGAGGAAAAACGTTTTCAGTCAGAGAGTTGTGAATCTGTAGAATTCTCTGCCTCAGAAGGCAGAGGAGGCCAATTCTCTGAATACATTCAAGAGAGAGCTAGATAGAGCTCTTAAGGATAGTGGAGTCAGGGGGTATGGGGAGAAGGCAGGACCGGGGTACTGATTGAGAATGATTAGCCATGATCACATTGAATGGCGGTGCTGGCTCGAAGGGCCGAATGGCCTCCTCCTGCACCTACTGTCTATTGTCTATTGCCTTGGATGGAGCTGTTGCCAAACCAAGCTGTTACCATCCTGATAAAATGCTTCCTATGGTTCTAAGGACGTTGGTGTGCTTCAATATGGGTGGTCCAGGAAAAGTCGTCGGTGATACTTACTCCTAGGAATTTGAAGTTTCCAACCATCTCTACTTCGGCACTGTCAATGCAAACTGGGGTGTGTGAACTGCTACACTTCTTGAGGTCGACCACTATCTCCTTTGTCATGCTGACTAGTCCAATCTTGCACACTCGGGCCAATTTACCGAAGCCAATTAACCTACAAATCTTTGGAGTGTGGGAGGGCACCTGGAGAAAACCCAAGTGATCACAGGAAGAATGTACAAACTCCCCACAGACAGCACCCATGTCAGGATCGAACCTGGGTCTCTCGTGCTGTAAGGCAGCAACTCCGCCAATACGGCACTGTGCTGCCCTTTATTAAAAGACAGAGATTTATGATTTTGTGCATTTGTCAATATGTTTTGGTTGAAAAATTGTTAGCCTTGGTCAAATCCTGAGTGTCAACATTAATGTGGGTCTATATCATAAAAACCCGTTGTTACTTTAAAATGTTCACTGCATGATAGATTAATGTAAACTTCAATTACTAAAAACTAATTCAGAAGTTCTGTCAACCTAACAATAAATGAACACAATGGTTTTGACCTCATGACCCTATGTTCACAAAAGGAAACTCTTCAAGAATTTCCAAACGAAACCACTGAACTTCCAAATAATTGCCCCAGCCAGGCCTTGAAGCTGAAACCAAGCGCAGACTCGGCGATCGCTTCGCTGAACACCTGCGCTCGGTCCACATTGACCAAACTGATCTCCCGGTGGCCGAGCACTTCAACTCCCCCTCCAATTCCCTGTCTGACCTTTCTGTCATGGGCCTCCTCCAGTGCCATAGCGAGGCCCACCGGAAATTGGAGGAACAGCACCTCATATTTCGCCTGGGCAGTTTGCAGCCCAGCGGTATGAACATCGATTTCTCCAACTTTAGATAGTTCCTCTGTCCCTCTCTTCCCCTCCTCCTTCCCAGATCTCCCTCTATCTTCCTGTCTCCACCTATATCCTTCCTTTGTCCCGCCCCTCTGACATCAGTCTGAAGAAGGGTCTCGACCCGAAACGTCACCCATTCCTTCTCTCCCGAGATGCTGCCTGACCTGCTGAGTTACTCCAGCATTTTGTGAATAAATACCTTCGATTTGTACCAGCATCTGCAGTTATTTTCTTATACTACTTGAAGCTGACAGATTGTGCCGTCAGAACCTGGCTTAGTCTGAAGAAGGGTCTCCACCCAAAACGTCACCTATTCCTTTTCTCTAGTTTGTTTGACCCGCTGAGTCACTCCAGCATTTTGTGTCTATCTTCGGTTTAAACAGCATCTGCAGTTCCATCCTACACATGGCGAATTTACTGCTCAGTTGATGTGGGAGACACAGGCTCTAAACCATGAGACACAACAGTATCTTGCGAGGGATGTCAAGCTAATGCCACATGGATGTTTGCACAGTGAGAGGTACACCATTCAGCCAAAACAGTATGACATGATGAGCCAAAACATTATGACTACATGCCTAATATGCTGTTGGTCCTCCGTGTGCAGCCCCATACGCAGCAGGGTGCGATGCACTGTGTATTGTGACACATTCCTCCCGTGACCACCATTAACATTTTCAGTGACTTGTGCCACAGTCGACCTTCTGTCGGTTCGGACCAGACGGGATAGCCTTCGTTGCCCTTGTGCATCGATGAGCCTTGGGCGTCCAACACCCTGTCGCCGGTTGTGGTTTGTCCCTCCTCGGACCACTGTCGGTAGGTACTCACCACTGCTGACCGGGAGCACCCCACAAGCCTTGCCGTTTCAGAGATGCTCTGACCCTGTCATTTGGCCATAACAATTTGGCCCTTGTCAAAGTCGCTCAGGTCTTTACTCCTGCCCATTTCTCCTGCATCCAACACATCAACTTCAAGAACTGACTGTTCACTTGCTGCCTAATATATCCCACCCCTTGACAGGTGCCATTGTAACAAGATAATCAATGTTATTCACTTCGCCTGTCAGTGGTCATAATGTTTTGGCTCATCGGTGTATATGCCTTGTGGGTTCAGGGAAAGTGTGGAGCAGAACCATGGACTTGGCAAAGATAATGGGACACAGTGGCCATATGGGATTAGGGTTGGCATAGAACAGGTGTCCCAAGGCTCAGGTGTTATTGCAGGAGAATGGAGCACCCGAGGTTTAAGGATATTGTGGGAAACAGAGACTCCCAAGGTTTAGGAACAGAGGAGAAGCCAGGAGGTCCTGCTGAATGCATGGATAGTGCAGGCCGGGTGTGTCTGGTGCCAATATCCCAGCATGCTGTTGGTGACTCCACCAAGTGTTGCAGCGGTAGAGTCGCCGCCTTACAGCGAATGCAGCGCCGGAGACCGGGGTTCGATCCCGACTACGGGCGCTGTCTGTACGGAGTTTGTACATTCTCCCCGTGACCTGCGTGAGTTTTTTCCGAGATCTTCGGTTTCCTCCCACACCCCAAATACGTACAATTAGCCAAGGTTAATTGGCTTAGTAAATGTAAAAATTGTCCCTAGTGGGTGTAGGATAGTGTTAATGTGCGGGGATCGCTGGTCGGTGCGGACCCGGTGGGCCGAAAGGGCCTGTTTCCACGCTGTATCTCGAAACTAAACTAAACTAAACTAAATGGGCCTCTAACTTATTAATTATCCCACCTGTGGTCCAGAAGATTTAAAGATGTAGAGCACTTGATAGTTGGAGGATGCTTGGAAAAACTCCTATTTGTTGTGTCGAAGACAGACACAAAAAGCTGGAGTAACTCAGTGGGTCAGACAGCATCTCTGGAGAAAGGAATAGGTGACGTTTCGGGTCAAGACCCTTCTTCAGACCCTCCTGAGACTCCCTCAGTGTGAAGAAGGGTCTCGACCTGAAGCATCATCTATTCCTTTTCTCCAGAGATGCTGTCTGACCAGCTGAATTACTTCAGCATTTTGTGTCTACCTTCAGTTTAAACCAGCATCTGCAGTTCTCTCCTACACAAAGGGCAGCACGGTGGCGCAGCAGTAGTCCTGCCTTGCAGCACTTACAGCGCCGGAGACCCGGGTTCGATCCTGACTACGGATACTGTCTGTACGGAGTTTGTACGTTCTCCCCGTGACCTGCGTGGGTTTTCTCCGAGATCTTTGGTTTCCTCCCACACTCCAAAGACGTACAGGTTTGTAGGCTAATTAGCTTTGTATAAATGTCATTTGACCCTATTGTGTCTAGGATAGTGTTAATGTGCGGGGATCGCTGGTTGGAGCGGACTCAGTGGGCCGAAGGGCCTGTTTCTGCGCTGTATCTCTAAACTAAACTAAACTAAATATGGAAATTCTATGATCTTCTGAGGACAGAGAACCCAAACATCCAAAATTAGAGTTGTCATGGCTGACCCACAGAGTACATAAATATTTTAATTACTGACAAACACTGCAAATATGTCTATGACCATGTTTATGTGCCAATTGACAAAATAAATCAGGTTCGGAAGCTGCCTTTAGTTCAGTTTACCAAGGAGTACAAGTACCTTGGAGTTTACCCGGACAGTAAACTGGTCTGGTCCAGGAAGGCTGAGGCCCTGTACAAGAAGGGACAGAGCCAGCTGTACTTTCTGAGAAGACTCCGCTTCTTCAACATCTGCAGTGAGATGCTGCAGATGTTCTACCAATCGGTGGTAGCCAGTGCCATCTTCTTCGCTGTCATGTGCTGGGGCAGCAGGGCGAAGGCCGCGGATGTCAACAGGATTAACAAGCTCACCAGGAAGGCTGGCTCTGTCCTGGGGGCGGAGTTGGATTCTGGGAAGTTGGTCTTGGAGGGGAGGATGCTCCTCAAACTGCGGAGCATCCTGGACAGTACAGCTCACCCCCTCCATCACACACTGGTCAACCTGAGGAACACCTTCAGCAACAGACTGGTCCCACCAAGTTGCAGCACAGAACGCCACAGGAGATCCTTCTTCCCTGTGGCTATCAAACTGTACAACCCCTCCCCCTTCTGTTGTGAGGTAGACTGACTCCCCTCCCCTCCCCTCCCCCCCCCCTCCCCTCCCCCCCCACCCCCCCAAATCTTTGCACATCCACAATCCTTTCCACTGGTCACTTTAATTTCAGGTTTCATGTATCTTGTGTTTTATCACTGTTGCCGATCAATTTCCCTCCTGGGATAAATAAAGTTTTATCGTATCGTATCGAAAATGTGAAAAATTAACTGCCTGAAAATCTGAGCTTTCGTGACAATTTCTGAAGACATGATAATGAAAATTTTCCAAACTCTGACTTGTTGCAGAATAATCAATTTCTTGCCCAGTGACTGAGCTAAATCGATGACTGATGCAATAATGTGTGTCTATTCCTTGAGAAGCATTGCCCGTTCAATTTCCAACATGTGGAGGAAGGATCTGCAGATGCTGGTTTATACCGAAGATTGACACAACATGCTGGAGTAACTCAGCGGGACAGGCAGCATCACTGGAGAGAAGGAATGGGTGACGTTTTTGGTTGAGACCCTTCTTCAGACTTTAGATGGGTTCCTTGGTCCTCACCTTGTGTCTCTTCAGTGTCAATAGAATAATGTATGTACCTTCCAACACCTCCAACTTGACAACGTCAAATTATGGAATTATGAAAACCTTGCCCCATTGGGACCTTTGGCCATTGTATCAACTGCAATGCAGAACAAAGCAAATTTAAACCAAGGTTTCTAGTTTCCATTTTTTTTCTTGCAAAGGTGTCATCTCCTGCTCTGTCTTTCTGCATCCCCACCACATCTGCCCATAAAACCAGGCTTTCCACTCCAGGACATTCAACATCTCCACTTTCTGTAGTAAATGTGGTTTCCCTTGCTGTCGTGGATGGGCCCCTCCCCCATGTCTCCTCTATGTCACATAATTCTGTTCTCTCCCCTTAGCGGCAGATGGAACAATAGTTGAACAGGGATTTATTAGTCACGTATGCAACTGCACAGTGACTTTCATTTTGCATTTATCACACATGTGGGCGCCGCCATTTTGGCGCCATTATTCAAAGGTCAAAGTTCAGCTGGCCCACGCGCTCGATGTACTGGAGCGGGTACCTTGAACCAACGTCCCTCTCCCTTCCTCGCCCGGCCATCTTTGTGTCACGGTCGGGCGCCTTCTGCAGCCCACCTGAAGGCGCAGGAGGCATTACCCCGGTTCACCCTCCTAGCCAGTCCTTGCTCCTCGTGTCCATCTTCTCCAGCTCCCTCCCGGATAGTTACGCCGTCCGATGAGACGTTGGGCGGGTTCCCGGTCCCACCAACCAATTGGCCTTCCAGCGGCTTCCTGGTCCCTTCGACCGCTGAGCCTTCAGGCAGACTACGATGAGCCTTCAGGACCCCCAATCCCGCTGACCGACAAGCCGGCTCCACAGGGCCTTCGGATAGGTTCCCAGTCCTGGAGACTGCCGAGCAAGGACAGGCAGCATCTCTGGAGAGAAGGGATGGGTGATGTTTCGGGTCGAGACCCTTCTTGAGCAAGGATTGCTCACAGCAGTCAAGGTAGCGCAGCGGTAGAGTTGCTGCCTTACAGCGAATGCAGCGCCAGAGACCCAGGTTCTATCCCGACTACGGGTGCTGTCTGTACCGAGTTTGTACGTTCTCCCCGTGACCTGCGTGGGTTTTCTCCGAGATCTTCAGTTTCCTCCCACACTCCAAAGACGTACAGGTTTGTAGGTTAATTGGCTGGGCAAATGTAAAAATTGTCCCTTGTGGGTGTAGGATAGTGTTAATGTGCGGGGATCGCTGGTCGGCGCTGACCCGGTGGGCCGAAGGGCCTGTTTCCGCGCTGTATCTCTAAACTAAACTAAACTAAAGGATAGAGTTCTTCTGGTTCCTTATATTTCACCCCACTAGTCACCGACTCCAACACATCATTTACAATGTGAACTCACCGTAGCTGACAAAACACCTCTGAATGTCCAACCACCTCGGCTGTTTCACAATTATTCCTTTGTGTATTGAATAAACCTCTGAGGACAAGGAACTCGCACCCAAAATTTCAATCAGTCTGAGGAAGGATCTTGACCTGAAACATTGCGTTATCATGCCCTGTGGAGATGCTGCCTTCAGCTGAAGCAAATGAGAACAGATAATCAGCTTTGTATTCATGGATGCTACTTCCACGTAGTTTTATAACCCCTGAATAATCCCGACCGCTTCGAAAATCGATCATCCAGTCTGTGTTTTGTTTCTCCAGTGTGGATCAGTGCACACAATGAGCATGGAATGCAAGTGCAGTGGATCGGAAGAAGTGCAGTTGAACAAATGTAGTGCCATATCCATTGCCAGGTGCAGGGCCGGGCATGAAAGTCAAAAAGGCCCAACAGAGGATGTACTTCCTGCAGCAACTGAGGAAACACAATCTGCCACAGGCAATGATGGTCCAATTCTATACTGCTATCATTGAGTCCGTCCTCACCCTCTCCATCATGGTCTGGTTTGGCTCAGCCACCAAGCACGACATCCGGAGGCTGCAACCTTCCCCCCATTGACGAACTGTACACTGCAAGGGCCAGGAAGCGAGCGGACAAGATCATCTCTGACCCCTCTCACCCTGGCCACAAACTCTTTGAAGCACTTCCCTCTGGAAGGCGACTCCGGACTGTCAAAGCAGCCACAGCCAGACATAAAAACAGCTTTTTTCCACCAGTGGTAGTTCTACTCAATAACCAAAGTCTGTAATCCCTTTTTTGCTCTGGTTTATTTTCACCCACATGTTTAGACCGTAATGTTGTATCCTTATTGTTTTGATGTGGTTATGCTTTATTCTTAATTGTTAACTGTATGTTTGTGTTGTCATTTGTGAGCGGAGCACCAAGGCACATTCCTTGTATGTGCATATACTTGGCCAATAAACTTATTCATTCATTCATTCATTTATTCATTTATTCATTCATTAATTCATTCAAAGGTAAAGTCCATGGGGGATTTCAGGAAAACTGTTTCAAACTTGAGGGAGCTGACAGATTCTGCCTTCTCAAGTATAAGACAATAACTGCAGATGCTGGTACAAATCAAAGGTATTTATTCACAAAATGCTGGAGTAACTCAGCAGGTCAGGCAGCATCTCAGGAGAGAAGGAATGGGTGACGTTTCGGGTCGAGACCCTTCTTCAGACTGAAGAAGGGTCTCGACCCGAAACGTCACCCATTCAGACTGAAGAAGGGTCTCGACCCGAAACGTCACCCATTCCTTCTCTCCTGAGATGCTGCCTGACCTGCTGAGTTACTCCAGCATTTTGTGAAATAAATACCTGAGAAAGTAAAAAGCTATTCCACTCACTGATCATGGAAGTGAAACATTAACTCCACTACACAGATGCTGTCAGACATGCTGAATGTTCCTTGCCATTCCGGTTTCTAAAACAAGATATAATGTTTCAGTCAGCAGATGAGCCCCTCAGTTGCAAAAGTGTCTGAACCGAGCTACAGATTTGAAACACTCACACACCAATTTTAAAAGCATCCATTAAATCATAACACGATATTAAGAAACAGCATATAATTTACGGAGGGAACAAAATGCCTATAAATCTCGGTAACCAGTCATCGCCTGCAGTTTTACTCTCAAAATAATAAATTGAATTCCTGATAGATCCTTTACCTTCATTAATCACAGCATTGCCAGGCCACCAGGCCATTATGTTATACCCTGTGACAGTGGTGATAGCCATGAAATTAATGCAGCCATTTTTTTGGATACCATTAATTGAAATGAAAGTGCACCTTCCCTGAGCTAAAACAATGATCATTCTCCTGTAATGATCATTCTCCTACATTCTCCTTGAACTCCATCCCCTTTGATGTCTCCTCTTCACACCTTACCCTTCCGTATCTCCTGTGTCTCCCTCTCCCCTGACTCTCAGTCTGAAGGAGGGTTTCGACGCTGAACGTCACCCGTTCCTTCTCTCCAGAGATGCTGCCTGTGCCGCTGATGTTACTCCAACATTTTGTGCCTATCTAAAAGTGGAAGAGCTCTCTCTGAGAGAGCAACTGCACCTCCCAAAGCCTTCCCAATAAGGAGAACAATGGTGGGCGGTGGAGGGGAATGGTCCCACCTGCAGAACCCTTTCCAAGGTGCACGCCATCCTGACTTAGAAATATATCATTGGTTCTTCATCATTGATTTGAGAAGTTATACAGCACAGAAACAGGCCCTTCAACTCTACTACACTGACCAAGGTGCCTATCCACACTACTTCTATTTACCTGCATATGTCCCATATCTCTTTCAAACATTTTTACCCATAAACCTGTCCAAATACATTTTAAATGTTGGTGATTATAACGTGCCCGCTTCAGGCAGCTCGTTCCATATACCCAACCACCTCTGTGTGGAAAAACCTGCTTCTCTCACCCATTACATTTTTTTCCTCTCCCACTTTCCCTTCCCCTGGCTGGGCGGCACGATGGCACAGCGGTAGAGTTGCTGCCTTATAGCACTTGCAGCGCCAGAGACCCAGGTTCAATCCCAACCACGGGTGCTGTCTGTACGGAGTTTGTACGTTCTCCCTGTGACCTGTGTGGGTTTTCTCCGAGATCTTTGGTTTCCTCCCACACTCCAAAGATGGACAGGTTTGTAGGTTAATTGGCTTGGCATAAATGTAAATTGTCCCTAGGGGTAGGGTTAATGTACGGGGATCACTGGTCGGCGTGGACTCGGTGGGCCAAAGGGCCTGTTTCTCATATGGGGATCGCTGGTCGGCGTGGACTCGGTGGGTCAAAGGGCCTGTTTCCACATATGGGGATCACTGGTCGGTGTGGACTCGGTGGGCCAAAGGGCCTGTTTCCACATGTGGGGATCGCTGGTCGGTGTGGACTCGGTGGGCCAAAGGGCCTGTTTCCAGGCTGTATCTCTAAACAAAACTAAAAAAAAACTTTAAATCGATGTTCTCCAGTTTTAGACTTCCCCATCCTAGGAAAAAGACTGTGACTATCTACCCTCTCTATGCCTCTCATAACTTTATAAATCTCTAGATACGTTCCTCCGCTTCAGGTTTAACAATTCCTGCCTATATGGTCTCGTTACAATTTCAATGGTCCAATTAGACTTATTTCCCAGTTGTCTTCGATTAATTAAAAAATGTTGCTTTCAAAGAGATAACCTTTTGTCATTTGTACATTATTCTTAAAATCTGTCAAACAAACATGCCCCCCCTCCGCATCGCCTCACCTCTCCCAGCAGGGTCTTTTGCAGGTACCAGAGAAAAGACTTATCTACTTTAGCACAAGGCCGCACGGTGACGCAGTGGGAGATTTGCTGCCTTACAGCGCCAGAGACCCGGGTTCGATCCTGACTATGGGTGCTGTCTGTATGGAGTTTGTACGTTCCCCCCACGGGTTTACTCCAAAGTCTTCGGTTTCCTCCCACACTTCAAAGTCGTACAGGTTTGTGAGTGACTTGGCTTGCTAGGAAGGTAAAATTGTCCCCAGTGTGTGTAGGGTAGTGTTAATGTGTGGGGATCGCTGGTCGGCACGGACTCGGTGGGCCGTAGGGCCTGTCTCCACACTGTGTCTCTAAACTAAAGTAAACCTCACATCTCCCAGCAGGATCTTTTGCAGAAGAAGCAGCAACTCATCGACTCGATCACATCCCAAACCTGTGAACACCTCCACTACATTCCCCCACTCCCCCCCAGAACCTTGGTTGCTCTGACCAGAACAATCCAAGCTTTTCCAGTGAATCCAATCCATCCACTTTATAGCTGTTCCATTATTCAAATCAAAATTCTTTTGTCACAGAATGATTAAAAAAAATCCTTGATGAACATTTCTGAATTATTGCAACATTTTACAAGCTGGTTGCTCAAGAAAGAATGGACTTCAAAAATCATAAGGTCATAAGTGATAGGAGTGATAGGCCATTCGGCCCATCAGGTTTACTGCACCATTCAATCAATAGACAATAGACAATAGACAATAGGTGCAGGAGTAGGCCATTCGGCCCTTCGAGCCAGCACCGCCATTCAATGTGATCATGGCTGATCATTCTCAATCAGTACCCCGTTCCCGCTTTCTCCCCATACCCTCTGACTCCGCTATCCTTAAGAGCTCTATCTAGCTCTCTCTTGAATGTCACATGAAAAGCTTGGATAGTTCTGGTCAGAGCAACCAAGGTTCTGGGGGGCAGTGGGGGAATGTAGTGGCTGATCTATCTCTCCCTCCTAACCCCATTCTCCTGCCTTCTCCCCACAACCCCTGATACCCGTACTAATTAAGAATCTATCTATCTCTGCCTTAAAAATATCCACTGATGGCCCCCACAGCCTTCTGTGGCAAAGAATTCTACAGATTCAACACCCTCTGACTAAAGAAGTTCCTCCTTATCTCCTTCCTAAAGGAACGTCCTTTAATTCTGAAGCTATGACCCCAAGTCCTAGACTCTCCCACTAGTAGAAACATCCTCTCCACATCCACTCTATCCAAGCCTTTCACTATTCGGTAAGTTTCAATGAGGCTCATCCTTCTAAACCCCAGCGACTACAGGCCCAGTGCCGTCAAAGCTCATCATATGTTAACCTACTCATTCCTGGGTCCATTCTTGGACCCTCTCCAGAGCCAGCACATCCTTCCTCAGATATGGGGCCCAAAATTGCTCACAATACTCCAAATGCAGGCTGACCAGCGCCTTATAGAGCCTCAGCATTACATCCCCTGTTATTGTATTCTAGCCTTCTGGAAATACATGCGTTTGCCTTCCAGTGGCTGAAACTATCAAGTCCCCTGAGAGCTAATTTAACAACACTGCTCAGTGATTGTTAACTGAAGCAGCTCCCCTGCAGCTGATTTCATTCAGGCAGTCCCAGTTGAAAAGGCTCAATGACTGAGGTTAATGAGTGCTCAGAGAGGTTACTTCAGTAGCTTTGAATTGCTTAGTAACCACTGTCAATTAAGTGGGCCCAGTTACAGCAGCAATTACCATTAGCTGCATGTTTAGTCACGCTGGATAGCTTGACAGCATCCTTAAGCCAGTTTGTTCGGTGGAGGGATTTTCATGAAATTAGGCAATAACACATCCTTGTGATTTATCCCATTACAGAGGGAACAAAACACAAACACACAAGAACAGAGGGGCGGTGGTAGACCACTTGGTCACATAAACTTCACCCATTATATAATATAATATAATTGTGGCTAGACACAAAATGCTGGAGTAACTCAGCGGGACTGGTAGCATTTCTGGAGAAAAGTAATGGGTGACGATTTAGGTCGAGAAATTTCTGTCTAATACAGTTTTAAATGATTGCTTTTGTGTAGTTATGTCCCCTTTTTTGAGATTCCCCCACCAGTGAAAATATCCCAATTTCTCCCTTGTCAGGCTCCCTTAGGATCTTATATGTTCGCACAAGGTCACCCCTCTTTCTTTTAACCCCAAGGAGTCCGGGCCTACAATACTTTGTCTCTCTGGGCAAGACAACTTTCTCATTCCAGGAATTAGCCTGCTGAATTTCCTTTGCACTGCGTCGAATATTTGCAAGAAATGTCTAAATAAAGGATATCAACCCAAATCATTCAATGCCCATTTTCCTCCATAGGTGTTGCATGGCTAGGGGTGCCAACTATCTCACTCCCAAATAAGGGACATGGTGACGTCACCGCCCCGCGCCACACGTGACCTCACCCGGCCAACGGCCACATGTTCCCGCTCCACCAATGGAGGCCGCCCGGGCCGGGAGGCGGGTTGCTATGCAACCTCCGTCAGGCGGTTCCCGGGCCTCTGGGCCTACACTGTCTGGGCCTACACTGTCCGTGCCTACACTGTCCGGACCTACACTGTCTGGATCTACAGTGTCCGGGCCGACAGAGTCTGTCCGGGCCTACAGATCCGGGCCTACAGCGTCGGGCCCTACAGCGCGCCCCCGGGGCCTAATATGGGACAAGTGCTGTTCCGTACGGGACAAACCAATTTATCCCAAAGTACGGGATGTCCCGGCTAATACGGGACAGTTGGCAACCCTACGCATGACTCCCCGAGTTCTTCCAGCTGCTGTCCATTTTTTACTAGAGATTCTGACATGAAGTCATAGAGTCATAGAGTGATACAGTGTGGAAACAGGCCCTTCGGCCAAACTTGCCCACACCAACCAACATGTCCCAACCACACTAGTGCCACCTGCCCGCGTTTAGTCCATATCCCTCCAAACCTGTCCTATCCTTGTACCTGTCTGACTGTTTTTTTAAACATTGCGATAATCTCTGCCTCAACTACCTCCTCTGGCTGCTTATTCCATGCACCCACCACCCTTTGTGTGAAAAAGCTACCCCTCAGATTCCTATTGAATCTTTTCCCTTTCACTTTAAACCTATGTCCTCTGGTCCTCGGTTCCCCTACTCTGGGCAAGAGACTCTGTGCATCTACCCGATCTATTCCTCTCATGATACTATACATCTGCAGTTGGACTTCCTGACCAATCGGCCCCAGATGGTCAGATTAGGTCCTCACACATCCTCCACTCTCACAATCAGCACCGGCTGCCCACAAGGATGCGTGTTGAGCCCTCTTCTCTATGCCCTTTACACCCATGACTGCACCCCCACTCATCCTACCAACGCCATCATCAAGTTTGCGGATGACACGACTGTGGTTGGACTCGTCTCAGGAGATGACGAGACAGCCTACAGAGATGAAGTCCAAAAACTGATAGGATGGTGTGCGGAAAACAATCTGGCTCCGATACCTTCCAAGACAAAAGAACTCATAATAGACTTCCGAAGACACAATATGGGCTACACACCACTGCATATCAGCGGGGTTTGTGTGGAAAGGGTCCCTGCCTTCAAGTTCCTGGGCACGCATATTGCTGAGGATCTCTCCTGGACCACAAACACCATAGCGGCAGTCAAAAAGGCACAGCAGCGGCTCTACTTTCTGAGGATCCTCAGAAAGAACAACCTGCAAGAGCAGCTGCTAGTGACTTTCTACCGTTGCACCATCGAGAGTGTGCTGACGTACTGTATTTCTATGTGGTACACCAGCAGCTCAGAGGCAAACAAGAAAGCCCTTCAGAGGGTCATCAACTCTGCAAAGAAAATCATTGGTTGCCCACTGCCCTCTCTAGAGGAACTTTACTCCCTCCGCTGCCTCAGCAGAGCAGCCAACATCCTGAGGGATCCTTCCCACCCTGGTCATTAGCTGCTCCAACTGCTGCCCTCTGGTAGACGGTTCAGGTCCATTACATCACGGACTAATAGACTCAAGAACAGTTTCTACCCCAGTGTCATACGTGAGCTGAACACTGCCAGACACTCACATAAAACTGAATGGAAGGAACGGAACTGATCGGAACACTGTCAGTTACTTGTCAGAAAACATAAGCCTCAATTTAATACAAGTTTACATTCTACTGCACTTTTCTTGTTAACATTTGCTAAACTTATTACATGTTACAACCGACCGCACCTTATATTTAATTACATTATTTCTTTTATTTTTTATTCTTTTTAAACGGCACTTGCAATATGTTAGCTCTCATTGCTGTGCAATAACTTGCTGTCTTGATTGCACTGTACACTGCCTCGACCGTATTGTAATTGTTTTGTCTATATTGTATTAGAGGTCAGTTTGTTTAATTCAGTAGATTAGGTTTAGCTTGTTATGGATAAAGGTTTACCCTTTGTACTGTCTGCTGTGTGTGATTGCATCATCTGGACTGCTTTAATTTCGCTGTACTTTGTGTAGTGACAATAAAGGTTTTTTACAAAAATTTACAAATTTCTCGTTCCTGCAATGTTACTGTATGTGTTTTAGGTCGGGGGACCAAACCTGTGTGCAGTATTCCAGGTAAGGCCACACCAACAACCTGTACAATTGCAACAAAGCGCTCCATTCTTAAACGCCAACCACTTTGTAATGAAACCCAAAATGTCACTGCCTTTTTAACTACTTGATGAACCTATCTGCTACCTTTTTGTGATTGGTATAGGAAGGAACTGCAGATGCTGGGTTAAACCGAAGATACTTCAGTCTGAACAAGGTTCACGACCCGAAACGTCACCCATTCCTTCTCTCCAGAGATGCTGCCAGTCCCGCTGAGTTACTCCAGCATTTTGTGTCTACCTTTTTGTGATTTATGTACTCAGTACATCTACATCTCTCTGAACTTCAATTGCAGTCTCTCCATTTAGATAATAATCTGTGTCTTCTCTTACTAATGACCTCACATTTTCCCACATTGAACTCCGTTTGCCCATGCAATCTATCTAACTTTCTCCTGGAGCTGAAAATCACAGCATCCTGTTACAATAAGCCCTTCCTTTTTTTTTCTATCATCAACAAATATGGAAACCTAACAGCGCCAGAGACCCGGGTTCAATCCTGACCTCGGGTGCTGTGTCTGTGAGGAGCTTGTTCATTCTTTAGAAGTGTATCCAGGTACAGCTCCTGAAGGACTGTGTTGGGGAACTGGAGAAGCAAGTGGATGACCTCAGGTTCGTCCGAGAAACGGAGTCGTTCCTGGACAAGTCCTACAGTGAGATTGTTACACCGAAGGTACTGGAAGAGAGAAGGTGGGTGACGGTGAGGAAGGGAAGGAGACATGGAGTGCAAGGGACCCCGGGTGTTGTACCTCTTGAGACCAGGTTCACCCACTTGGAAGCTGTTGGTGAAGAAGACGTTGCCACACTGAGCGGCAGACTGGCTTGCGAAGCAAAATGTGCTGTTGAGTCAAAACCAAAGAGTCCGACGTCAGGCAACGCCGTGGTAGTAGGAGACTCCATTGTGAGAGATACGGACAGGGGTTTCTGCAGCAACAGACGGGATTCGAGGATGTTGTGCTGCCTCCCTGGTGCCAGGATCCAGGACGTCACGGACAGAGTGCAGGAAATCCTCAAGGGTGAAGGTGAGCAGCCGGAAGTGCATGCACTCCAAAGACGTACAGGTATGTAGGTTAATTGGCTGGGTAAATGTAAAAATTGTCCCTAGTGGGTGTAGGATAGTGTTAATGTACGGGGATCACTGGGCGGCACGGACTTGGAGGGCCGAAAAGGCCTGTTTCCGGCTGTATATATATGATATGATGATATGATATGATAGTGCATGTCGGCACAAACGATGTCGGAAAGAAGGGGATGGATATTCTGCAGCGTGACTTTAGAGAGCTCGGAAAAATGCTGAAAAGCAGGACCTCCAGGGTGGTTATCTCCCGTTTGCTTCCAGCTCCTCGTGCTGGTGAGAGCAGGAACAGGGAGATACAGGACCTGAATGTGGCTGAGGAGCTGGTGCAGGGGACATGGATTTAGATTCTTAGACCACTGGGACCTGTTTTGGGGTAAGGATGGATTGTACCAAAGGGACGGATTGCACCTTAACAGGTGGGGGACCAGCATTCTGGCAGGCAGGTTTGTCACTGCTACATGGGTGGTTTTAAACTAAATAGGGGGGGGGGGGGGGGGGTGTCAAATGGGATAGTCAAGGATGGAGTTAAAGGGAAAGAGAGTAAAGGGATAGTTAATGACCCCAGAATTAACAGGAAAGAAAGCCCACAAAGGGATAGGAGAGAATGGCCAAGTGTAATAGGGATCAATGTGAAGGGTGAGATGAGTAAGGAATTAAAAGTATTGTATATGAATGCGCGATGTATAAGAAGTAAAGTAGATGAGCTTGAGGCTCAGTTAGAGACCGGTAGATATGACATTGTGGGGATTACAGAGACGTGGCTGCAGAAGGATCGGGCCTGGGAACTTAATATTCAGGGTTATACATCCTATAGAAAGGACAGGCAGGTGGGCAGAGGAGGTGGGGTAGCTCTGTTGGTGAGGGATGAAATTCAGTCCCTTGCGAGGGGTGACATAGGGACTGATGAGGTAGAGTCACTGTGGGTAGAGTTGAGGAATTGTAAAGGTAAGAAGACACTAATGGAAGTTATCTACAGGACCCCAAATAGTAGCCCGGATGTAGGGTGTAAGATGCAGCAGGATTTAAACTGGCATGTTACAAAGGTAATGCCACTGTGGTGATGGGGGAATTCAATATGCAGGTCGACCGGGAAAATCATGTTGGTTCTGGACCCCAAGAAAGAGAGTTTGTAGAGTGCTTCTGAGATGGATTCTTAGAGCAGGTTGTAATGGAGCCTACCAGAGAAAAGGCAATTCTGGATTTAATGTTGTCCAATAAACCAGATTTGATAAGAGAACTCGAGGTAAAGGAACCACTTGGAGGTAGTGATCGTAATATGATTAGTTTTAATCTGCAATTTGAGAAGGAGAAGGTTAAATCGGTAGTGTTAGTGTTGCAGTTGAACAAAGGGGACTATGAAGGCATGAGAGAGGAGCTGGCCAAGGTCGACTGGAAAGGGATCCTAGCAGGAATGACGATGGAACAGCAATGGCAGGAATTTCTGGGCATAATCCGGAAGATGCAGGATCATTTCATTCCAAAGTGGAAGAAAGATTCTAAGGGGAGTAGGAGGCAACCGTGGCTGACAAGGGAAGTTAGGGATGGAATAAAACTAAAAGAAAAGATGTATAACACAGCAAAGAGTAGCAGGAAGCCAGAGGATTGGGAAACTTTCATAGGACAACAGAAGGGAACAAAATGGCCAATACGGGCTGAAAAGATGAAGTACGAGGGGAAGCTGGCCAAGAATATACAGTAAAAGCTTCTTTAGATATGTTAAGATAAAAAAAGTAGCAAAGTCAAATGTGGGTCATCATCATATCATCATCATCATCCCTTGAAGGCAGACACGGGTGAAATTATTATGGGTAACAAGGAAATAGCAGAAGAGTTGAACAAGTTCTTCGGATCTGTCTTCACTAAGGAAGACACAAACAATCTCCCAGATGTACTAGAGGACAGAGGATCTAGGGGGGTAGAGGAACTGAAAGAAATTTGGATTAGGCGAGAAATAGTATTGAGTAGACTAATGGGACTGAAGGATGATAAATCCCCTGGGCCTGATGGTCTGCATCCCAGGATACTCAGGGAGGTGGCTCTAGAAATAGTGGACACATTGGTGATCATTTTCCAATGTCCAATAGATTCAGGATCAGTTCCTGTGGATTGGAGGATAGCTAATGTTATCCCACTTTTCAAGAAAGGAGCAAGAGAGAAAACGGGGAATTACAGACCAGCTACTTGACTTTGGTGGTGGGGAAGATGCTGGAGTCATTTATTAAAGAGGTAATAACGGTGCATTTGGATAGCAGTAAAAGGATAAGTCCAAGTCAGCATGGATTTAAAAAAGGGAAATCATGCTTGACTAATCTTCTGGAATTTTTTGAGGATGTGACAGGTAAAATGGATGAAGGGGAGCCAGTGGATGTAATGTATCTAGACATTCAGAAAGCCTTTGATAAGGTCCCACACGGGAGATTGGTGACTAAAATTAGAGCACATGGTATTGGGGGTAGGTGTTATTTGCATCTTTCCCATCGTCAGGGAGTGCAGTTGCTTCACGCTCACAGCGGTCATCTGAGGGTCACGGGTCTGAGGGTCTCTGAAATGAATCACCAGGTTCGGAAACCAAGAGGAGAAAATCATTGTCACTGTTCAGTGTGACTCAGAAGAGATAGAGCTGTGTCTGAGTTCGGGATCTTCAGCTGTTGCTGCCATTTATTGGTTGGGGAACAATTCCATTGTGATGAAGTTCCACATGGACAATGGTCACCCTGGTGAAAAGCGCAAAACTAACGCAGTGCAACAACTGCCATCCTTTCCACAGTCAATGGTCACAATGAGCAGATGATGCAAAACAATAACGACTGAACTCACAAGAAAAGAATGGTTTATTGAAGTTATATGGAACATAGAAACATAGAAAATAGGTGCAGGAGTAGGCCATTCGGCCCTTCGAGCCTGCACCGCCATTCAATATGATCATGGCTGATCATCCAACTCAGTATTCCGTACCTGCCTTCTCTCCATACCCCCTGATCCCTTTAGCCACAAGGGCCACATCTAACTCCCTCTTAAATATAGCCCATGAACTGGCCCCAACTACCCTCTGTGACAGAGAATTCCACAGATTCACCACTCTCTGTGTGAAAAAAAACTTTCTCATCTCGGTCCTAAAAGACTTCCCCCTTATCCTTAAACTGTGACCCCTTGTTCTGGACTTCCCCAACATCGGGAACAATCTTCCTGCATCTAGCCTGTCCAACACCTTAAGTATTTTGTAAGTTTCTATAAGATCCCCCCTCAATCTTCTAAATTCCAGCGAGTACAAGCCGAGTCTATCCAGTCTTTCTTCATATGAAAGTCCTGCCATCCCAGGAATCAATCTGGTGAACCTTCTCTGTACTCCCTCTATGGCAAGAATGTCTTTCCTCAGATTAGGAGACCAAAACTGTACGCAATACTCCAGGTGTGGCCTCACCAATGCCCTGTACAACTGCAGTAGAACATCCCTGCTCCTATACTCAAATCCCCTCGCTATGAATGTCAACATACCATTCATTCGCTTTCTTCACTGCCTGCTGCACCTGCATGCCTACTTTCAATGACTGGTGTACCACGACACCCAGGTCTCGTTGCATCTCCCCTTTTCCTAATCGGCCACCATTCAGATAATAACATCTCAAAGTGTTTCAAATGCAAACAAAAATAAAGGAACAGCAATTTTGAAATAAACACTGAATATTTGGAACTGCTGCCGATTTCAAATGTTCTGTTTTTATTTCAAATTTGCAGCAGCTGCAGGTTTTGGAAATTAGATCTTGTGAAAGGTTATTGATCTGATACGTTGAGAGCCTGCCTCTACACTGGTGCTGCTGGACAGAACAACTCACTTTTCCTCTTAAGTGTCTTCTGGTGCGCTGCTCGGCTGTGCACTGCGTCTCAGTATGCTTTGTTTGCCTTGTGCTTTTCTTTGTTTTGCTTTGTTGTTTAATGTTTGTCTAACTTGTTGTGTCTCGTGCGTGCGTTGTGTGAGCAGAGTATCCTGGAAACTATGCTTTTGATGCTGTGGATAGTTTATTGGCCTCTGCGGACCATGTCTGTCGGTGCAATTTCCAACAACACGCCTGAGTGGCGAGGTGGCGAGGAGCCCATGCTCCTACAGTCGAGGGACTTTGCTGGAGCTACAATACGGGCCGACTCGGGAGATGACATTGAGCCACTTTTAATGTTCTATGGTGGATAACATCCCTCGGGAGCTGTTAAGATCTAACAGGAGAAAGAAACGAGGAAGGAGAGGCGGCATTCGGAATCGCCTACGGCGGAGATTCAATCGGCCACCCTTTCCATCTAATGTTCTCACAAACCTGTGCTCCTTGAGCAACAAAGTGGGCGTGATACGGACATACACGAGGTACTGTAACGAATTTTGTGAGGCTTCGTTGTTATGCTTTACGGAAAAGCTGGCTGCAACCTACAATGCCCGACTCTCTCTTTGAAGTCCCTGGCTTCACCCTTGTGCGCGGGGACAGGGATGCCGACTCGGGGAAAACCAGGGGAGGCGGTATTTGCGTGTACATAAACGATCTATGGTGCCGATTACACTCAGTTAAATGCAAGATCTGTGATCCCAATGTGGAAATCCTCGGCCTGACGTTAAGACCTTTTTATTTGCCGAGAGAATTTGTGTGTATTTTGCTGTTAGTTATATATGCGTCTCTCAACATCACAAGTGGCAAAACATCACAAGTGGCCAGCACCAAAGCTGATTGTGTTCACGAGCTACAACTCCGCTATCCAGACAATGGTGCTCGGGGACTAGAACCAGTGTAACTTGGACACTGTGTTACCCGGTTTCGAACAGTATGTCACGGAGCAGACCAGAAAAGAAAACATCCCGGACAAGTGTTTTGTAAATGATAAAGGTGCTTAAGTGTCTCAGTGTAGGCCACCCATACTACATTCTGATCATAAGGTTGTGCATATGATCCCAGTGTATAAGACCAAACTAAAGAGAAGGGCACCAGAAAAAAAAGTGACAAGGACATGGAGAAATGAAAGTAGGGAACAACTGAAAGGCCGTTTTGATTTGACAAATTGGGAAATATTTCACGAGATGAAATAACTACAGTTACAAATGATTACGTAGTTTTTGTATACAGCTGGTTGTCCCCACAAAGGAGATTAAAATTTATCCAAATAATAAATCATACGTGACTAAGGAACATAAAAAAGTTTATAAATACAAGGAACGTGGCTTTCAAAAGCAAAGATTCTGGAGCGCTTAGACAGACAGAAAAAGAGCTGAAAATTAGATTGGGGGAAGCAAAATTGGCACACAGACAGCTTCGGGAAAATGCTTTTAAAGCAACAAACCCAAAAGCTGTGGGATACCATGAAAACTATGACAGGAATGTCACCTATAATTAAACCTATTGTGATGGACAATGATTTTTGTTTTGCCAATGATCTGAACACCTTCTTTACCAGATTTGAATCACTAGATAATTCTGTTAAGTGCACCAAAATACTGTTACACCTGCTACCTCTGATAGAATTATCATCACTGTGGAAGATGTTAGGAAAACATTTCAGTGTACAAATAGCCAAGAAATCCGCTGGGCCGGATAAGTGCAGCGCTTTTCTTTTGAAGAGCTTTGCAACTGATCTGGCTCCAGTGTGGCAACCAATCTATCAGGTTTCCATATATACACACACAGTCACTCTGTTATGGAACATTTCGCATATAAAACCATTACCCAAAATTCCATAAGGATTTTAGACCGATAGCCCTTACCTCAGTGATTATGAAATCTCTAGAAAGAATTCTGCTCCAATATCGAAGCTGACAAAAAATCTAGAAAGAGGGCTCTTGCATAGGTGTTAGGTTTGTCTAAATGTTTATAGATGATATGAATCAGTGGCAACAGCCTCTTCTGTACCACAACCCTGCTTATACGCAAATTGTTAAGGGTCAAGTTTGTCTTTTAATGTACTGACAAGATATTGGAGCAGTTGTGTAGGGAAATAAGTGCAGATGCTGCTTCAAAGCGAAGGTATCACAAAATGCTGGAGTAACTCAACGGGTCAGGCAGCATCTCAGGAGAGAAGGAATGGGTGACGTTTCGGGTCGAGACCCTTCTTCAGACTGATGTCAGGGGAGGGGGCGGGACAAAGAAAGGATGTAGTTACTACAGTGTAGAAGACCAAACTCAAGAGAATTAGACCAGAAACAAAAGTAATAAGGACATGGACAACTGAAAGTAGGGAACAACTGAAAGGCTGTTTTGATTTGACAAATTGGGAAATATTTCAGGAGGGGTCACGAGATGAAATAACTACAGTTACAAATGATTACATAGTTTTTGTGTACAGCTGCTTGTCCCCACAAAGGAAATTAAAATTTATCCAAATAATAAATCATATGTGACAAATGACATTAAAAAGTTTATAATTACAAGGAAAGTGGCTTTCAAAAGCAAAGATTCTGGAGCGCTTAGACAGATAGAAAAAGAGCTGAAAATTAGATTGAGAGAAGCAGTGACACCTTCGACTTGCTACATCCTTTCCTTGTCCCACCCCCTCCCCTGACATCAGTCTGAAGAAGGGTCTCGACCCGAAACGTCACCCATTTCTTCTCTCCTGAGATGCTGCCTGACCCGCTGAGTTACTCCTGCATTTTGTGATACCGTTGCTTTGTATCAGCATCTGCAGTTATTTTCCTACACAACTGCTCCAATATCTTGTCAGTACAATAAAAGACAAACTTGACCCTTACCAATTTGCATTTCAGCAGGGTTGTGGTACAGAAGAGGCTGTTGCCACTCGGATTCATATCATCTATAAGCATTTAGACAAACCTAACACCTATGCAAGAGCCCTCTTTCTAGATTTTTCGTCAGCTTTCAACACAATACAAGCAGACTCTTTGGTGTCAAAAATGGTCGAGCAGGAATTGAACCCATACTTGATTCACTTTTATGCCTCTTTCCTCACTAACAGAGTCCAGCTCGCAAAGGTGAACAATACACTTTCATCTGCCATCACGACCAATGTTGGAGCTCCACAGGGTTGTGTGAGTTCAACTATGCTTTTTATTTTTTACACTGGCGACGGTCGTATAGATAAACCAAATCAATACATTCTAAAGTATTCTGATGATACAGTTTTAATATCTCTGTTGAGTAAATCAGACAACCCTGAGCTGCACCAACATGACGTAAACAAAGTGGTCGAGTGGAGAAATAATAATGCTCTTGAGATTAATACAAAGAAAATGAAAGAAATAGTATTTGGTTCACCGTCTGACTCTCATATGGTTTCTATTATGATCCATAATGAAAAAATCAAGCAGGTGTGTTCATTTAAATACTCGGGTGTGATGAAAGACCATCTGCTATCCTGGAAAGACCACATTGAATCTGTCTGCAAAAGGACAAAACAAAGAATTTATTTTCTCCGCTGCCTTAGGTCCTTTGGGGCGCGTGGACAAATTCTTCTTCTGTTCCTTACTTCTGTGTGTTCTTCAGTATTGTAATACTACATGGTACAAGTGTTTGTCCACCACTTTAAAGTCAAAACTGCTCCACCAAATGAAAATCTGCTCAAAGATCGCCGGTGAACCCCTTGAGAAACTCTATGAATCAGCCGACCACAATAACATGCTAAGGTTGGCCAACACCATTGTCCCTGACCCCGACATTGTCCTGAACAGTGAATACGAATTGTTACCGTAAATCGGAGGGACAGGGTGCCAAGATTTAATAAGGTTAGGCTGAAGCACTCTTTTGTGCACCAGTCAATCCAGAAACTAAACATAGAACTTAATCCCAGATCAAATGTACGTTGAAGGGTCTTGAATGTGTCGTCATTTGTGATTGTAATGTTATGGTGAATAAATGTATCCTCGTTTCTTGTCTTACATTCTTTGTCTTTGTTGATGTTGCAAGTGGAGCTGCTGAGATGCAAGAAAAATTTAAGACCACAAATAAGCATTGTGTCTTGAAAATATAAAAATGCTGTAGGTACAGTGAATCTTTAAAACTCTTTGGGTTCCCTCGAAGTGTTTTTTAACCATGCGCAATATGAAATGCCTTCAATAAACCGACTTGTTTGTTAAATTCAACACTGATCTTGGAGCTGTTTTATTTGTGTTTGTGCTGATCTGTGCAAAGCCAGATACAGTGTATGCATACAGCACAGAATTCCCTTCCACATTTATAAAATGCTAAAGCAGGTATTTGTTGTGCACTGAATAATGAACAACAAATCAGAACAACAAATCGTCTCCAACAGTGGAGTTTTCTCCACTCTCCAATGCATGGATCGCTGCTGCTGGAGTGGTGTTGCACTGTGAAGTACTTGCACCCGGTGTGTCTTTCCCTTCGTCAGGACGTGCGCTTGCTTCACCTGGAAAGTTTCCAGTCCGGTTTCAGGACCCACCACAGCGCAGAGTCTGCCTTGTTGAAGGTACACAACGACCTGCTTCTCGCCATCGACACCGGGGACTGTGCAATCTTGCTCCTTCTCGACCTCAGCGCAGCGTTCGACACAGTGGACCACACCATCCTTATTGACCGTCTCCAGTACGGGGTTGGCGTTGATGGCACTGCCCTGAGCTGGTTTGTTTCCTATCTCAAAAATAGGAGTTTCTCCATCAACATAGGCAATTATTCCTCTTCCCCAGCTAGCCTCTCCTGCGGGGTTCCACAAGTCTCCATCCTAGGCCCCATTCTCTTCTCTCTATACATGCTCCCCCTCGGCCAAATCATTCAAAGGCACAGCATTTCTTTCCACTGCTATGTGGATGACACACAGCTTTATCTCCCCTGAAACCCAACAACCGGTCAAATTTAATCAGCCTCATGCACTGCCTTGAGGACATAAAATGTTGGATGGCACAGAACTTCCTTCAACTAAACGAGAGCAAGTCTGAGGTCATCCTATTTCCCCCCCCCTCCCCCCGACTCCATCAAAACGATAACAGGCAACCTTGGAAGCCTATCCTCCCTAGTCAAACTGCATGTCAAAAACCTTGGCGTGATATTTGACTCTGCATTAAAGTTTGACAAGCAAGTCAACGCTGTGGTAAAAGCCAGCTTCTTCCAGCTTCGTACCATAGCTAACATCAAACCATTCCTCCAATTTGACGACATTGAAAAAATCATTCACGCATTCATTTACTCCCGCCTAGACTACTGCAACTCCCTATACACTGGGATCAGCCAATCATCCCTGTCCCGCCTGCAATTGGTCCAAAACGCCGCAGCGAGATTCCATGACGTGTACCCGTAAAAGGGACCACATCACCCCGATTCTGGCCTCTCTCCACTGGCTCCCAGTACAGTACAGAATCAACTTCAAGCTCCTCCTATTCACATACAAAGCCCTAAACGGGCTTGCCCCCCCATATCAAAAATCTTCTAACCCACCACTCTATCTCCAGGTCCCTCAGGTCGGCCGACTTGGGGCTACTGACTATCCCGCGGTCTCGGCTTAAGCTCAGGGGTGACCGCACTTTTGCGGTTGCAGCTCCGAGACTGTGGAACAGCATCCCTCTCCCCATCAGAACTGCCCCCTCCATCGACTCCTTTAAGTCCAGGCTCAAAACCTATTTCTACTCCCTAGCGTTTGAGGCCCTCTGAGGGGGTGCTGTGAACTATTTATGTATGTGCTGTTATGTTTGTGTGCCATTGTATGTTCGTTTCTTAGTAGCTGAACTGATGTACAGCACTTTGGTCAAATAAAATTGACTTGACTTGACTTGACCCTCGCAGTGGATCCTCATCTGGTCCACAGGTCTGAGGGTCTCTGAACCAAATCATCAGGTTCGACAGCCAAGAGGAGAAAATCATTGTCACTGTTCAGTGTGACTCAGACAAGATAGTGCTGTGTCTGAGTGCAGGATCTTCAGCTGTTGCTGCCATTTATTGGTTGGGGAACAATTCCATTGTGATGAAGTTCCACATGGACAATGGTCACCCTGGTGAAAAGCGCAAAACTAACGCAGTGCAACAACTGCCATCCTTTCCACAGTCAATGTCACAATGAGCAGATGATGCAAAACAATAACGACTGAACTCACAAGAAAAGAATGGTTTATTGAAGTTATATGGAACACCTCAAAGTGTTTCAAATGCAAACAAAAATAAAGGAACAGCAATTTTGAAATAAACACTGAATATTTGGAACTGCTGCCGATTTCAAATGTTCTGATTTTATTTCAAATTTGCAGCAGCTGCAGGTTTTGGAAATTAGATCTTGTGAAAGGTTATTGATCTGATACGTTGAGAGCCTGCCTCTACACTGGTGCTGCTGGACAGAACAACTCACTTTTCCTCTTATTACACTTGTCACAGTGCACAGCGGGAGCCAGGGCTGCTTCATGGAGTGAAGCATAAACAGAAAATGCTGCAAACATTCAGCAAGTCAGGCAGCACCTGTGGAGAGAGAAGCAAGGGTCAGGGCAAAGACCCTCCAATCTATGTGGAAAAGAGACTAAAAACTAGTTTCAAGCCACAGAGAAGATCTGAAGTACTGTGTGGCACATGGGGAATATCTCTGATTGGGCAAGACCAGCTTCATCATGTGGAACAGTTGCAGATGAGATCTGGCCAATGTGTTTAACGTGGCAATTAGGGAGAGAACAACAAGGAACAAATGCTGTTGATGAGGGGAGTAGGAGGCAGTTGTGTTCGATAATAAAAAGGAACATTTATAGGGCAATGGGACATGCCCAGCAGGTCAGCCTGCCCTCATGGAGGGCGGAGATCTGGGGCAATATTGCAGGTGGATGACTTACGGCAGTAATGGCCAGTTCTGGTGCGGACAAAGACCAATTCTTCTCAAACATGCCTTGGGCCTCCATATGTTGCGGCACAGTGGCTCAACTGTAGAGTTGCTGCCTTACAGCGAATGAAGTACCAGAGACATGGATTTGATCCTGACTACATGTGCTCTCTGTACGGAGTTTGTACGTTCTCCCCGTGATATGCGTGGGTTTTCTCCGAGATATTCTCACACTCTACAGACGTACAGGTATGTAGGTTAGTTGGTTTTGTAAATGTAAAATTTGTCCCCAGTGGGTATAGATAGTGTTAATGTGAGGGGATCGCTGGTCGGCGCGGACCCAGTGGGCCATGAGGGCCTGTTTCCACACTGTATCTCTAAACTAAACTAAACTAAATTACAGTGCTGGAGGCCATAGAAGAGAGATCAAAGTGGATGGGGAATTAAAATGGTGCCAAGCTCACATCCCTCAAGTCCTGGCAACGTCCTCAAATCTTTTCTGAACCCTTTCAAGAATCAACACACGAGTTTGCTTTGCCTGTTTTCTAATTATACTCAATGGTGTCTGCAAAGCCATTCAATACCAAACTGCTCATAAGATTTCCGGAATGATGCTACCCTCTTAGCTCAAATTATTAAAAAACTTCCCCCACCACTTTCCTCTGTGAATAATGATGAATGGAGATCAGATGCCCCTGACAACTTCAAGAATTTGCGTTTACATCAGTGCAGACGTGCTCTCATCTACATTGCCCAAACTTGGTGAAAACATAACGTTTTGAAGGATTTGAAGATGGGAAGTCCAATGCTTGGGTGTGGCCTGATCAGTGAAGACTTGACTGCCAATGGTGGAACAAAGAAACGTACAGACGTCATGAGAGGAATAGATCGGGTAGGCACACGGTCTCTTGCCCAGAGTAGGGGAATCGAGAACCAGAGGGCATAGGTTTTAGCTGAGGGGGGAAAGATTTAATTGGAACCTGAGGGGTAACTTTTTCACACAAAGAGTGGTAGGTGTATGGATTGAGCTGCCGGAGGGGATGGTGGAGACAGGCACTATAGCAATGTTCAAGAAACGTTTAGACAAGTACTTAAATGGGACAGGTTCAGAGGGATATGGGACAAATGCAGGCAGATGGGACTGGTGTAGATGGGACATGTTGGCCGGTGTGGGCAGGTTGGGCCGAAGGGCCTGTTTCCATGTTGTGAGACTCTGCGATTCTATGACTGCAACATCCAAGAAACCAGAGTTGGAGGATTGCTGTGATCTTAGAAGCTAAAGTTGGAAAGGCTGGAAAGAGTTATAGGGACAGGGAGGCACAAGACTCTAGGGCGGTCACGGTGGCGAAGCGGTAGAGTCGCTGCCTTACAGTGAATGCAGCGCTGGACACCCGGGTTCGATCCCGACTACGGGTGCTGTCTGTACGGAGTTTGTACGTTCTCCCCGTGACCTGCGTGGGTTTTCTCTGAGATCTTTGGTTTCCTCCCACACTCCAAAGACGTACAGGTTTGTAGGTTAATTGGCTTGGTAAATATAAAAATTGTCCCTAGTGGGTATAGGATAGTGTTAATGTGTGGGGATCGCTGGTCGGCGCGGACCCGGTGGGCTGAAATGGCCAATTTCTGCGCTGTATCTCGAAACTGAACTAAACTAAACATTCAGTAAAAATCGGTTAAGTGGCTATGATGTTTGGTAGGTTAGGTGTATTAAATGCATTTTCAACCTACGATATTTTTGCTTTAGGATGGGTTTATCGGAGCGTAACCCCGCCGTTAGTCGAGGTACACCTCTACACATATTTCTCTTCACAAATGATGCTGCCATAGTATTGCTTCACACAACCTCTGTGGAACGTTCTTGTCAATGTATCAAATGTTTATTTGGAGGAACAACAGGATTGCTGTTGCTGACAAGACCATTGTGCTGAGTCCACCAGCTCAAGTGGATCCTCCTGAACCACAGCCAAGTATTTCACAGGAATACCTTTAGAATTAGAAATTACTTTTTCACTTGGGGCGGTGTGTGAATTTAACTTTCAACTTCAACAGCAAAGAGAACTATATCTCTCTCACTTATAATTCATGTGTGGGCTGACTACATATCTCCCAGTTAAAAAAAATGCCTCAGATTTAAAATTCTTTAGTTTCAGTTTACTTCATTGTCACGTGAAAAGATTTTCTGTTGCGTGCTAACCAGTCAGCAGAAAGACAATACATGATTATATTCGATCCATTTACAGTGGATCGATACATGATAAGGGAATAATGTTTAGTGCAAGGTAAAGCCAGTAAAGTCCAATCAAGGAAAGTCCACGGGTCACCAAAGAGGTAGATAGTAGTTCAGCACTGCTCTCTGGTTGTGGTCGGATGATTCAGTTGCCTGATAACAGCTGGGATGAAACATTCCCTGAATCTGGAGGTGTGCGTATTCATATCATATCATATATATACAGCCGGAAACAGGCCTTTTTCGGCCCACCAAGTCCGTGCCGCCCAGCGATCCCCGTACATTAACACTATCCTACACCCACTAGGGACAATTTTTACATTTACCCAGTCAATTAACCTACATACCTGTACGTCTTTGGAGTGTGGGAGGAAACCGAAGATCTCGGAGAAAACCCACGCAGGTCACGGGGAGAACGTACAAACTCCTTACAGTGCAGCACCCGTAGTCAGGATCGAACCTGAGTCTCCGGCGCTGCATTCGCTGTAAAGCAGCAACTCTACCGCTGCCACTTCTGTAACTTTTGTCTGATGGGAGAGGGGAGAAGAGGGAGTGGCCAGGGTGCGACTCATCCTTGATTATGCTGCTGGCCTTGCCGAGGCAGCGTGAGGTGTAAATGGAGTCAATGGGAGGGTGGTTGGTTTGTGTGATGGTCTGGGCTGCGTCCACAATTGTCTACAATTTCTTGCGGTCTTGGATGGAGCTGTTCCCAAACCAAGCTGTGCTGCATCCTGATAAAATGCTTTCTATGGTGCATCTGTAGAAGTTGGTGAGAGTTGTTGGGGACATGCCAAACTTCCTCAGTCTTCTAAGGAAGTAGAGGTGTTGGTGTGCAATTTCCATGTATTCTTTTCCATGTGTGTTCTTTTCCATGTTTTCAAATACCTTCATATTAACTCCTTACCCGAACAACCTCCATCTTTCATCTCTGTAATCTCCTCTCGTACAACACTCATCAATCTTCATTCGTTAATCCTAGAATTGGAGGATGTAGCTTCAGATACCACAGCTGGCATTAAGGAATGGGTGGCGCAGTGGTAGAGTTGCTGCCTTACAGTGCCAGGGTCCCGGGTTCGAGCCCAACCACCGGTGCTGCTGTACAGAGTTTATATGTTCTCACTGTGACCTGCGGGGTGTTTTTCTGAGATCTTTGGTTTCCTCCTACACTTCAAAGACCTATAGGTTTCTGGGTTCATTGGCTTGGTATAAGTGTAAATTGTCCCGAGTGTAGGACGGTGTTAATGTGCGGGGATCGCTGGTCGGCGCGGACCCGGTGGGCCGAATGGCCTGTTTCCGCGCTGTATCCCTAAACTAAAGCTCGTGGTTCTGCAATTCTTTCCTGAAATCTCCCCTCACTTTCCTAAATTGATGCTGCTTAAAAGTTTGCTCTCTGACCAAGCGTTTAGTCAACTCTATTCCAATTTCTTCTGTAGTGGTTTTGTATCCAGTACTGTTTGATACTGCTGCATGGGAGACTGTGTTGTATTGAGAGTGGTGCAGCCGGCAAGGTTAGCCCATGGCTGAGCATTTATGCAGAGTTTATATCCTCTAATTAATGTAGTACAAACACTCAGTTTAGTTTAGTTTAGTTTAGTTTAGAGATACAGCGCGGAAACAGGCCCTTCGGCCCACCAGGTCAGCGCCGACCAGCGATCCCCGCACATTAACATTATCCTACACCCACGAGGGACAATTTTTACATTTGCCCAGCCAATTAACCTACAAACCTGTACGTCTTTGGAGTGTGGGAGGAAACTGAAGATCTCGGAGAAAACCCACGCAGGTCACGGGGAGAACGTACAAACTCTGTACAGACAGCACCCGTGGCTGGGATGGAACCCGGGTCTCCGGCGCTGCATTCGCTGTTAGGCAGCAACTCTACCGCTGCGCCACCAATACATCAAAAACAGATTCAGTGTTTAATCATGATGAGTCAACAACCTTTGTCTCAATGTCAGCAAAACAATGGAGATAGAGATCGGCTTCAGGAAGTGAAGCGGTTCACATACCCCAGTTTGCATTAACGGCGCTGAAGTAGAGATGGTTGAAAACTTCAAATTCCTGGGAGTCAATATCACCAACAACTTCTCCTTGTCCACCCATATTGAAACAATAACCAAGAAAGCACACCAATGCCTCTACTTCCTTAGAAGGCTTAGGAAGTTCAGCATGTCCCCAACAACTCTCACCAACTTCTACCATGGAAAGCATTTTATCAGGATGCATCACAGCGTGGTTTGGGAACAGCTCCATCCAAGACCGCTAGAAATTGCAGCGAATCGTGGACGCAGCCCAGACCATCACACAAACCAACCTCCCTCCCATTGACTCCGTTTACACCTCACGCTGCCTCGGCAAGGCCAGCAGCATAATCAAGGACGTGTCTCCCCTCTCCCATTGGGCAAAAGGCACAGAAGTGTGAAAACGCACACCTCCAGATTCCCAGCTGTTATCAGGCAACCAAATCATCCTACCATAACCAGACAGCAGGTCTGAACTACTATCTACCTCATCAGACTACCTTTGATCGGACTTTACTGGCTTTACCTTGCACTAAACGTTACTCCCTTATCGCGTATCTGTGAATGGCTTGATTGTAATCATGTATTGTCTTTCCGCTGACTGGTTAGCACGCAACAAAAGTTTTTCACTGTACCTTGGTACACGTGACAATAAACTAAACTGCAACTGCTTTCTGTTTTAGCAGACTTGCTGCTGAATCTGCAGTCAGGATTTAATCACAGTGTTGTTTGGAGATGCAGCCCAGACAGGGTTATACAGATAGCAGATACTCTCTGGGGCTTTGCCCCTTCTCAACTGTGAGGTTTGCAGACTAGCTAACTCAAGATATCAATTTGGAACAGCGCTGATTTCTTTCATATAATGCAGGAGGAGAAAATTGTTTTTTGGCTTTTGATAAAGTGCCCATATGGATTATTGTGATCCCGGGACATGCACATACCACCAGCCGAGAGTGGGCAGCAGTGGGAGGTTAATGACAGAGTGCCGCGCGCCTTCATCAGGCAGAACATGAGGTGTGCCTCTACATAAGTATTGCCAATTTCCCTTACCTACGCACCCAACACAAGGGCTTGTGTAGGAAAGAACTGCAGATGCTGGCTGAAACCGGAGAGAGACACAAAAAAAGCTGGAGTAACTCAGCGGGTCGGACAACATCTCTGGAGAGAAGGAACAGGTGACGTTTCGGGTCGAGACCTTCAGACTGACAGTCAGGGGAAAGGGAAACGGGAGATACTGTGGAGATGGTGATGTAGAGAGATATAGAACAAATGAACGAAAGATGTGCAAAAAAATAACGATGATAAAGAAAACAGGCCATTGTCAGCTGTGGGCTAGGTGAAAACGAGTTACAGACAATGAGACTCAACTAGATGACTTTGAAGCTGATACGACTTGGGTTGGGGGTGGGGGGGGGGGTGGAGAGAGGGAATGCAGCGGCTACTTAAAGTTAGAGAAATCAATATTCATACCACTGGGGTGTAAGCTGCCCAAGCGAAATATGAGATGCTGTTCCTCCAATTTGCATTGAGGCAAAGAGGGCGAACTGATAAGTTCAAATGTGAGATGCTGCTGCTTGATCAAAACAAGCAGTCAAGGTATCACAAAATGCTGGAGTAACTCAGCAGGTCAGGCAGCATCTAGGAGAGAGGGAATGGGTGACGTTATGGGCCTTCTTCAGTCTGAAGAAGGGTCTCGACCCGAAACGCCACCCATTCCCTCTCTCCTAGATGCTGCCTGACCTGCTGAGTTACTCCAGCATTTTGCGATACCTTCGGTTTGTACCAGCATCTGCAGTTATTTTCCTACAAAGCAAGCAGTCACATCTCTGCTAGGGTGGTGGCACGTGGTGGACGATGAGAGCATGGTGACCTGTGCGTGGGAGAGATGAGGGTGGAGAGGCTATTGTACACTAGCAACCCCACCCTTTGGGCCTCAGGAGCGGGGTTCCAGTGGCACGGTCAGACGTCACGGCTGGAAACTCCCTCGCCGACAGTGGGCGGCCATGTCTTCTGTCACGCATTCACGTGCCCCTTGCTCTCCACAGTGCACGGCTGAGACGCCTTCATGACCCGTGAACCCTGCACTGGGTTCCCTCCACCCAATCCGCCGGAACAGACTCTAGGGTGGTCACGGTGGCGCAGCGGTAGAGTTGCTGCCTTACAGCGAATGCAGCGCCGGAGACCCGCGTTCCATCCCAACTACGGGTGCTGTGTTTACAGAGTTTGTACGTTCTCCCCGTGACCTGCGTGGGTTTTCTCTGAGATCTCCGGTTTCCTCCCACGCTCCAAAGACGTGCAGGTTTGCTGGATTGATAAATGTAAAAATTGTCCCGTGTGTGTGGGATAGTGTTAATGTGCGGGAATCGCTGGTCGGCGCGGACCCGGTACGCTGTATCTCTAAACTAAACTAAACTAAACTAAACTAAACTAAACTAAACTAAACTAAACTAAACTAAACTAAACTAAACTAAGCCTGCTGGGCTCAGCATATCTGCTATCCAGTTTAGAAAAAGGCCCAAAAGATTTTTAATTTACTTAGTGACTTTTGCAACCTCAGAATATTACAGCCTGGTAGACACAACTTAAAGTGTAGAGTGTCTCTCTGGTAATGAAAGATACACACAGTAGCTGCCAATGTACACACAAGTTCACAGAAGCAGTGACGAACAAATAACCAGGTCATTTTAGGACCTTTAGCAGCGTTATGAATGATCAGCAATCAATATTAGTCATGCCGGCAGCAGCTGCTCTCTCTGCCAAGTTTTTTCCATAAAAAATGAAAGACAAAGACAGACACAAAAAGCTGGAGTAACTCAGCGGGTCAGACAGCATCTCTGGAGAAAAGGTATAGATGACGTTTCAGGTCGAGACCCATTCTTGAGACTGCAACTCTCAGACACCTCCTCCTATTTATCCTTGGACCATGACCCCACAGATGAGCACCAGGCCACAGTCTCACACACCATTTCTGATTTTATCACTCCCGGCTGTCTGCCTTACAAAGCCTTCAACCTTATCGTTTCCCAGCCTCGGATTTATCTTCTCCCCAAAATCCATAAGCAGAACTGCCCTGGCAGACCCAGTGTGTTGCTGCTTGCTCCAGTCCCACTGAATTACACCTCCATAAAAAATTGAAGGTATTTATTCACAAAATGCTGGAGTAACTCAGCAGGTCAGGCAGCATCTCAGGAGAGAAGGATTGGGTGACGTTTCGGGTCGAGACCCTTCTTCAGTCTGAAGAAGGGTCTCGACCCGAAATGTCACCCATTCCTTCTCTCCTGAGATGCTGCCTGACCTGCTGAGTTACTCCAGCATTTCGTGAATAAATACCTTCGATTTGTACCAGCATCTGCAGTTATTTTCTTATACTCCATAAAAAAATTAATTGATCATGTCCATACTACAGTATTGGCAACAGCTCTATTTATCCTGACTTGTTTTGTTTTAGTGAAGATGTTTACTTACATTGATCTTGAGCTTTACATTTTAATTGCATTAATTTCTGGGTTTTCATGTGCTGAGATGCACTGATCGACAGACTGAAGCTGCACTCTCATAACACATTAGTGTGGCCGTGAATGACTCATTTTCTGGTCGTCTTGCTTGCAGTGGTAGAATAATCTGGGCTATTGATTTCTGTTTGGTTGTTTCATTTGTCTCAGGGAATGGTTGTGTGGGTGACCATTAACCCCAGCATCTCTGTGTGAGATCCATCCTCACAGATACTGGCCTCTGCAGTAAATTGGCCATTTGGCATTGCATGAACTCCGGCAAGATCTAATTAGTGAGTCGGAGGTATCCTGTATTAATATCAATATCACATCTGAATTATTTAATGCTGAATTAATTTAGGGCTTTATTAATATTGATTGATTCTAAAAATCTATTTTGACATATTGTGTCAGTCACATTTAATGACCGGTATTTTTTTTTTTAGATGCTGGATGTTTTGCAGACAAATGTTTGAGTAAGCCCTGGGCGCCGGACTATAACCACTTAAGAAGTAATGAGATCGCAAGAGTGGATATTCATTAATGAATGAACATTATGTCCAAAATAAAAACGGAATTATCTTCTCATTAACTCTTTAATCTGATGTCTTTTCTGTTCGGAGTAGAGTGTAATTCCATGAAAATAAAACAGAAACAGCACTTTTCTCTTCCATTAGACAACTTTCAGCCATGTCCCCAGTACTGATCGTTAAACAAGACATACGGTATCGTTCAGCAGTATGGCAGCGCAGGTTGGGCGGAGTGATGGTGCAGCGGTAGAGTTGCTGCCTTACAGCACCAGAGACCCACGTTCGATCCCGACTACGGGTGCTGTCTGTAAGCAGTTTGTACGTTCTCCCCGTGACCTGCGTGGGTTTTCCCCGAGATCTCCGGTTTCCTCCCACAATCCAAAGATGTACAGGTTTGTAGGTTAATTGTCTTGGTATAAATGTAAATTGTCCCTGGTGTGTGTAGGATAGTGTTAGTGTGCGGGCGATCGCCGGTCAGCGTGGACTCAGTGGGCAGAAGGGCCTGTTTCCATGCTGTATCACTAAACTAAACTAAACTAAACTAAATATCCAGTTTATGCTCAACGATCGTCACTAGTTATAAATTACATTCTTTGTCTTTGTTTGCTCGTAGTTTGCTTGATAATTAAAATATCCTATCAGGTATTGTTTACTGTAAAATGCTGCATCCTGTAATAATGCAACATAAGGATACAAAATGTGTGCAAGGCATTGGACTGTTACATGAAAACTGATTTTGTATGAAGAGACCATTTGGAGGTAGTGAGGCCAGTTCGTTGGATGCTTTCAAGAGAGAGCTGGATAGAGCTCTTAAGGATAGCAGAGTGAGGGGGTATGGGGAGAAGGCAGGAACGGGGTACTGATTGAGAGTGATCAGCCATGATCGCATTGAATGGCGGTGCTGGCTCGAAGGGCTGAATGGCCTACTCCTGCACCTATTGTCTATTGTCTATTGTCTATTGACCATGGAATTTCCATAGTGGGAGGCATATCTGAGCCCCGTGGGCAGTTTCCATTCTAACCGATGCCAAGGCACCAACTCCTCCCTCAATTTCAGTAAGACATAGGAGATTGGGATTGACTTCGGGAAGAGAAGCAGTACACACACCCCCACATACAATGACGTTAATGACATAGAGAGGGTTTAAAGCTTCAAGTACTGAGGAATAAATATCACCATCAATTTGCCATGGACCAGCCACATTGAAGCAATGGCCAAGAAAGCACACACACTAGGCTTAGAAAGTTTGGTACGTCCCCAATAACTCTCACCAACTTCAACCGATGCGCTATAGAAAGCATTTCATTGGGATCCATCACAGCATGGTTTAGGAACAGCTCCAACCAAGACCGCAAGAAATTGCAGAGAGATGTGGATGAAGCCCAGACCGTCACGCAAACCAACCTTCCTTCCATGGTCTCTATCTACACTTCACGCTGCCTCAGCAAGGCCACCAGCATAATCAAGGACCAGTCTCACCCTGGTCACTCACATTTTTTCCCTCTCCCATCAGGCAAGACGTGTAGAGGTTTGAAAATACATACCTCCAGGTTCAGGGACAGTTTCTTCCCAGCTGTTATCAGACAACTAAGCACAACTGCAATCCTGACCTCCCATCTACCTCATTGGAGATCTTTGAACTATCTTTAATCGGATGTTATCGGATGTTATCTTGTACTAAATGTTGTACCTGTTATCCTTTATCTGTACATTATGGATGGCTTGATGGTAATAATGTATGGTTTTTTATTTAACTGAATAGCACGCAAACAAAAGTTTTTCATTGCACGTAAAAATAATTTAATAAACTAAACTAATAAACACTTCACCTGCATGAAAGTGATTATTATTACAATTGAGACATTTACACCATTATGGTTTTAAGCATATCAAGTTATATTTTATGTTTACTTTCCAACTTATTCAAGATATCCGACTATCAACCTACACTTCATTCCCCTTTCAATCCTGGAATAGTTATCAAAGTTTTGAAGACTGTTTCAATGCTCATTGGAAAGAGTAGAGATCAGAGATTCACAGTGAACAGTGAACTGTTTGACAGGATTTATGACACACGGATGCGAGGTTTTTGTTGCCATGTTATCCCACAACTGCCCCCAGGACACGTGGTCACATGGACTTTGATCTTGCTTACCTAAGGGCACGATAGTTATTCTGGCACCCTGCGATCAAATCTCCCTCCTCTACACTAACTCATTAAAACCGTGATATCATCGACGAATTCAAACATGGCTTTGGAGCATTCTGGCTACACATAGAAACATAGAAAACAGGTGCAGGAGGAGGCCATTTAGCCCTTTGAGCCAGCACCGCCATTCATTGTGATCATGGCTGATCATCCACAATCAGTAACCTGTGCCTGCTTTCTCCCCATATCCCTTGATTCCACCAACCCCTAGAGCTCTATCTAACTCTCTTTTAAATTCATCCAGTGAATTAGCCTCCACTGTCTTCTGTGGGGGCATCTGGCGGCCATCTTATATGAGGACCGCCCCCCCCCCCCCCCCGACTGCGCCTGCGCTGGTTTTTAAAAACTTTAAAATGTGAATAACTTAAAAAATATAACACCAATTTCAATAAAACGACCATTTTTACCATTAAAGCGACGACGGTGAGTAAGGTGGGCCTAAAATTGTTGCGCTATCTTGTACTGTTTTGGCTGAAGTTCGATCACAAACAAACAGACAAACGAGAGTTTTAGTATATAGAGCTAGTTCTGATAATAAATCTGAAAAGCTGCAGCAAGTAAGAATTTCACTATTCAATTCCTAGTGCATAAGACAACTAAGCATTTATGACTATTGATACTGTTTATATTAGCACTGAATGAGAAATCTAACCTCCATACCTTCGAGGATGGCATAGATTTACACTTAATCAATCCAAACCATTGACTGGGGTTTGTACTTTGACTCAAGATGTGGAGCATCCTAATTCCATGAGAAGTTTAAAGTTTGGACATGAAGTATAAATTGTTATCGTCGAAAGTATGGTTTTCTACAGCAGGCAGCGAGATATTACAATGGGCCATGTCAACATTTCACACACAGGACATTTTACATTCCCGATCTAACTGACTTACACGTTACCCCATCAGCAATGTAAGGGTTAACGTGTACCGTGAGCATCTTTAGTTTCGTTTAGTTTAGAGATACAGATCAGAAACAGGCCCATCGGCCCACTGAGTCCGCGCCGACCAGTGATCCCCGCACATTAACACTATTCTACATGCACGAGGGACAATTTACAATTTCACCAAACCAGTTAGCGTGTAAACCTGTCTTTGGAGTGTGGGATGAAACCGTAGATCCCAAAGAAAGCCCACGCAGGTCACAGGGAGAACGTACAAACTCCGTACAGACAGCACCCGTAGTCAGGATCGAAACCGGGTCCTGGCGCTGTAAGGCGGCAACTCTACCGCTGCGCCACCGTGCTGTCCGACTTTCATTTTCTGTTTGAACTCTGAACATACTCAGGCTAAAGCAGTTACCCAAAACACCAATTAACACATGTTTTGGGGATAGCTATGAATTGTATTGGCATGTTAACTTAGATGTTGTTCAATATTATACGACTTTTTCATAAATGAACCAGTTTCATGCAGGAAGCCAAGCGTGCATATATAAGGACCATTCTTTAGTTTAGTTTAGTTTAGTTTAGAGATACAGAGTGGAAACAGGCCCTTCGGCCCACCGAGTCCACACCGACCAGCGATCCCCGCGCATTAACACTATCCCACACACACTGGGGACAATTTTACATTTAGACATTTATACTAAGCCAATTAACCTACAAACCTGTACGTTTTTGGAGTGTGGGAGGAAACTAAAGATCTTGGAGCAAACCCACGCAGTCACGGGTAGAATGTACAAACTCCGTACAGACAGCACCCGTAGTCAGGATGGAACCCGGGTCTCCGGCGCTGCAAGCGCTGTAAGGCAGCAACTCTACCGCTGCGCCACCGTGTCGCGCGGATTTCATTTTCTTTTTGAACTCAGAACATACTCAGGCTGAAGCAGTTACCCAAAACACCAATTAATACATTTTAATGGGATAGCTATTAATAGGATTGGCATATAAACTTAGATGTTGTTCAGCATTATATGACTTTTTCATAAATAAATCAGTTTAGTGCAGGAAGCCAAGCAAGCTGACTTATGCTTATACATTAAAAAAAATCCAATTCAAAGCCTCATTACATTCTTCTGTTCACACCAAGATATATTCTGGAGAAGGCACATCCATGAGACCTGACCGAGGACGTGTGAGCTCACTGATTGAGACTCCTGTGGAATGAAGATGGAGTAATGGAAGGTGAAGCTACCTTCTACAAGGCAACCTTCAGAATGAAGGATTCCACCAAGGAGAATATGTCGGAGCCGGGACCATACCTTACTGGTAGTTTACCCATGGTCAGTGCACCCAAAGGTTGCAAGGTACGAGTCTGACCAACAATGTGAGAAGTGTGTAGGAAGGAATCCGAAGATAGACACAAAATGCTGTAGCATCTCAGCGGGTCAGGCAGCATCTGTGGAGAGAAGGAATGGGTGAGGTTTTGGGTCGAGACCCTTCTTCAGACTGAGAGTCAGGGGAAAGGGAAACGGGAGAAATAGACAGTGATGTAGAGAGATATAGAACAAATGAATTAAAGATATGCAAAAAAGTAACGACGACAGAGAAAAGTGAGGTGTTGCAGTTTGGGATGTCTAACATGGGCAGGACCCACACAGTGAACAGTTGGGCTCTGGGGAGTGTTGTAGAGCAGAGGGATCTAGGGGTGCAGGTGCATGGTTCCTTGAAGATGGAGTCGCAGGTCGATATGGTGGTTAAAAAGGTGTTTGGCATATTGGCCTTCATCAGTCAGAGTATTGAGTATAGAAGTTGGGAGATCATGTTGCAGTTGTATAACACGTTGGTGAGGCCCCGTTTAGAGTATTGTGTTCAGTTATGGGCACTATGTATGAGTCTGCAATCATCTAGCACCCAATTTTACATTAACATTACTCCAATAGATTTATTTTCCCGACATTCCCATCAACTTGCCCACAGATACTCCCAATCATCAACGTACGAGGGGCAATTTCCAATGTACATGTTTTCGGGGTGAGGGGGGAAACCGGAGCTCCCAGAGGAAACCCACGCAGTCACAAAGCGTAAAATGGCGGCGCTGCCCTAGCAGCTGCGGCTTATCTGCGGTCCGTTTGTCTTTTGTGTTTTTTGTCTTAATTGTAGTGTTTAGATGTGATGTAGTGATTTTTGTGGTTGTGTACTATGTGTGTGGGGGGGGAAACTGTAAAATTGTAAAACTGTCTCTTCCGAACAGAGACCTGACCTTTGTTTTCTGGGCCGTGTCTCCGTTCCCGCTGCGGCCTACCATCGGCCAAACACCTGGAGCTGGCGGCCTCCAGCTGGGACCATTGGGGCTCTGGTTCGCAGAGCCCGTGGACCGGACTTACCATCAGCTGTCTTCGGAGGCTGCGGGAGCGTCTGCGACTCGCTTGCGGAGGCTTCGGCCGCGGGCCGCGTGGATGTCGGTAGCGTGGGCCACGTGGATGTCGGTAGCTCGCAGCCCCCTGGGTGGGGGCCGACATCAGGAGCTCCGGCAGCGGCAGCGTGTTCGCCCGCCCCGGATCAATCCGTGATCCGGGGCTTGGGTCGGCCCGCCGCGGACCTTTCACCGTCAGGCGCGGCCTGAAATAGGCCGTGGGATTTTTCTCTGCTCGGCGGGGGCTTCAATGTCAGGAGCCACGACCGCCCCGACGTGCAGCGGCAGAGTCTTCACCCGCCCCGGGTCGTGGGGCTTGGGTCGGCCCGCTGCGGACCTTTCACCGTCCGGCGCGGCCTGGAACGTGGCAACTCCAACAACCTGACCGCGGGAGAAGACGGCAGGGGAAGAGAAAAGACATTCTGGCCTTCCATCACAGTGAGGAGGGGACTGGAGGAGACTCACTGTGATGGATGTTTCTTTTTTTGTTTTGTGTTGGTTGTGGTTGTGAGTGTAATTGCTTATTTTATTGCTCTTATTGTTGGACTGTGGGTGACGAAATCTCGTCCAATAGACTTGTTTTTTTTGGATGACAATAAAGGTAATTCTGATTCTGATTCTGATTCTAAAACAAAATGTGACATACAACACCAGAGCTCAGGATTGAACCTGTGTCTCTGGAGCTGTGAGGCAGGAGCTCCTGGCTGCACCACAGTGCTGCCTTTCGCTTTAAGGGGTAAAATTTAGTTTGAGACCGTTCTACTAAGCAGTCACGGAGTCACGGAGCCCTTCGGCGAGGAATGCAAGTGGGTTGCGATGTATTTAGGGCTTAGAGAAATGCCCAAAACAGGTGAGTGTTTTAACGCGGGGAATGGCAGCCGTGAATTTATGCAGAACACGCACACTGTTGCAGCAATCTAGCAGATGGCCAATAATTTGATTCTGTTGAAGATGTGTAACCATTCAAAGGAATAGGATAATCCGCTCGAGCTGTACTGCGACACTTCTGCATGTTTAATGGACTCAGACTGATTCGAATAATGAAGTGCTAACCAATGGCCTAGGGGTCATCTCTCAAGAGAATTAGATCTATCTCCACGTTGGGCAAAGAAGACAGCAAGATTTATAAGAGTTAATAAAATTAACATTTAGATATGATCAAATAAAGGCAGAGATTCTTACAGGAGTTCTTTGCCAAGGGCTTAATGCTGATTAAAGCAAATCAATCCTGTACGTGAAATGAGTTTTGGTCAATTTTCTGCTGGGAAAATAATGATGGAATAAGTTGAAGAGTTTGAGGGAAATTATTGTAAATTAAATGAAAAACACAAAGGTGTAAAGCTGACAATCTTGGAAAGGTGATGGGTTTATCTTGGGGCATTCATCAGTAAAGATTTCCTTGTGTTGGATTTTTGAATAGTTCAGAAGAGAAAAGGTGATGGCTATTTTTCCCCCTGATGGCTGTAAAGTTTTATTAACAGTCTGTACAGAGTGATTACCACCAGAAGCAAGGCACATGCTCACTGAAAAAATGTTGTCCCCCTTCCAAACACAGCGGAGATTCAGATGTTTATTAAATGAAACTCTTCCCAAATTTCCTTTAAGGTTGTACAGCTGCAATTTAAGGCCGAGAGTCAGAATCACTCGTTTCTATGTTTAATCCATGACATCAACTGCTTATGAAGATCTGAGAAGTAGTAAATCGCTGTTTGATATGATCTTGCCTTGGTTACTGTTGCAATGTAGCGAGTTGTGAATGCCAATATCCACACCAAATTCCACAGAGGAACAAGGATAAAATCATACCATTTGTAATACCTGAGTTTTGCCTTCCAAAAGCCAACTGTTGGCTCGCTTCCTTCCCTACTTGCAATATGAAGTCCATCATGACAATATCACAAGAAGCTCTCACAAAAAGATATCTCAAGTCACGTTTATCGTAATGTGGTGTTCGCTGCCTTTGCCTTGCACTAAACGTTATTCCCTTATCATGTATCAATGCACTGTAAATTGCTCACTTGTAATTGTGTAGAGCACAAAACGAAAGCTTTTTACTGTCAGTAAACAATAAACTAAACTGAACTGAATCTGAACTGAGATGTAAAGCTGAGGCTCTATAAGGCGCTGGTCAGGCCACATTTGGAGTACGGTGAGTAAATCTGCACCCCATATTTGAGGAAGGATGTGCTGGCTCTGGAGAGGGTCCAGAGGAGGTTTACAAGAATGATCCCAGGAATGAGTGGGTTAGCATATGATGAGCATTTGACAGAAATGGGCCTGTACTCGCTGGAGTTTAGAAGATTGAGGGGGGACCTCATTGAAACTTACAGAATGGTGAAAGGCACAGATAGAGTGAATGTGGAGAGGATGTTGAGAGAGTCTAGGACCAGAAGCCTCAGAATTAGAAAGGAGATGAGGAGGAACTTCTTTAGTCAGAGGGTAGTTAATCTGTGGAACTCATTACCACAGAGGGCTGTGGAGGCCAAGTCAGTGGATATTTTTAAGGCAGAGATGGATAAATTATTGATTAGAACGGATGTCAAGGGTGATGGGGAGAAGGCAGGAAAATGGGATTAGGAGGCAGAGAATAGCCATGATTGAATGTTGGAGTGGACTCGATGGGCCGAATGGCCTAATTCTACTCCTATAACTTGTGAACTTGTAGTGAGGTGTAGGTGTAGGTACTTGCTGGAGACTCATGGGCTCAGACAACAAAAGAAGACATCAATTATACGTAAATTATGCATAAATTATACAATGCAGTGAAAAGAAAAGAAAAAGCAAGACATTAATGCTAAACACAATTAGAAAAACAAGTGATGTTAGTGCACAAAGTTGCCCTGTAGTGTTCTGTTGCTGAGGTAGGTTTAGTATTGTGCAGGTTGGCTCAAGAACTTCAGAGCACATGGTATTGGGGGCAGGGTACTGACATTGGTTGGCAGGCAGGAAACAAAGAGTTGGGATTAACGGGTCCCTTTCAGAATGGCAGGCAGTGACTAGTGGGGTGCCGCAAGGACTGCTGTTATTTACAATATACATTAATGATTAGATAAAGGGATTAAAAGTAACATTAGCAAATTTACAAATGACACAGAGCTGGGTGGCAGTGTGAACTGTGAGGAGGATGCTGAGGATGCTGGCTCGAAGGGCCGAATGGCCTACTCCTGCACCTATTGTCTATCGTCTATCTATATACTAAAACTCTCGTTTGTTTGTTTGTTTGTTTGTTTGTTCCTGAACTACAGCCAAAACGGTACACGATAGCGCGACAATTTTAGGCCCACCTTACTCACCGTCGTCCCTTTGGTGCTAATGGAAGAAGTTTCATTGAAATCGGTGTTATATTTTTCAAGTTATTCACATTTTTAAGTTTAAATCTATCTCCTAGGGAGGGAGGTGGGAGAGAGGGGGAGGAGGGAGGATAAGGGGTGGGAGGGGAAGGGAGGAGGGAGGGGGAATGGGGGGAGGAGAGGGTTCTGCACCAATGCAGGAGAGGTTTGGGCCCAATGGGTCCTCTTGGTCTAGTTGTCCATAAGAACCTGATGCTTGCTAGAAGGTAGCTGTCCCTGAAGCTGGTGGTATGGAACTTCAGGCTTCTGCACCTCCTGCCTGATGTTAGCAGCAAGTAGACTATAACAGGAAGCATTTTTATTGTGCTGTGTGGAATCTAGATGGTGATGAAGTGCAGCTGTCCCTCTGGTGAATGCTCTTGGTAAGGGAGTCCAAGGCACTGGATCCAGCAACAATAAAGATATGGTGATTTATTTCCAAGTCAGAATAAAGTTTACTTAGTTTAGAGATACAGGGCGGAAACAGGCCCTTCGGCCCACCGAGTCCGCACCGACCAGCGATCCCCGCACATTAAGATTATCTGGCACATACTAGGGACAATTTACAATTATACCAAGACAATTAACCTACAAACCTGTTCATCTTTGGAGTGTGGGAGGAAACCGAAGATCTCGGAGAAAACCCACGCAGGTCATGGGGAGAACGTACAAACTCCGTACAGACAGTGCCCGTAGTCGGGATCGAACCCGGTTCTCTGGCGCTATAAGGCAAAAGCTCTACAGCTAAACCAGTGTGCCACCCCTAATAGTGTACCGTGTGGAAGGTAAATGCAGGTAATAATGTGCACTGTGTTTTCAAGCTCGCACTGTCCTTTGTCGTTCTTGCTGATCGAGGACTCCTGTCCGGGAGGAGAATAGAATAGAATAGAATAGTTCCTTTATTGTCATTGTAACATGAGCCATGTACAACGAAATTGTAAAATGTCAGCCAGTCAGTGCACCATTCAAACATTTCTAAAAGCTAACGATACATACAAGGTAAAATATTTTAAAACAGATAAACAACTAAAATAAATATCATGAAAATAGCACGCATAAACACCCAACCCTACATCCTTCTGTCGATTTCACAGTCTCTTATTATGTATCGCCCCTGCGTTCCTTGGCGGCTACATTTAGTGCCTTTATAGCAGTGGGGTAAAAACTATTTTTAAATCTGTTTGTCCTTGTCCTTGTAGATCTGTACCGTCTGCCTGACGGTAACAGTTCAAACAGGGAGTGTCCGGGGTGGGAAATGTCCTTTATAATACTCTGGGATTTTTTGATGCAGCGGGAACTGTGTAAGTCCTCCAAGGTAAGTAGAGGGCAGCCGACAATCCTCTGGGCGTTGTCAATGGCCCTCTGGAGCGCTTTCCTCTGAGCCGCTGTGCAGCTGGTGTACCATACGCATACACAGTATGTTAGGATGCTCTCAATGTAGCACCGATAAAAGGACAACAGCAGTCTCTGAGTGATGTTATTCTTCCTGAGCACCCTCAGGAAGTGCAGTCTCTGCTGGACCTTTTTCAGCAGCGCAGAGGTGTTCACGCTCCACGTCAGGTCCTCCTCAATATGGATTCCCAGGAAGCGGAAATCCGCCACCCTCTCCACACATTCCCCTCTGATAGATAATGGTACCATGTCCGTTTTATTCTTTCTAAAGTCTATTATTATTTCCTTTGTCTTTAAGGTGTTGAGGAGCAGGTTATTTTCTCCACACCACACTGTCAGCTGCTCCGCCTCATCCCGGTAGGCGTACTCGTCCCCCCCGGTGATGAGTCCCACCACCGTAGTGTCATCCGCAAATTTGACAATGGTGTTGCTGTGGTGGGCGGGGGTGCAGTCATGTGTATAGATGGTGTAGAGCAGGGGGCTCAGCACGCAGCCCTGTGGAGAGCCGGTACTGAGGCTGAGGGCCGTGGATGTGTGATGGCCCACTCTGACTCTCTGGCTGCGAGCTGACAGGAAGCTATTTATCCACATGCAGGTGGAGTGTGGAAGTCCCAAGTCCCCCAGTTTGTCCACCAGTTTATGGGGAAGGATTGTATTAAAGGCAGAGCTGTAGTCCACAAAGAGCATCCGCACATAGCTCCCCGGCTGCTCCAGGTGGAACAGTGCAGCATGGAGGGCTGTGGCTATAGCGTCCTCTGTGGATCTATTCGCTCTGTACGCAAACTGGTGGGGGTCAAAGCTTCGGGGCAGGAGTGATGTGATATGACCCCGGACCAGTTTTTCAAAACACTTCATCACCACTGGTGTGAGTGCGACTGGCCGGTAGTCGTTGAGGCTGGAAATGTGGGGTTTTTTGGGCAAGGGGACTATGATTGCGGACTTCAGACAGGATGGAACAGTGGACTGGGACAGAGACTGGTTGAAAATCCTCGTACAGACTCCAGCCAGCTGGTCAGCGCAGTCCTTCAGCACGCGTCCAGAGACGCCGTCGGGTCCAGTAGCCTTCCTTGGATTGATGGCCCGCAGCGTGCGCCTCACCTCATGCTCCTCTATCTTGAGGGTTAGGCTGCTGTGGACCATGTGGTGTGATATGGCTGTCTCGGGTGGCTCCACTTCAAAGCGAGCAAAGAAGAGGTTCAGCTCCTCTGCCAACGAGGCGTCACCTTCAGCAGCTCCAAGGTTGGTCTTATAGTTGGTTAGATACTGGATCCCCTGCCACACCTGCCTGCTGTTGTTACTGTCCAGGTGGTCCTCTATCTTCCTCCTGTAGTCTAATTTGGCCTCTCTGATGCCTCTCTTCAGGTTAGCTCGGGCCATGCTGTATAAAGCCCTATCGCCAGACCTAAAAGCAGTGTTCCTCTCTTTTAACAGCCGCTGGACCTCCCGGGTCATCCAGGGCTTCTGGTTGGGGTAGACCCGGATGCGTTTGTCCACTGTGACAGTGTCCATGCAGTTTTTAATGTAACATAGTACACTGTCTGTGAACACCTCCAGGTCCCGGTGTTCAAACACATCCCAGTTGGTCCTGTCGAAGCAGTCCTGCAGCTGCTGAGATGCACCATCAGGCCAAGTTGTGATGGTCTTTGTGATGGTAGGAGCGGTTTTCCTGAGGGGGGCATATGCAGGAATTAAAAACAGGGACATATGGTCCGACTGACCCAGGTGTGGTAGTTGTCTAGCCCTGTAGCCCAGCTTGATGTTGGAGTAGACCTTGTCCAGTGTGTTAGCTCCTCTTGTAGCACATTTAACATGCTGATAGAATTTGGGGAGCATTTTCTTCAAGTCCGCGTGGTTAAAGTCCCCTGCTATGATGTGAACACCGTCAGGATATATGCTCTGTTGACTGCTAGTGCTACCATACAAATATCCGATAGCCGAGTTAGCATTAGCATCCGGTGGTATGTACACAGCAGTTATCATGACAACAGTAAACTCTCTAGGGAGATAAATGGGCCTGCATTTAACAGTCACATACTCCAGGTCCGGGGAGCAGTGACTGTCTACAATCACTGTGTTTGTACACCAGGTGTTGTTCACGTACACACAGAGCCCTCCACCCCTGCTCTTACCAGAGTCTCTTGTCCTGTCATGACGCTGTGCTGTGTAGCCTGCTAGCTCGATAGCAGAGTCCGGAATGAAAGAGTGAAGCCAGGTCTCCGTGATCAACAGGATACAGCTGTCCTTCACGGCGTTGTTAGCTGCAGTCTGCAGCCTAAGTTCATCCATCTTGTTAGCGAGGGATCTGGCGTTCGTTAGAAACAGGCTGGGAAGCGGTGGTTTCAGTGGCTGCCTCCGTAGCCTGACCAGAGCGCCGGCCCTGCCGCCTCGCTTTTGCCTTCTCTCTCTGCGCCGCCTTCGCCTCCTCCCCGCGGGGATGGTGATCCACGGAGAGTCGGGGCTCCTCGCTATGTCCGCCGGGATCTTGTATGAGCGGACAAACTCGGCGGTAACCCCCCATTCGCGACCGGCTCCAATCCTAAGAAGATCCTGCCGGCCGTAGACGTTGTTCGCCCGACAGTAAGTACACAGGGCACAAAACAACACGCACACATACACAAAAAAGCACGAGCACTGACCGGGAGGACATCGAGCCGCTGCAACTGTGTGCGCCGCCATGTGGAGCTGCCAGAGAAGCCTAGGTAAGTAACTGCAACAGATTTTAAAGATGGGCAAGTGGGCTGCTTTGAACTGAATGATCAAAGTAGAATCCGACAGTGTTGTTGGAACAAGCATGCGGAGTGTATTCCATCAAGCTCTGCCTTTGTGCCTTGGAGAAATCAGCCAGGACAAGAAGTATTGTCAAGATGCACCGCCATTTATTGTGATCATGGCTGATCATCCAAAATCAGTAACCCGTGCCTGCCTTCTCCCCATATCCCATGATTCCACTAGCCCCTAGAGCTCTAGCTAACTCTCTTTTAAATTCATCCAGTGAATTGGCCTCCACTGCCCTCTGTGGCAGAGAATACCACAAATTCACAACTCTCTGGGTGAAAAAGTTTTTTCTCACCTCAGTTTTAAATGGCCTCCCCTTTATTCTAAGACTGTGGCCCCTGGTTCTGGACTCGCTAAACATTGGGAACATTTTTCCTGCATCTAGCTTGTCCAGTCCTTTTATAATTTTATACGTCTCTATAAGATCCCCTCTCATCCTTCTAAACTCCAGTGAATACAAGCCCAGTCTTTCCTCATATGACAGTCCCACCATCCCAGGGATTACCCGCGTGAACCTACGCTGCATTGCCTCAATAGCAAGGATGTCCTTCCTCAAACTATACCCTAGTGGCCTCAGTGGTCTAGTTTCTGGTCAATGGTCATCTCCAGCGTGTCACTGGCACGGTGGCGCAGCGGTAGAGTTGCTGCCTTACAGCGAATGCAGCACCGGAGAACCGAGTTCGATCCCGACTACGGGTGCCGTGACCTGCGTGGGTTTTCTCCGAGATCTTCGGTTTCCTCCCACACTCCAAAGACGTGCTGGTTTGTAGGTTAATTGGCTTGGTATAAATGTAAATTGTCCCTAGTGTGTGTAGGATAGTGTTGATGCGCAGGGATCGCTGGTCAGTGCGGACTGGGTGGTCCGCAGGGCCTGATACCATGCGGTTTCTCTGAACTAAACTAAAGTAAGTGCAGGAGTTAAGGGCGTGTCGCAGTTACGCGATTTTTAAGGCGACTGCCTTAACTGTCTTCACTGTTTTCTTTCAAAGTCGTAGCAGATCGCCAAAATGTTCTTTTCCCCTACGACAATGACCACGACAATGCCGAATCAGGTCGATACAAATGACTTTTTTTGTGAAGCTAGCACCTGGCTAAGAGATTACACCGTCTTCGGAAACATCGCGAAATTCCCACGCTTACCTGACCGTCAAACTGTCGCCTCCAATCAACCTGTCAAATGTCCTGAAGGTAAATAAATTGGTTAAACAAAACTATCTTCTGGTATCTTCAAATGCCTTTTCTTAATTTAATATTACGTGCTTCTAAATGCATCAGCGACAACCTAGCAAACCTGGGGACAGCGTGCGACAGACAGCGCCCGCAATAAGCTACGATACCTGGCGACAAGCCAGCTGGCGCCGAGAAATTTCTATCTGGAAAAATTTTCCGCGACGCGCCGAGATCCGCTACGATTCATTGAAGACTCCTCACGATCGTGCCCGCGACACCCCGGCAAACGTTCAGCGACAGCCTAGTCACCGGCAGTCGCCTTAAAATCGACTAAGTGGGACAGGCCCTTTAGATTCCCTCCACCACCACCATGGATGCATTTAGATATTTTAGATGAATTTGATGTGCTGCCTTATCTATTCACATTTCTGTATTTTTTGAGTAATTTCTCTGAGCAGGACACTCGGAGGAACCTGCATCTGAATGGTTACACATCCTCAACTGAATCAAATCGTTGGCCATGCACTACATAGCTATGAATGGGCATGTGCCCTGCATACTTTCATCCCTTCATCCCTGCATTTATAACAGTGGCCAGTTCTAGACATTCCTGTAACTCTTAAAAGCATTAAAACCTATCTGCAATCCCCTCATGAACTGCGCGAATGAAGATATTATCAGATTAGCCTCAAACTGAATTCTTACCCTTAAAGTACAGGCAGCAATGTGATGCCCCAGAGACCCAGGTTCAATCCTGAGCTCCGGTCAATCTGTTTAAAATTCTCCCTTAAAAAAGGTGTGAGAAGAGGATCTTGACTGTTCTCGCGTGTCGATGTCAAAACTATTGCAATTGTGGCTAAATTTGTTTTGAAGAGTAGTTAACTGAGAATTTTAAATAACAAAGAAAAAATCATTTGGACATTGCCAGAGCAGATTTAGACTTTAGACTTTGGAGATACGGTGTGGAAACAGACCATTCGGCCCACCGGGTCCATGCTGACCAGTGATACACTAACATCATCCAACACACTAGGGACAATTTTACAATTTTAACCGAAGCCAATTAACCTACAAACCTGGATATCACAAAATGCTAGAGTAACTCAGCAGGTCAGGCAGCATCTCTGGAGAGAAGGAATGGGTGACGTTTCGGGTCGAGACACTTCTTCAGTCTGAAGAAGGGTCTCGGCCCAAAACGTCACCCATTCCTTCTCTCCAGAGATGCTGCCTGTCCTGCTGAGTTATTCCAGCATTTTGTGATACCTTCAATTTGTACCAGCATCTGCAGTTATTTTCTGACACAACCTACAAACTTTGGAGTGTGGGTGGAAACTGGACTACATGGAGAAAGTGCATGAGGTCACAGAGAGAACGTACAAACTCTGTACATACAGTCAGTATCGAACCCGGGTCTCTGGCGTTGTAAGGCAGTAACTCTACCGCTGCGCCACTGTATTGTTCCCATTGATGTGTGTCAATGTTGAAACTCTTCAGGGATGACAAAATCTCTTGTTTCTGTCGATCATTTGATCCTTTGCATTCGATCAGCTCTCTATAAAGTATCTTCTTCAGTATTCCGTCATCAGGTATTCTTCGGGCATGTCCACCCACCTGATGTAATGCTGGAGAGGGTTGCCTGCTACAGAACTTTGAGTCTGGAATCTTGCCTTGCCACTTGATGTGGACAAATTTTCTCAGATTTGTCATGTGGAAATGATTAAACTGTCTCCCATGTCTGCTGTATCTCATCCACGTCACATCTACAGTAATGTGGGTATGACAAGCGCAAAATATACCTCCAGTTTGTTTTTAGGCTGATTCCTCTTTGTTTCCACCCTTCACTTCTCAGTCATTCAAAAGAAAAGTTAGCTTTGCTGTTCTGCTGTTGATTTTATCATCAACTAGACCAAGTGGACCCATTGGGCCCAAACCTCTTCTGCATTGATGCAGCACCCTCTCCTCTCCCCATCCCCCTCCCCCCATCCCCCTCCCCCTCCATCCTCCCCTCCCCCTCGCCTTCCACCACCCCTCCCCCTCCCTCCCGCCTCTCCCCCTCCTCCCCCTCCTTCCCCCCCTCCCTCCCTTCCTCCCCCCACCCTCCCTAGGAGATAGATTTAAACTTTAAAACGTGAATAACTAAAAATATAACACCGATTTCAATGAAACTTCTTCCATTAGCACCAAAGGGACGACGGTGAGTAAGGTGGGCCTAAAATTGTCGCGCTATCGTGTACCGTTTTGGCTGTAGTTCAGGAACAAACAAACAAACAAACGAGAGTTTTAGTATATAGATGTCTGTATCATCAATGTTGACCGATCTTGGGAGAAAATATGAAGGCATGTGGACTTGCTCAATAATGAAAGCCTCCGACCATTCACAAAGGTGCTTACTTTCTGTTTTCTTTTATACTAATTTTCAGTTTCGGTTTCATTTTCGTTTATTGTCACGTGTACCGAGGTACAGTGAAAAGCTTTTGTTGCGCGCTATCCAGCCGGCAGAAAGACAATACATGATTACAATCGAGCCATTTACAGTGTATAGATACACGATAAGGGAATGACATTCAGTGCAAGGTAAAGCCAACAAAGTCCGATCAAAGACAATCCAAGGGTCTCAATGTTGAGACCCAATGTTCCCAATGTTGGGGGAGTCCAGAACAAGGGGCCACAGTTTAAGAATAAGGGGTAGGCCATTTAGAACTGAGATGAGGAAAAACTTTTTCAGTCAGAGAGTTGTGAATCTGTGGAATTCTCTGCCTCAGAAGGCAGTGGAGGCCAATTCTCTGAATGCATTGAAGAGAGAGCTAGATAAAGCTCTCAGGGGGTATGGGGAGAAGGCAGGAACGAGGTACTGATTGAGAATGATCAGCCATGATCACATTGAATGGCGGTGCTGGCTCGAAGGGCTGAATGGCCTCCTCCTGCACCTATTGTCTATTGTCTATTGTCTCCAATGAGGTGGATAGTAGTTCAGGACGGCTCTCTGAGGTTGTGGTAGGATGACTCAGTTGCCTGCGAAAAGCTGGGAAAAACCAAGGAAGTTTGGCATGTCTGCAATGACTGTGACCAACTTCAGCAGATGCACTGTAGAATCAATACTATCAGATGCATCACAGCCTGCTTTGGCAACACCTCTGCCCAAGACTTCAATAAATTGCAGAGTTGTGGACATAACCCATCACACTGACCAGCAACCCCACCATCGACTCGATCTACACTTCACACTGCCTTGTGAAAACAACCAACATAATCAAAGAACCTTTTTCACCCCGGTCATTCCCTCTTCTCCTCTCTCCCACCAGTCAGAAGATACAACAGCTTAAAAACACCTACCAGCAGACTTAGTATAGAAACATAGAAAATAGGTGCAGGAGGAGGCCATTCGGCCCTTCAAACCAGCACCGCCATTCATTGTGATCATGGCTGATCATCCACATCAGTAACCTGTGCCCAAATTTTCCCCCTATCCCTTGAGTCCACTAGCCCCCAGAGCTCTATTTAACTCTCTCTTAAATCCATCCAGTGATTTGGCTTCCACTGCCCTCTGTGCCAGAGAATTCCACAAATTCACAACTCTCTGGGTGAAAAAGTTCCTTCTCACCTCAGTTTTAAATGGCCTCCCCTTTATTCTAAGACTGTGGCCCCTGGTTCTGGACTCCCCCAACATTGGGAACATTTTTCCTGCATCTAGCTTGTCCAGTCCTTTTATCATTTTATATGTCTCTATATCATATCATATCATATCATATACATACAGCCGGAAACAGGCCTTTTCGGCCCTCCAAGTCCGTGCCGCCCAGTGATCCCCGTACATTAACACTATCCTACACCCACTAGGGACAATTTTTACATTTACCCAGCCAATTAACCTACATACCTGTACGTCTTTGGAGTATGGGAGGAAACCGAAGATCTCGGAGTAAACCCACGCAGGTCACGGGGAGAACGTACAAACTCCTTACAGTGCAGCACCCGTAGTCAGGATCGAACCTGAGTCTCCGGCGCTGCATTCGCTGTAAAGCAGCAACTCTACCGCTGCGCTACCGTGCCGCCCTATAAGATCCCCTCTCATCCTAAACTCCAGTGACTACAAGCCAAATACAAGCTTCTTCCCCATTGTTATCAGCCATCAGAATGGTCCTCTCATGAGCGAGCATGTCACCACTATGTTGCCAACCTACCTCACTGCAGATGTTGGCTGGAATCCTATAATACTGTCACACTGTATTCTGCACTCTGGTTTTTTTTCTTTGTGGGTGGGAAAGGTCCATGTGGAGTCCAGGGTTCACTTTCAGAACAAACTCCTTTTATTACAAATAGGCCATCGTGGGAGACGCATCTTCCTGGGCAAGACGCTCTCCTGTCGGAGGGCAGAAGCACAAAGATACCAAGCACTCGGTTTTCACTTTTGGGAAATGAAAGAAGGTCAGAATATCAAAAAAGTTCTGCAGGACGGAAGGTCATATTCAGTGAGCAGCTGCTGAAAGGACTTTTAAAAGTCAGCAGACAGTCGTCGAGCCTCGTTCAGTTTTGCTGTTGAAAGCAGTTAGCACCCTGGAGTCACTGTGTACAACGTGAATGTGTATAACGGGGCAAGCAGGCAGTAGTGGAGTGGCCTGTGGGGAGTGGCTGGAAGGAAGGTAAGTGTGAGGCTTTGGCTCGAGCGGCTTTCCATCTTCGGTTTAAACCAGCATCTGCAGTTCCTTGGGTCGGAAGGAACTGCCGATGTTGGTTTAAACCAAAGATAGACACGAAATGCTGGAGAGAAGGAATGGGTGACGTTTCGGGTCAAGACCCTTCTTCAGACTGAAACGTCACCCATTCCTTCTCTCCAGAGATGCTGCCTGTCCCGCTGAGTTACTCCAGCATTTTGTGTCTATCCCATTCCCTTTTCCTCAGTGTTTAATCAGGGGTCAATAGCTGTGGCCTTTGCAGTCTATCTGTGTAGCAATTCACTAGAGTCTGTGCCTTTTCCTCTCCAAACCTCTCTCACTTCCCCCCTGTCTGACATGTGCCTGAACGTTTATTATACCCATCACCTTTGGCTTTCTGGTAGCCTGTGCTAATTGCCCCATCTTCTGTCCGTTTATGTACCTCTGTGCTGCTGTACCCTGCCAGGATGCCAATGTATTCTACTCCAAAGGCAAAACAACCGTCTGCGTAAACATTAAACCCTTTTAGCTCTTCCTAATTCGAAGGCTCGTATGATGGCCACGAGCTCTTCTGCCTCGGTGTCATAGAGACACACAGCATGGATACAGGCCCTGTGGCCCAACTTGCCCATGCTGTCAAAGATGCCCCATCAACACTAGTCCCACCTGCCTGCGTTTGCCCCATACCCTTCTAAATCTTTCTTATCCATGTACCTGTCCGAATGTACCTCCGGCAGCTCATTCCACATACCCACCACCCATTGTGTGAAAAAGTCGTCCCCTGGGTTCCTATTAAATCTTTCTCCTCTCTTCTTCAGCCTATGTCCCCTGGGGTGGCGTTGAGTCTCAGCAATGCTCCCCTATCTTACTTAGACACAGCCGTCCCCATTAATCGTTCCCAGGGCGGCACGGTGGCGCAGCGGTAGAGTTACTGCCTTATAGTGCTTGCAACGCCGGAGATCCGGGTTCCATCCCGACTACGGGTGCTGCCTATACGTTCCCCCTGTGACCCGCGCGGGTTTTCTCCGAGATCTTCGGTTTCCTCCCACACTCCAAAGACGTGCAGGTGTGCAGGTTAATTGGCTGGGTGTATGTGCAAATTGTCCCTAGTGTGTGTAGGATGGTGTTAATGTGCGGGGATCGCTGGTGGGTGCGGACTCGGTGGGCAGAAGGGCCTGTTTCCGCGTTGTATCTCTAAACTACCACCCATCCGGTTCTCAGGACTTCTTCATCATATTTTCTGCACCCATCCACAGACATCTCTAAATCTGAATCTGCTCTCGATCCTTCCTGGGCTTTCCAGTTTCAGTTTTCTTTGATACAAGCATGCTCTTTCCCCTCTGTTGCAATGTAGCGACCATAGGGATTTGTCCTGAGAGTCGAACCCTTGGATTGGCTAGCAAGGTCACGTGGTGGTTTTGGCATTCGATCCAACAAAATTGCATTTGATCCAACCCTGCGGCCATATGATGCATTCCTAAACATTTCCCAGTGTTTAGTAAATCTACAATGGGGCGCTCAGTTCTCAAAATTATATCACCAGTCATTGCAACTGGTTCCATTCCCTTTTTACAGCACATGAGGTGCAATCGATGGCAGCCACACACCTTGCATTGGCTCTGTTACTGGGTCACCTTTAGTTGAACAATGTGCCACTGCACTCTGTTGTCCTCCATGTCCCTACATTACTGCTGCACAATAACCTCCAGTATCTACAGCACAATATACCGATCAGCCAAAACATTATGACCTGATCAGCCAAAAAATTATGACCACCTGCTTAGTATGCTGTTGGTCCTCCGTGTGCAGCCCCATACGCAGCAGGGTGCGATGCACTGTGTATTGTGACACATTCCTCCCGTGACCACCATTAAAATTTTCTGTGACTTGTGCCACAGTAGATCTTCTGTCGGTTCGGACCAGACGGGATCGCCTTCGTTACCCTCGCGCATCGATGAGCCTTGGGCGCCCAAATCCCTGTCGCCGGTTTGTGGTTTGTCCCTCCTCGGACCACTGTCGGTCGGTACTCACCACTGCTGACCGGGAGCACCCCACAAGCCTTGCCGTTTCAGAGATGCTCTGACCCAGTCGTCTGGCCATAACAATTTGGCCCTTGTCAAAGTCGCTCAGGTCTTTACTCCTGCCCATTTCTCCTGCATCCAACACATCACCTTCAAGAACTGACTGTTCACTTGCTGCCTAATATATCCCACCCTTTGACAGGTGCCATTGTAACAAGATAACCAATGTGTTGTGTATTTGTGCTGTAATTGGACTATGAATAAATCTCGGACACACACACAAGTATTCAAACGTGCCTGTATTCATGTTCGTGCCATCTTAAGTTCTCTTTGAGTATGCGTACAATCGCGCAAGTCATTTCGTATGTAAAGTCATTTCATATTAAAAGTCATTTCATTTTAAATCAGGTTCGCATACCCAACACAATGTTATTCACTTCACCTGTCAGTGGTCATAATGTTTTGGCTGATCATGTATATCAAGAGCTTCTAATTATACGGGAAGCCCAGTGCTTGTGTGCTAATTAAGGCTTTCTTTAAATCTTTGAAGGCTTAGTCTTGTCTTGATCTGGCCCCCATTTCATAGATCCAAGAGCTCTTCTCTCACCTTGCACTAGCTTCTCTATTAGTTCCACCATCTCAGAATATTTGGGTGCAAAGTTGTGTCTGTTATTAAGCAATCCCAATACTTTCCGTAAGCCTTAACATTCGTCTAATTGCTTCCCTTCTCTCGGTCTTCTGTTTATTACACTGATATTTTTATGCTTTAAATATTGTAATGTAGTTTGAGCCACCTGTGCTAATGCTATCAGATGAGCCAGAACCCTGGCTAATGCTATCAGATGAGTCCCATATCCCATGTTCCAGAGGTCAAACACCAAGTTTGTCTGTCCTTTCTACTGCTTTTATTACTTTAAGTATGTGTTAAAGTATGTTTTAGTGTTTCTTGGTTTGTTTTATGTGGGGGGGGGGGGGATTGGGGGAAACTTTTTTTCATCTCTTACCTCGACGGAGATGTGAATTTTCTCCGTGTCGTATCACTGAGGCCTAACATCGAGGAGCTGGTGGCCTTTCCTGGAGACCCTGGAGGGTGGATAAGGGGGGTTGGGTGGGATGGAGAGGGGGAAGGGGAAGTGGGGAGGGGGAGGGGAGGGAGAGAGGGGGGTAGGAGAGGGTGCTGCACCAATGCAGGAGAGGTTTGGGCCCAACGGGTCCACTTGGTCTAGTTACTTGATAAAATATCACTGGAACTATTGTGAAACCCTTGGGGCCAAGCTTATCCATGTGCACTGTTGCTGCCCAATAGTAAAAGGAACTCTTTCCTGGAAGTCCTGGGATAGCATAATACTCCACTCAGTCTGAAGACGGGTCTCGACCCGAAACGTCACGTTTCCTTTTCTCCTGAGATGCTGTCTCACCCGTTGAGTTACTATAGCTTTTTGTGCCTAATACTCCAAATCACTTAGTTATGTCCAGCACTGCGGAGATCTTTGCTGCAGCATCTAACACCTGCAAGATGAAGGCCGGGTTTAGTTTAGAGATACAGCGCGGAAACAGGCCCTTTCGGCCCACCGGGTCCGCGCCGACCAGCGATCCCCGCACATTAACACTATCCTATACCTAGGGACAATTTTTCCATTCACCAAGCCAATTAACCTACAAACCTGTACGTCTTTGGAGTGTGGGAGGAAACCGAAGATCTTGGAGAAAACCCACGCAGGTCACGGGGAGAACGAACAAACTCCGTACAGACAGCACCCGTAGTCGGGATCGAACCCGGGTCTCCGGCGCTGCATTCGCTGTAAGGCAGCAACTCTACCGCTGCGCCACCGTGCCGTCCTGTTTGCCACAGCTGGGCACATCTAATGGCCGTCTGTGTTCGGGGCAGCAGAGCTTATGGTCAGTCGATATGTCGCATCTAGCGTCTGGCCACACAGAGCTATTCCTGACGGATAATGTGGCTCTCACAATTCCTGACTCCCGTAGGATTTTGCAACGACCACCACTGCATGAGCTGCCTTCCGTCAGAATCGGTTATTGTTTTTGTGGTTTGTGCACTTCCCCCTCTGTCTGTGCGGAATTCAGTTTTACTAACATACAATCCTGTTTAGGCTTTGCCCAAATATCACAGGAATGAGCATGTCCACTCTGTGATAATCCCCGTGTCCCATAAACCATTTACCACCCTTGGTTCATCTTTGCTTCGCCAGTCCCTGGCTTATCTTTTTTTGTTGCCTTTAGAATCAATTCTCTCAAGTTTGCTTCCCTGATCTCTCCCATTCCCTATTCCTCAGGTCCACGAGGGGCAACAGGAATGGCCCATCCCCTGCCTGATTCCAGGCCACCCTTCTTTCCTCGCCTCCTCTCTTTGCCCAGGACTGGTATGTACTTACTCACCACAATTCACAATTCCTGGTTCTTGATTCCCTTACTCATTGTTAAAGACTGTGCTGTTACCCGATCTATTCCTCATCACTCTTATACCCGATGCCCATCTACATAATCATCCTCCTGTGTTCAAAGGAATAGAGTCTTTGCCTCTCAACTTCGCCCGATAGCTCAGGGGCCTCAAGTCCTGGCAACATCTTTGTAAATCTTTTCTGCACTTTTTCCAGCTTGACAACATCTTTCTTACAACAGCATGACCGAAACTGAACACAATATTCCAAGTGTGGCCTCAGTAACGTCTTGTACAACTGCAACATGACTTCCCAACGTCTATACTCAATGCTTTGACTGATGAAGGCCAATGTGCCAAAAGCCTTCTTGACTGCCCTATCTACCTGTGATGCCACTTTAAAGGAACTATGCACCTGCACCCCTAGATCCCTCTGCTCTATAACACTCCCCAGGGCTTTCCCATTCACTGTGTAATAGACAATAGACAATAGGTGCAGGAGGAGGCCATTCGGCCCTTCGAGCCAGCACCGCCATTCAATGTGATCATGGCTGATCATTCTCAATCAGTACCCCGTTCCTGCCTTGTCCCCATACCCCCTGACTCCGCTATCTTTAAGAGCTCTATCTAGCTCTCTCTTGAATGCATTCAGAGAATTGGCCTCCACTGCCTTCTGAGGCAGAGAATTCCACAGATTCACAACTCTCTGACTGAAAAAGTTTTTCCTCATCTCAGTTCTAAATGGCCTACCCCTTATTCTTAAACTGTGGCCCCTGGTTCTGGACTCCCCCAACATTGGGAACATGTTTCCTGCCTCTAACGTGTCCAACCCCTTAATAATCTTATATGTTTCGATAAGATGTAGATCCTGTCCGGGTTTGACTTCCTAGAACGCAACACCTCACACGTATCTGTATTAAACTAAATTAACCCTTCCTCAGGCCACATACCCACCCAATCAAGATCCTGCTGCCATGTTTGATACCCACTTTTAGTATCTACGATGCCACCCACTTTTGTGTCATCTGCCAACGTGCTAATCATGCCTTGTACACTAATCTAAATCATTGATATAAACTGCACACAGCAAATGTCCAGCATTGATCCCTGAGACACACCACTAGTCACAGACCCCCAGTCCGATCAACAACAATCCACAATCCCCTCTGTTTCCTTCCATGAAGCCAGTTTGCTATCCAGCATTTTGTGTGTATCTTCAGTGTAAACCAGCATCTGCTATTCCTTCATATCCAGTTCTCTATCCAATCAGCTAACTCTCCCTGGATCTAGGGTTGCCAACTGTCCCGTATTAGCCGGGACATCCCGTATATTGGGCTAAATTGGTTTGTCCCGTATGGGACCGCCCTTGTCCTGTATTAGGCCTGGGGGGGGGGGGCGCTGTTGGCCCGGACACTGTAGGCCTGGACAGTGTAGGCCCGGGGTCTGCTGTAGGTCCAGACACTGTAGGTCCGGGGGCCGCTGTAGGCCCGGACACTGTAGGCCCGGAGGTCCGGGCGCGGCCTAATGGAAGTTGCGTAGCAACCCGCATCCCGGCCCAGGCGGCCGTCATTGGTGGAGCAGGAGCACGTGGCCGCTGGTTGGGTGAGGTCACGTGGAGCGCGGGGCGGAGACGTCACCTTTTGTCCCTTATTTGGGAGAAAGTTGGCAACCCTACCTGGATCCCATGTGATCTCGCCTTCCAGAGCTAGATGCTCACCTACTCCTTCTCTCCAGAGATGTTGTCTGACCTACAGAGTTACTCTAGCTTTTTGTGTCTGTCTTCAAACTAAAGCCTAATTTTCCTGATCCCATTTAACCATCTCCACCCAAATGTTGTTGCTCCTCTGTCTCCAACTCGTTGTAACCCTTCTTAATCAATTTTTATTTTTAATGTGGTCAGCGGAGAGCCCTCCAGAGCCCTCAACTAGATTTCCGACAATCCTGATACCTCGCTGCTCTCTTGGGTTACAGCTCCAGTCTACCAACTCTGCCCCAGATCCGATTGTAGACTAAAGGGCCTGTCCCACTTAGGCGATTTTAAAGCGACTGCCGGTGACTCGACTGATGCCGAACGTTGGCCAGGGTGTCGCGGGCACGATCGTGAGGAGTCTTCAATGAATCGTAGCGGATCTCGGCGCGTCGCGAAAAACATTTCCACGTAGAAATTTCTCGGCGCCAGCTGGCTTGTCGCCAGGTATCGTAGCTTATTGCGGGCGCTGTCTGTCGCACGCTGTCCCCAGGTTTGCTAGGTTGTCGCAGATTCATTTAGAAGCACGTAATATTAAATTAAGAAAAGCCATTTGAAGATACCAGAAGATAGTTTTGTTTAACCAATTTATTTACCTTCAGGACATTTGACAGGTAGACTGGAGGCGATAGTTTGACGGTCAGGTAAGCGTGGGAATTTTGCGATGTTTCCGAAGACGGTGTAATCTCTTAGCCAGGTGCCAGCTTCACAAAAAAAGTCACTTGTATCGACCTGACTCGGCATTGACGTGGTCATTGTCGTAGGGGAAAAGAACATTTTGGCGATCTGCTACGACTTTGACAGTCGCCGGCAGTCGCCTTAAAAATCACGTAACTGGGACAGGCCCTTACTTCTCTCTGTCAGTTACACTCTGCTCCTGAGTTTGCTCTTTCTCTGCCATTCCACCAGGTTAGTAACGTTCTGTTACTCCAGCGTCCCTGGCAGATCCTGCTGCAGCATCAATTTATAGATTGAAATGATTCATGTCGAGTCCAGGATTTCCTTTCAGAACAAACTCTCTATATTACAAATTGGCCACCTTGGGAGACACATGTCCTAGGGCAGTTGCTCTCCTGTCTTAGGGCAAATGGTCAGAGATAAAGCACACATCACTTTGTGAACTACCCCTTATCTACCATCCCCCACCCCCCTCCCCAGAGTCCAGGGAGTGGTTGCTAGGCATTATTCAGACTTGGGATCACTTCAATTCCCTTTGTTTGCAACTGGTCACCAAGTCTGCTAGAAAATCCAGTTTCAATCAGGTTTCAATGAGGCCTCTCGCTCAGACTAGCTGACTTTAACTCATTCAAGATAGGCACAAAATGCTGGAGTAACTCAGCGGGACAGGTAGCGTCTCTGGAGAGAAGGAATGGGTGACGTTTCGGGTCAAGACCCTTCTTCAGGCTGAGTCAGAGGAGAGAGATGCCCAAAACGTCACCCATTCCTTCCACCCAGAGATGCTGCCTGTCCTGCTGAGTTACTCCAGCATTTTGTGCCTATCTTCGGTGTAAACCAGCATCTGCAGTTCCTTCCTACGATTTTAACTCATTGTTGCCTTAACCTATTGTGCCTTTACACTCGTACACTACTTGTGTACAGATGTATGGTTTGATTATTCTTGCATCTGGTAAGATTTAATCTAACTGCGAACCATACAAACAACATTTTTCACTGTATCCTAATATACACGACAATAATAAAAGAATACCGATAACTGCGAGGCCAATCTTGTTTAGAAAAACATTTTTAATTTAAATTAAATTTTTATATTATTTTTTTTAACTTGCCACAAAACACTGGCAAATTTGTCCAAGCATTCCATGTATATTATCTCCTGTGCTTGCATTGAGAACACAATGAGGAAGTCTCTTGAGGTGGTCTTGCGTACTTTAGGGTTGCCAACTGTCCCGTATTAGCCGGGACATCCCGAATTTTGGGCTAAATTGATTTGTCCCGTATGGGACGCCCTAGTCACGTATTAGGCCCGGGGGGCGCTGTAGGCCCAGATGCTGTAGGCCCGGACGCTGTAGGCCCGGACAGTGTAGATCCGGACACTGTAGGCCTGGACGCTGTAGGCCCAGACGCTGTAGGCCCGGACACTGTAGGCCCGGACGCTGTAGGCCCGGACGCTGTAGGCCCGGACACTGTAGGCCCGGACGCTGTAGGTCCGGATGCTGTAGGTCCGGATGCTGTAGGCCCGGATGCTGTAAGCCCGGATGCTGTAGGCCCGGATGCTGTAGGTCCGGACACTGTAGGTCCGGATGCTGTAGGCCCAGACGCTGTAGGCCCGGACAGTGTAGGCCCGGACAGTGTAGATCCGGACAGTGTAGGTCCGGACACTGTAGGCCCATACAGTGTAGGTTCAGAGGCCGCTGTAGGTCCGGACAGTGTAGGTCCGGAGGTCCGGGCGCTGCCTAACTGAGGTTGCGTAGCAACCTGCCGCCTGGCCTGGGCGGCTGCCATTGGTGGAGTGGGAGCACGTGGCCGCTGGCTGGGTGAGGTCACATGGGGCGCGGGGCGGTGATGTCACCTTTTGTCTCTTATTTAGGTGTGAGAAAGTTGGCAACCCTATAGGCATCAGACATTATTGCAGAAAACATCTATATACTAAAACTCTCGTTTGTTATCTTGTTTGTGACTGAACTTCAGCCAAAACGGTATACGATAGCATGACAATTTTAGGCCCACCTTACTCACCATCATCACTTTAGTGATAATGCAGGTAGTTTTATTGAAATCGATGTTATATTTTTTTGTTATTCATATTTTAAAGTTTAAATCTATCTCCTAGGGAGGGAGGGGGGAGGGGGAGGTGGGAGGATAAGGGGGGGGTTGAGGGGTATGGAGTGGGGGGAGGGGAAGGGGGGAGGGGAAGGGGGAGGGGAAGGGGGGAGGGGAGGGGGATGGGGAAAGGGGGGTGGAGGGGGGGAGGGTGAGAGGGGAGGGGGAGGGGGAGGATAAGGGGGGGAGGAGAGGGTGCTGCACCAATGCAGGAGAGGTTTGGGCCCAACAGGTCCACTTGGTAAAGGAGGGGAGGGGGAGGGAAGAGGGAGGGGGAAGGGGGGAAGGGGGAAGGGGGGAAGGGGGGAGTGGGGGAGAGTGGAGGGTGGGAGGACAGGGTGCTGCACCAATGCAGGAGAGGTTTGGGCCCAACGGGTCCACTGTCTAGTCATACTAAACAATGTGGGGCAGGCACACAGCAACAGCACAAGTAGTCAACCCTGCAGTTGGCAGCTGGCTCTGAGGCACAGAATCATAGTAATAGAAGACACCTTAGTTAGCAGCAGAGCCAGTAGATTCTGCGGCAGCAAACAAGGTTACAGGTTGGTGTAGGAAGGAACTGCAGATATTAGTTTACACCAAAGATAGACACAAAATGCTGGAGTAATTCAGCGGGACAGGCAAATACGTGATCTCCCGGTTGCTAAACACTTCAACTCACCCTCCCATTCTCACACAGACCTTTCTGTCCTGGGCCTCCTCCACTGTCAGAGGGAGGCCCAATGCAAATTGGAGGAACCGCACTTCATATTTTGCTTGGGCAGCTTACACCCCAGTGGTATGAACATTGACTTCTCTCACTTCAAGTAACCCGTGCTTTCCCTCTCTGTCCGTCCCTCCACCACCCTAGGTCTTCAACAAGTTTCACTATTCTTCTGATTAATTTTATTGGTTGTATGCCTGCTTGTCACCTACATTTCCTTATCACCATCTGCTTTGATCTTTAGTTTTCACACCTTACCCCTCCATATGGGAGCAGAGAGACAGAGGGGTGTAAAATGAGGGTAGAAGCAACAGGTAGCAAGGTGAAAAGTAAAAGTGGTAGGCAGACAAATCCAGGGCAAAAATCAAAAAGGGCCACTTTTCAACATAATTATATAAGGGGTGTCTCAATGCAAGGAGTATATGTAATAAGGTGGATGAATTAAATGTGGAGATAGTTATTAATGATTATGATATAGTTGGGATTACGGAGACATGGCTCCAGGGTGACCAAGGCTGGGAGCTCAACATCCAGGGATATTCTATATTCAGGCGGGATAGACAGAAAGGAAAAGGAGGTCGGGTAGCGTTACTGGTTAGAGAGGAGATTAAAGCAGTGGAAAGGAAGGACATTAGCTTGGAGGAAGTGGAATCGATATGGGTAGAGCTACGAAACACTAAGGGGCAGAAAACGCTAGTGGGAGTTGTGTACAGGCCACCTAACAGCAGTAGTGAGGTTGGGGATGGCATCAAGCAGGAAATTAGAAATGCATGCACTAGAGGTGCAGCAGTTATAATGGGTGACTTCAATCTACATATAGATTGGGTGAACCAAACTGGCAGGGGTGCTGAGGAAGAGGATTTCTTGGAATGTTTGAGAGATGGTTTTCTAAACCAACATGTCGAGGAACCAACGAGAGAGCAGGCCATTCTAGACTGGGTATTGAGTAATGAGGAAGGGTTAGTTAGCAGTCTTGTTGTGCGAGGCCCCTTGGGCAAGAGTGATCATAATATGGTAGAGTCCTTCATTAGGATGGAGAGTGACAAAGTCGATACAGAAACAAGTGTTCTGAACTTAAAGAAAGGTAACTTTGAGGGTATGAGGCGTGAATTGTCCAAGATAGACTGGCGATTGATGCTGAAAGGGTTGACGGTGGACATGCAATGGAAGGCATTTAAAGGTCGCATGGATGAACTACAACAAGTGTTCATCCCAGTTTGGCAAAAGAACAAACCAGGAAAGGTAGTGCATCCGTGGCTAACAAGGGAAATCAAGGATAGTATTAAAACAAAAGATGAAGCATACAGATTAGCCAGAAAAAGTAGCATACCAGAGGACTGGGAGAAATTCAGAGTCCAGCAGAGGAGGACAAAGGGCTTAATTAGGAAAGGGAAAATAGATTATGAGGGAAAACTGGCAAGGAACATAAAAACAGACTGCAAAAGATTTTATAAATATGTCAAGAGAAAAAGATTAGTTAAGGCAAATGTAGGTCCCTTGCAGTCGGAAACAGGTGAATTGATCATAGGGAACAAGGAGATGGCAGACCAATTGAACAAATACTTTGGTTCTGTCTTCACTAAGGAAGACATAAATAATCTGCCGGAAATAGCGGGGGAATGGTGGTCTAATAAGATGGAGGAACTGAGGGAAATCCAGGTTAGTCGGGAAGTGGTGTTAGGTAAATTAAATGGATTAAAGGCCGATAAATCCCCAGGGCCAGATAGGCTGCATCCCAGAGTGCTTAAGGAAGTAGCCTCAGAAATAGTGGATGCATTAGTGATAATTTTTCAAAACTCTTTAGATTCTGGAGTAGTTCCTGAGGACTGGAGGGTAGCTAATGTAACCCCACTTTTTAAAAAGGGAGGGAGAGAGGAAACGGGGAATTATAGACCAGTTAGCCTAACATCGGTAGTGGGGAAAATGCTAGAGTCAGTTATTAAAGATGTGATAGCATCACATTTGGAAAGTGGTGAAATCATCGGACAAAGTCAGCATGGATTTACCAAAGGCAAATCATGTCTGACGAATCTTATAGAATTTTTCGAGGATGTAACTAGTAGAGTGGATAAGGGAGAACCAGTCGATGTGTTATATCTGGACTTTCAGAAGGCCTTCGACAAGGTCTCCCACATAGGAGATTGGTGTACAAACTTAAAGCACACGGTATTGAGGGTTCAGTTTTGAGGTGGATAGAAAATTGGTTGGCGGACAGGAAGCAAAGAGTAGGAATAAACGGGTCCTTTTCGGAATGGCAGGCAGTGACTAGTGGGGTACCGCAAGGCTCAGTGCTGGGACCCCAGTTATTTACAGTGTATATTAATGATTTGGACGAGGGAATTGAATGCAACATCTCTAAGTTTGTGGATGACACGAAGCTGGGTGGCAGTGTTAGCTGCGAGGAGGATGCTAGGAGGCTGCAGAGTGACTTGGATAGATTAGGTGAGTGAGCAAATGCATGGCAGATGCAATATAATGTGGATAAATGTGAGGTTATCCACTTTGGCGGCAAGAACAGGAAAGCAGAGTATTACCTGAATGGTGACCGATTGGGAGAAGGGGAGATGCAACGTGACCTGGGTGTCATGGTGCACCAGTCATTGAAAGCAAGCATGCAGGTGCAGCAGGCAGTGAAGAAAGCGAATGGTATGTTGGCATTCATAGCAAGAGGATTTGAGTTTAGGAGCAGGGAGGTTCTGCTGCAGTTGTACAGGGCCTTGGTGAGACAGCACCTGGAGTATTGTATGCAGTTTTGGTCTCCTAATCTGAGGAAAGATGTTCTTGCCTTAGAGGGAGTACAGAGAAGGTTCACCAGATTAATCCCTGGGATGGCGGGACTTGCATATGAGGAAAGACTGGATAGACTGGGCTTGTACTCGCTGGAATTTAGAAGACTGAGGGGGGATCTTATAGAACCATATACAATTCTTAAGGGGTTGGATGTGGGAAGATTGTTCCCGATGTTGGGGGAGTCCAGAACCAGGGGTCACAGCTTAAGGATAAGGGGGAAGTCTTTTAGGACCGAGATGAGAAAACATTTCTTCACACAGAGTGGTGAGTCTGTGGAATTCTCTGCCACAGAAGGTAGTTGAGGCCAGTTCATTGGCTATATTTAAGAGGGAGTTAGATGTGGCCCTTTTTGCTAAAGGGATCAGGGGGTATGGAGAGAAGGCAGGTACAGGCTACTGAGTTGGATGATCAGCCATGATCATATTGAATGGCGGTGCAGGCTCGAAGGGCCGATTGGCCTACTCCTGCACCTATTTTCTATGTTTCTATGTTTCTATATCTCACCAGGGCCCTGTTGGAGTAATTGGAGTAAGGCAAACTACAATGTTATTAGATAAGAGGTCGAGAGGGTACATTGGAGCAATTGTTATTGGGTAAGTCCACCTCTGACATGTGGGAGTTGTTTAAAGGCCAGTTACTGTACCTTTATCCTGTGTGGCCCGACATTCTCTCTGGTTATCTTCGCTTTGGTATTTTCTTTAATCAGACACGCCAAAGCCATTTTGTGGCCTCTTTTGGCCCTTCCAATCGCCTGCTTGAGTTATTTCCTTCTTTCTTTATTCACAAAATGCTGGAGTAACTCAGCAGGTCAGGCAGCATCTCAGGAGAGAAGGAATGGGTGACGTTTCGGGTCCTTCGTTCTTTATATTCATCTGATTCCATCTGATTCCAGCCTCTAAAACCTTGCATTTTTCCTTTTGACAAAAATTTACAACTTTGTTGGCCATCCAAGGTTTGCCATCCTCCTTACTTGGAGGGGTATGGGGAGAAGGCAGGAACGGGGTACTGATTGAGAATGATCAGCCATGATCACATTGAATGGCGTTGCTGGCTCGAAGGGCCGAATGGCCTCCTCCTGCACCTATTGTCTATTGTCTATTGTCTATTACTGGAACATGCTAGTTCAGAACATCGATTATCACCCTTCCCTGGTCTGTGGAAGGGTGCATTTCTGCTGCAATCCCTGCAGGCTCTTCAGTGCATCAATATCAAGTTCATAAAGTAGCAACCAGAACTCCATGAAGCAGTTCCAATGATGTCAAACTGACATTCAATGCAGATTGAGCATAACCTCCCCATTTTTCAATGTCTCCTTTCTAAAGGCAAATGTTAGTGCTGGAATCCCTGACTCTATAAAGGGCCTGTCCCAGTTACGCGATTTTTAAGGCGACTGCCGGCGACTGTCAAAGTCGTAGCAGATCGGCAAAATGTTCTTTTCCCCTACGACAATGACCACGACAATGCCGAGTCAGGTCGATACAAGTTACGTTTTTTGTGAAACTAGCACCTGGCTAAGAGATTACACCGTCTTCGGAAACATCGCGAAATTCCCACACTTACCTGACCGTCAAACTGGCGCCTCCAATCAACCCGTCAAATGTTCTGACGGTAAATAAATCGGTTAAACAAAACTATCTTCTGGTATCTTCAAATGCCTTTTCTTAATTTAATATTACGTGCTTCTAAATGAATCTGCGACAACCTAGCAAACCTGGGGACAGCGTGCGACAGACAGCGCCCGCAATAAGCTACGATACCTGGCCACAAGCCAGCTGGCGCCCAGAAATTTCTATCTGCAATTTTTTTCCGCGACGCGCCGAGATCCGCTACGATTCATTGAAGACTCCTCACGATCATGCCCACGGCACCCCGGCAAACGTTCAGCGACAGCCTAGTCACCGGTGGTCGCCTTAAAATTGCCTCAGTGGGACAGGTCCTTAAACCTCTGCTGCAAACTTTCCTCTCTGTGTATCATACTCAGGTGGTTTTCATAGACTCTGACTCACACCTTCCAGGTTACCCTTCATTTTTAAAATTTTTATAGAGTCATAGAGTGATACGGCGTGGAAATAGGCCTGCCGCCCAATTTGCCCACACCTGCCAACATGCCCCAGCTACACTAGTCCCACCCGCCCGCGTTTGGTTAATATCCCTCCAATCCTGACCTATCCAGGTACCTGTCTAACTGTTTCATAAACGTTGGGATAGTCCCAGCCTCAACTACCTCCTCTAGCAGCTTGTTCCACACACCCACCACCCTTTGTGTGAAAATGTTACCCCTCAGATTCGTATTATATTTTTTTCCCTTCACTTTAAATTTATGTCCTGGTTTATGTTGGGTTTCTGTTTCTGTTTCTGTTGTTTCCCTATGTTTAGTTTAGAGATACAGCGCGGAAACAGGCCCTTTCGGCCCACCGGGTCCGCGCCGACCAGCGATCCCCACACATTACGCCAATTAACCTACATACCTGCACGTCTTTGGAGTGTGGGAGGAAACCGAAGATCTCTGAGAAAACCCACGCAGGTCACGGGGAGAACGTACAATCTCCGTTCAGACAGCAGCCATATTTGGGATCGAACCCGGGTCTCCGGCGCTGCATTCGCTGTAAGGCAGCAACTCTACCGCTGCGCCACCGTGCACCTATTGTTGAGTCTTCAGATAGCATCAAGGTCAGGGTGCAATTAAGGAATGAGGGGGCCTAAACGCTAGGATTTCCAGAGATGGGGTGAGCACAGCAACTGACACAACAGCCGGTGATTCTCCGATGCTGACTTCAAATGAAGGAATAAAATCACAAACTGCACCCACTGGATTTTTCTGAACTAAAGAACCGAAAAGGCTGGAAGCATTCAACAGGTCACGTAGCGTCTATGGAGAGGGGAATGGGGTGAATGTTTCAAGTCAAAGACCTAGTATCAGAACTGAAGGCACCCACAGGGCAGCATGCAGAGGACAAAGAAGAGACCAGCAATATGTAAGTGTACGTTGTCTGCGCCTTGTGGCACTATGCTTGCAAACACAAACAACTTTGCTGTACCATAGACAATAGACAATAGACAATAGGTGCAGGAGTAGCCCATTCGGCCCTTCAAGCCAGCACCGCCATTCACTGTGATCGTGGCTGATCATTCACAATCAGTACCCCGTTCCTGCCTTAAGAGCTCTATCTAGCTCTCTCTTGAATGCATTCAGAGAATTGGCCTCCACTGCCTTCTGAGGCAGAGAATTCCACAGATTCACAACTCTCTGACTGAAAAAGAGTCAGAGTACATGTGACAATATAGTATCTGTCTGTCTGTCTGTCTGTCTGTCTGTCTGTCTGTCTGTCTGTCTGTCTGTCTGTCTGTCTGTCTGTCTGTCTGTCTGTCTGTCTGTCTGTCTGTCTGTCTGTCTGTCTGTCTGTCTGTCTGTCTGTATAACATAACAGTATAACAGAACTTTATTGTCCGAATACTTTATTGTTAAATACCGAATGAAATTTCAGCAGTCACAAGACACAGCAAAAAAGAAAAGAACACAGGACACACGACCCCAACACAAACATCCATCACAGTGACTCCAAACACCCCCTCACTGTGATGGAAGGCAACAAAACTTCCACTCTCTTCCACTCCCTTCCCCCGCGCCCACGGACAGGCAGCTCGAACCCTAACGAGGCGACCGACACGCAAGCCCCCGCAAGACCCCGCGGCCGAGCCGCACCGGGCACTGAAACGTCCCGCGGCCGAGCCGCGCCGGCGATGTTAAGTCCAGCGGCCGAGCCGCGCTGGGTGATGGAAGGCCCCGCGGCCGAGCCGCACCGAGCGCTGAACCGTCCCGCGGCCGAGCCGCGCCGGCGATGTTAAGTCCCGCAGCCAAGCCGAGCCGCGCCGGGCGATGGAAGGCCCCGCGGCCGCGCCGGGCGCTGAACCGTTCCGCGGCTGAGCCGCATCGGGCGATGGAAGGCCCCGCGGCCGAGCCGCACCGAGCGCTGAACCGTCCCGCGGCCGTATCGGGCGATGGAAGGCCCCGCGGCCGAGCCGCACCGAGCGCTGAACCGTCCCGCGGCCGTATCGGGCGATGGAAGACCCCGCGGCCGAGCCGCGCCGGCGATGTTAAGTCCAGCGGCCGAGCCGCGCCGGGCGATGGAAGGCCCCGTGGCTGAGCTGCGCCCCGGGGAAGAGACCTAATAAAATAAAGGTTTCCCCCTACCCCACCCCACCCCCACCACACATACAGAGCCAAAAACAGAAACAAAAACCATCCCAACACCGACACAAACAAAAAAAAGGAAAAAAAGGCAAACAGACTGCCAGAGAGCCGCAGCCGTTAGGCGCAGCCATACGTATCTATCTAGCTATCTATCTATCTATCTATCTATCTATCTATCTATCTATCTATCTATCTATCTATCTATCTATCTATCTATCTATCTATCTATCTATCTATCTATCTATCTATCTATCTATCTATCTATCTATCTATCTATCTATCTATCTATCTATCTATCTATCTATCTATCTATCTATCTGTCTATCTGTCTATCTGTCTGTCTGTCTGTCTGTCTGTCTGTCTGTCTGTCTGTCTGTCTGTCTGTCTGTCTGTCTGTCTGTCTGTCTGTCTGTCTGTCTGTCTGTCTGTCTGTCTGTCTGTCTGTCTTCCCAGACAAAAATGGCAGGCGGACAAAAGGGAACACCCCTGAACATACCAATAGTAACAAATTCAATAAATTGATGGTCCAATAAAAGGAATCAGTCTGAAGAAGGGTCTCGACCCGACTCGTCACCCGTTCCTTCTCTCCTGAGATGCTGCCTGACCCACTGAGTTACTCCAGCATTTTGTGAATAAGGTCCAATAAAAGGAAATGCGTGTGACATAAAACTGCTGCAGAGACAAGGTTGCAAAGTGACCAGAGTTGAAAATTCCGGGATACTTTTGGAAGAGTATGGGTTTGATTAGTACGGGTGTCATGGGTTAGGGAGAAGGCAGGAGAATGGGGTTCGGTGGGAGAGATAGATCAGCCATGATTGAATGGCGGAGTAGACTTGATGGGCTGAATGGCCGAATTCTGCTCCTATCGGGCGGTCACGGTGGTGCAGCGGTAGAGTTGCTGCCTTACAGCGAATGCAGCGCCGGAGACCCGGGTTCGATCCCGACTACGGGTGCTGTCTGTACGGAGTTTGTACGTTCACCCCGTGACCCGCATGGGTTTTCTCCGAGATCTTCGGTTTCCTCCCACACTCCAAAGACATGCAGGTATGTAGGTTAAATGGCTTAGTATAAATATAAATAAAAATGTCCCTCGTGGGTGTAGGATAGTGTTAACGTGTGGGGATCGCTGGTCGGCGCGGACCCGGTGGGCCGCAATGGCCTGTTTCTGCGCTGTATCTCTAAAACTGAAACCAAAATCACTTGTGACCTTGAGTGGAGCAATTATGGAAATGGGAGAGGAATAGTTCTGATATGAAATAATGAGTAAAGGGAAGGAAGATTCTTAGCTCAGAATATCAAGTCGAATCTATTTGGGCAGAGCATGGAAACAGCTTGGAGCCAAAATCATTAATTGAAGTCATTTATAGGACCCCATACTGTAGAGGTGATGAAGGGCAAGTGTAGCTGCATCTAACAAGAGTAATATTATAATCACGGCATCATTAATCTGTGTAAAGACCAGGCAAACTAATGTTGCAGCAATCATGTGGAGGATAAATTTACAGAATTGATGAGAGATGTTTTTTCAGAGATCAGTCTGCAGAAGAAGCAATGAAGGAGGGGGCAGAAGATATTATATCTGGAATAATGTAGTGAGGAAAGGTTGGTGACCTGGTAATTAAGGGGCCTTCAGGGAATGAAGAATACGAGAGTGAATTAGTAAGGATCATGTTAGTCGGCTGTATGAGCTTCTCCAAGCAACCATGTATGGAAATAAAAAAGGATTAGCATAACTTAATGTGGCTCTTTTGCAGCCCGAGACCGGTGAACTGGTATCAGAATAGGCATAGAAATTAAACAAATGTATGGCCCTTGCCTTAATAAGGAACCGCATGGAAATAAATGGAGAACCGCAAAGATTGTCGCAAAGTAACATTAGCAAAATTTGCAGATGATACAAAGCTGGGTGGCAGTGTGAACTGTGAGGAAGATGCTATGAGGTTGCAGGGTGACTTGGACTGGTTGTGTGAATGGACGGATGCATGGCAGATGCAGTTTAATGTGGATAAGTGTGAGGTTATCCACTTTGGTGGTAAGAATAGGAAGGCAGATTATTATCTGAATGGTGTCAAGTTAGGAAAAGGGGACGTAAAACAAGATCTGGGAGTCCTAGTGCATCAGTCACTGAAAGGAAGCATGCAGGTACAGCAGGCAGTGAAGAAAGCCAATGGAATGTTGGCCTTCATAACAAGAGAAGTTAAGTGTAGGAGCAAAGAGGTCTTTCTGCAGTTGTACAGGGCCCTAGTGAGTCCGCACCTGGAGTACTGTGTGCAGTTTTGGTCTCTAAATTTGAGGGAGGATATTCTTGCTATTGAGGTTCACTAGGTTAATTTCCGGAATGGCGGGACTGTCGTATGTTGAAAGACTGGAGCGACTAGGCTTGTATACACTGGAATTTAGAAGGATGAGAGGGGATCTTATTGAAAGATATAAGATTATTAAGGGGTTGGACACGTTAGAGGCAGGAAACATGTTCCCAATGTTGGGGGAGTCCAGAACCAGGGGCCATAGTTTAAGAATAAGGGGTAGGCCATTTAGAACGGAGATGAGGAAAATAAATTTCAGTCAGAGAGTTGTAAATCTGTGGAATTCTCTGCCTCAGAAGGCTGTGGAGGCCAATTCTCTGAACACTTTCAAGAGAGAACTAGATAGAGCTCTTCGGGATAGTGGAGTCAGGGGGTATGGGGAGAAGGCAGGAACAGGGTACTGATTGAGAATGATCAGCCATGATCACATTGAATGGTGGTGCTGGCTCGAAGGGCCGAATGGCCTACTCCTGCACCTATTGTCTATTGTCTATTAACTCTGGAATGAATGAGATGCAGAAAGAGATCAGCAATAATAGTAAACTCAACAAGCTGTAGTAACTCACTGGGACAGGCAACATCTCTGGACAGAAGGAATGGGTGATGTTTCGGGTCGAGATCCTTCTTCAATCAGAAGAAGGGTCTCAACCCAAAATGTCACCCATTTCTTCTGTCCAGAGATGCTGCCTGTCCCGCTGAGTTACTCCAGCTTGTTGTGTCTATCTCTGCTGTAAACCAGCATCTGCAGTTCCTTCCGACACAATAATAATAAACCGTTATCGAGATCGGGTTAGAGAAATTCGTTCTTACAGAATCCGTAAATCGCTACCCAACAATTTGAAGTACAGAACAAAATTACCTTTCACAGAATTTGTATGAAAAAAAAGTAATATTTTTTCAACTCACAACTGTTGACATACTGTAGTAACAGAAAGTCTGGCCTCATGTTAAGCAAAATCTGCAATGCAGTCTGTCTATGGCGCTTAGAATTTTATGTACTTCTATCAAGTATTCCCCTCAACCTCCGACATTCCAGGGGAAACAATCCGAGTTTAACCAACCTCTCCCTGTAGTAGGAACCCTGTAATCCAGGCATCATTCTGGTAAACCTCCTCTGCCCCCTCTCCAAAGCGCAGCGATAGAGTTGCTGCCTTACAGCGAATGCAGCGTCGGAGACCCGGGTTCAATCCCGACTACAGGTGCTGTCTGTTTGTACGTTCTGCCCGTGACCTGTGTGGGTTTTCTCCGAGATCTTCGGTTTCCTCCCACACTCCAAAGACATAGGTTAATTGGCTTGGTAAATGCAAACAATGTCCCTAGTGGGTGTAGGATAGTGTTAATGTGCGGGGATCGCTGGTCGGCACGGACCCGGTGGGCCAAAAGGGCCTGTTTCCGCGCTGTATCTCTAAACTAAACTAAACTAAGCTGTGGCCTCTAGTACATCGGCAAGATCACGCGTTCTCTCAGCAACTATTTCGCTTGTGTTCAGTCCACCAAGAATGCATTATCACCCGTATTTGTCATGCGTGCCTGCTGCATTATCACCCGTATGTTCCTTGCATGGTCGCTGCATTATCACCCGTATGTTCCTTACATGCTTGCTGCATTATCACCCATATTTGTCATGCATGCTAGCTGCATTATCACCCGTATTTGTCATGCATGCTTGCTGCATTATCACCCGTATTTGTCGTGCATGCCCACTGCATTATCACCCATATTTGTCGTGCAAGTTTGCTGCATTATCACCCGTATTTTCCTTGCATGCTTGCTGCATTATCACCCTTATTTGTCGTGCAAGCTTGCTGCAGTATCACCCGTATTTGCAGTGCATTCTTGCTGCAAATCATCCGTATTTGTCTCGCATGCACGCTGCGTGTTTATATTGGTATAATTGCCAAACAAGTATAATCATACAGAAACCGAGTCACTGTCATTTTCAATTTACGTGACATAATAGACGTGGCACAACAGATTTAATTATCACCTAAAAAAGCAAGAAATTAGAAGTAAATTGCACTGGTTATGCTATTGCAATTAAATGAAATGGTAAAAATCAAGTTAACTCTAAAAGGCACATTAATGAACAAGGGACTTGTGTTGGAATTGATCGGATACTTTGCTCAGCAGAATTTTAAAAACTCTAATCTGCGTGTGTCCAGTTTCCAGCTAGACAATAGACAATAGACATGCTAATGACAGCATGTTTTTAGAGATACAGATGCAGCACAAAAACAGGCCCTTCGGCCCATCGAGTGCACCGACCAAAGATCCCTGCGCAATAACACTATCCTACACTCACTAGGGACAGTTTACACTTATACCAAGCCAATTAACCTACAAACCTGTACGTCTTTGGAGTGTGGGTGGAAACGAGAGATCTTGGAGAAAACCCACGCAGGTCACGGGGAGAATGTACAAACTCCGTACAGACAGCACCTGTAGTCGGGATGGAACCCGGGTCTCTGGCGCTGCAAGCGCTGTAAGGCAGCAACTCTACCGCTGTGTCACCGTGCCATTATTGCTTAACGGTTGTGGCCACTCCATTGAAATCCATTTAATGATATTGGCGGAATACCATGCAACATGTCAATAGGTGCATCTCGAAGAAGTACCATTATAATTTGATGACAATCTTTATTTCAAAGCCATCCTTATGATGGGAAATAGTCCAAGAGACTGCAGACTGCCATTGCGTGACATGGTAACAGCCTAGAATTGACTAAAAAATACAACGTGCCAGTTAATACATTCTCAATGAACGTATTATGTCCACATTAAGAGATAAGATCCTCGAGGAAACATTTTCATACCGTGAAGAGTTTAGCCTTGCTTTCCATCAGCAGATTTATTATCGAAGATGGACACAAAAAGCTGGAGGGACTCATTCAGCATCTCTGGAGAAAAGGAATAGGTGACGTTTCGGGCCGAGACCCTTCTTCAGCACGGAGCGGCAGGGTGGCGCAGCGGTAGAGTTGCTGCCTGACAGCGTTCACAGCATCTGAGACCCGGGTTCGATCCCGACTGAGGGTGCTGTCTGTATGGAGTTTGTACGTTCTCCCCGCATGACCGGCGTGGGTTTTCTCCGAGATCATCAGTTTCCTCACACACTCCAAAGACGTACAGATTCGTCGGTTAATTGGCTGGTATAAGTGTAAATTGTAAACAGTCCCCAGTGTGTGTGTAAGATAGTGCTAATGCACAGGGATTGCTGGTCGGTGCGCACTCAGTGGGCTCGAGGGCCTGTTTGGGCGCTGTATCCTTAAACTGAGCTAAACTAAACTAAACTAAGAAAAAGAAGGGTCTGAAGAAGTGTCTTGACCCCGAAATGTCACCTATTCCTTTTTCTCCGGAGATGCTGTGACCTGCTGAGTTACTCCGACGTTTTGTGTCTACCTTCGATGTAAACCAGCATCTGCAATTCCTTCCATCAAATTTATTATCCATTACCATGAATGACTAGTATCATTAGATAATACCAGGCAAACATCAATGTTAATTTTTTTAATTGGAGACAGTTATTTACTGGAAATGTTTTCCAAATTAAAACAGACATTGTAACACGGAGGGATAATTGATTATAAAATGCTCAGATTATCAATGTGTGATTTGAATTAAATCTACTTAGTGTTAATCATTTCTGATTTTTGATTTGTAAACTGGATTGAATTGTTAACCCCACATGGGGTACCATCTACGAACACACAAATAACACTGGGATCTGAGGGGCAACTGTTCCATTGAGGCAGTGTTGCATGGCTACAGTTAGCACATTTAAAGGACAATTAGACAGGGATGTGGATAGGAAAGTGTTAGAGGGATGCGGGCCAGGCACAAGCAAGTAGGACTAGCGCAGGTAGACAACTTCTTGGCATGGATTAGTTGGTCCAAAGGGCCTGTTTCTACTCTACATAGCTCCATGACTCTATAACAGTGACCACCAGGGAGTGAAGAAACCAGCCTTGCTTCCTGAACCAAATTCTTTCACCCACATCCACTGTTGGAAAATGTGCATGGGTGTCACCACCTTCCAACTGATGACTTCCCTGGTCATTTCCAGGGCTCATGGTCATACAAGAAGACCTCTGCTCACTGCATGATCGCCTTGAGCTTCAATGCCTCTGGCTGCAACTCTCCATTCTACTCCACTTCCCTCAGTCACAGCCTTTGTCCTTCAAATTCAACTTCCGAGGAGTCAATACCACCAACAACCTCTCCTGGACCACCCATATTGAAGCAACAACCAAGAAAGCAGCCTTAGAAGGCTTAGGAAGTTCGGCATGCCCCCAACAACTCTCACCAACTTCTACAGATGCGCCGTAGAAAGCATTATACCAGGATGCATCACAGCTTGGTTTGGGAACAGCTCCATCCAAGACAGCAAGAAATTGCAGCAAATTGTGGACGCAGCCCAGACCATCACACAAACCAACCTCCCTTCCATCGACTCCATTTACATCTCACGCTGCCTCGGCAAGGCCAGCAGCATCATCAAGGATGAGTTGTACCCCGGCCTCTCCCTCTTATCCCCTCTCCCATCAGGCAAAAGGTATAGAAGTGTGAAAACGCACACCTCCAGATTCGAGGACAGTTTCTTCCCAGCTGTTATCAGGCAACTGAATCATCCTATCACAACCAGAGAGCAGTGCTGAACTATCTCTTTGATGACCCTCGGACTATCCTTGATTGGACTTTACTGGCTTTACCTTGCACTAAACGTTATTCCCTTATCATGTACCTGTAAATGTCTAGATTGTAATCATGTATTGTCTTTCCACTGACTGGATAGTACTCAACAAAAGCTGTTCATTTTACTTTGGTACACGTGACAATAAAATGAACTTAAACTAAACATCACACTGCTCCAACGAAGCCCAAGAAGACTCAAGAAACACCAGTTCTTCTCCTGACTAGTTCTGATAAAAACGTTCCTATCTGTAAATATTTCCACATTTCTCTCTCTGTTGATGCATATTTATTTCAGACTCAGCATATTTATTTCCATGTCCTCCATCTCCAGTGTTCTGCCTCATCGGTGGGCTGTGACTGGCAGAGACCGAGGTTAAAACAAGAGTAGCTCACCCCTATATTAGGAGGATGATTGTAAGATAAGTGAAAATGGGTGGTTGATGGTCAGCACAGACTTGAGGGGCTGTTTCTGTGTAATATTTCCCTCTAACTCCTCCACTCAAAATTTGCTTCCATCATGTAGTCTTTGTGTGATCTAACTATTTCAGATGACCGCACAATGAGGGACCTCGTCAAAAGCCTGACTAAAGTTCATATAGACACCCTCTACTGCCAACCTTCATCAGTCATCGTTGTCATCTCTTCATTAAAGTCAAATTCATCAGATGTGATCGCCCACACTCAGAGCCATGCTGACTATCTCTAACATGACCTTGCCTTTCCAAATGCTAGTTTTCCTTTAGTTTAGTTTAGTTTAGTTTAGTTTAGTTTAGTTTAGTTTAGTTTAGTTTAGTTTAGTTTAGTTTAGTTTAGAGATACAGTGTGGAAACAGGCCCTTCGGCCCACCGGGTCCGCGCCGACCAGCGATCCCCGCACATTAACACCATCCTACACCCACTAGGGACAATTATTACATTTACCAAGCCAATTAGCCTACATACCTGTATGTCTTTGGAGTGTGGGAGGAAACGGAAGATCTCGGAGAAACTCACGAAGGTCACGGGGAGAACGTACAAACTCCGTACAGACAGCACCAGTAGTCGGGATCAAACCCGGGTCTCCGGCGCTGCATTCACTGTAAGGCAGCAACTCTACCGCTGCGCCACCGTGTCCGCCAGTAGATCCTGTCTCTCTGAATCTCCTCCAGTAGTTTTCTCACCACTGATTTTAGGCTCACCAATGTAACATTCCCTGCCTTGTCTTTGCAGTCCTACCTAAATTAAGGTACAAAATTAGTCACTGTCCAGTGTTCGGAACAACCTTTGATGGTGTTTTAGGAGCTCCCAAATCCAGAGAGTGTTGGCCACAACAAATTCACAGTGAGACCAAGGCTCTCAGAGCCTGCTTCCACATTTGCTGAAGCCACTTGTCAAGCCCACACATTGTAAATGGCTGGATTGTAATCATGTATTGTCTTTCTGCTGGCTGGATAGCACGCAACAAAAGCTTCTCACTGAAAGAATGGGTCGACTGGGCTTGTATTCACTGGAATTTAGAAGGATGAGAAGGGATCTAATAGAAACATAAAATTCTTAAAGGATTGGAGTGGCTAGATGCAAGAAAAATGTTCCCGAAGTTGGGCCTGCAGCGTTCAAGCCTACAGCGCCTCCCCGGGTCCAATACGGGACAAGGGCGGTCCCATATGGGACAAACCAAATTAGCCCAATATACGAGATGTCCCGGCTAATGCGGGACAGTTGGCAAGCTTAGTGCCAACCTGTCATTTCAGAATAGATATTTATAGATGAAAGAGATGAGAGATCCTGGCTGAAAGACCATCTTCAGTCTGAGCAACCCCTGCCTCTTCTGCTCTTTGTTTCATTCTTGGAAGCTGAGTGAAGTGCTGCTTGCCCTGGGCAACCCTGTGCTGCATCCTCACACAGCACATCACCACCTCACAACAACACTCTCACTCCGAGCATCTCCACTCCACTCTGGCATCATCGCAAGCCCCCGTCCCGGGCCTCCTCCACAGTCAGAGTGAGGCCCAGCGCAAATTGGAGGAGCAGCACCTCATATTTCGCTCTGGCAGCTTACACCCCAGCGGTATGAACATTGACTTTCTAACTTCAAGTAGCCCTTGCTTTCCCTCTCTCTCCACCATTAGGACGGCACAGTGGCGCAGCGATAGAGTTGCTGCCACAGCGAATGCAGCCCGGAGACTCGGGTTCAATCCTCTCTATGGGCGCCGTCTGTACGGAGTTTGTACATTCTCCTTGTGACTGCATGGGTTTTCTCCATGATCTTCGGTTTTCTCACACACTCCAAAAACGTACAGGTATGTAGGTTAATTGGCTGGGAAAAGGTAAAATTGTCCCTAGTGTGTGTAGGATAGTGTTAGTGTGCGGGGATCGCTGGTCGGCGCGGACCCAGTGGGCCCAAGTTCCTGTTTCCGCGCTGTATCTCTAAACTAATTACATTTTATCTCCTTCACCTTCTCCCAGAGCAGAAGCAATCCTCAACCTACAAACCTGTATGTCTTTGGAGTGTGGGAGAAAACCGAAGATCGTGGGAGGAAACCAAAGATCTCACAGGTCACGGGGAGAACGTTCAAACTCCGTACAGACAGCACCCGTAGTCAGGATCGACCCGGGTCTCCGGCGCTGCATTCGCTGTAAGGCAGCAACTCTACCGCTGCGCCACCGTGCCGCCCTAATGCTGGAAAGCTGCAACAGTATATTGTGCACTCTGGTGTTTTTCTCTTTGTAAACTACTTGTTGTACTTGTATATGGATTGATTGTACTCATGTATAGTTTAATTTAGTAGGAAGGAACTGCAGATGCAGGTTGAAACCAAAAATAGACAAAAAGTAACTCAGCAGGACAGGCAGCATCACTGGATTGAAGGAATAGATGACGTTTCGGGTCCAGACCCTTTGTCAGAGCTTCCCCACTGCATCACTCCAGCATTTTGTGTCTATCTTCGGTGTAAACCAGCATCTGCAGTTCCTTCCTACAGCATTTTGTCTGCTCCACCGAGAAATCTCCTCAAAGTGTATCCACTATGCCAATGTTCTCCTCCTCTCTCTGACAAGAGATCTACAACATCCCCTCTCACTGCTCCCCCTCTGGGTTCCTCCTGCTCCCCCGATTCAGTCTGTAGAAGGGTCTCGACCCAAAAGGTCACCCATTCCTTCTGTCCATAGATGCTGCCTGTCCCGCTGAGTTACTCCAGCATTTTCTACCTTTGGGCATAATTTACCTGGATAGCATTTGGAAAATGTTGTTCAATATATCTCACGATTTCAAGATTTCAAGATCAATTTATTGTCACATGTACCAATTAAGGTACAGTTTATAGAAACATATAAAATTATTAAGGGGTTGGAGAGGCTAGATGCGGGAAGATTGTTCCCGATATTGGGGGAGTCCAGAACCAGGGGTCTCAGCTTAAGGATAAGGGGGAAGTCTTTTAGGACCGAGATGAGAAAACATTTCTTCACACAGAGAGTGGTGAGTCTGTGGAATTCTCTGCCACAGAAGGTAGTTGAGGCCAGTTCATTGGCTATATTTAAGAGGGAGTTACATGTGGCCCTTGTGGCTAAAGGGATCAGGGGGTATGGAGAGAAGGCAGGTACAGGCTACTGAGCTGGATGATCAGCCATGATCATATTGAATGGTGGTGCAGGCTCGAAGGGCCGAATGGCCTACTCCTGCACCTATTTTCTATGTTTCTATGTTTCTATGAAATGTGAGTTACCATACAGCCACACTAAGTGAAAAGCAACGAGACACACAGCCACATAAAGTAAAATTTAACATAAACATCCACCACAGCGGATTCCACATTCCTCACTGTGATGGAAGGTAATAAAGTCCAATCACTTTCCTCTTTGTTCACCCGCGGTCGGGGCTGTTGAACCGTCCGCAGTCGCCGCTGCCCACTGTCCGATGTCCGAGGCCCTCGCGCCGGGATGATCGAAACTCCGGCGTCGGGACGGTTGAAACTCTCCGCGGCATGGAGCTCCCGAGTCGGCCTCTTCTTACCAGAGACCGCGGGCTTCACGGTGTTAAAGTCCACAGGCCCCGCGGTTGGAGCTCTCCACAGTCGATCCTCGGCAAAGGATCGCAAGCTCCGCGATGTTAAAGTCCGCGCCACGCCCGCGGCTTGAAGCGCCGGGCCGGTCTCCAGGAAAGGCCATCAACTCCTCGATGTTAGGCCGCAGTGGGGACGGAGATACGACACGGAGAAACATCACATCTCCGTCGAGGTAAGAGATTGAAAAAGAGATTCCCCCAATCCCCCCCCCACACATAAAACAAATCAAGAAACACTAAAACATACTTTAACACAAACTTAAAATAATAAAAAACAGTAGGCAGCCCCATCTCAGCATAGGTGACAGCTATGAACTAATCCTAATTCCAGGAGAAGGTTTATGGTGATGGTGTTACCCCAGTAGGCTTCCCTCCCCTGCTCGTCATTGTGCCAGCTTTAAAGTCGTCTTGTTGAGTCTCATTGTCTGTAACTCATTTTCACCTAGCCCACAGCTAACAATGGTTTGTTTCCTTTATCATTGTTACTTTTTTTGCAAATCCTTCATTCGTTTGTTCTATATCTCTCCACATCATTGTCTATTTATTCACAAAATGCTGGAGTAACTCAGTAGGTCAGGCAGCATCTCAGGAGAGAAAGAATAAAGATATATTGTATTGTATTGTATTGTATTGTATTGTATTCGCTGTAAGGCAGCAACTCTACCACTGTGCCACCATCCCGCCCTAATGCTGGAAAGTTGCAATACTGTATTGTGCCCTCTGGTGTTTTTCTCTTTGTAAACTATTTGTTGTACTTGTATATGGATTGATTGTAGTCATGTATAGTTTAATTAACTGCAGATGCAGGTTGAAACCGAATATAGACAAAAAATACTGCAGTTATTTTCTTATACTACTTGTTGCTCCACTGCGATTTCTCTTCGAGGTATGTCCACTTTGAAGAAGTTCTCCTCATCTCTTCGACGAGAGTTTAGCAACATGCTCTCTCGCTGCTCCCCCTCTGTGATTTCTCCTGCCCTCCTACTCTACGACCACATCTTGACCCAGACTCGCTACCACAGCCACATCTGCTTCCTTCGGACTTGCCTACGCCTCCATCTTCTGCCTCGTGTTTTCCAGCTCCGTTTCCAGACCTCCCAATTCGGACCCAACCCGGACTATAATAATAATAATAATAATAATAATAATAATAATAATATTCATTTATTGTCATTGCAACGAGTACAACGAAATTAAAAAACAGCCAATCCTGACGGTGCGTACAAACATATATGCAATAAATGCAAAAACAAATAAATACATAAATACAATTAAATTAAGTACAAGATTTTTTAACGGTGTTGCCTAGTGCACAGGTAGTGTTCAGTTCTCGTATGGCCCTGGGGTAAAAACTGTTCTTAAGTCTGTTTGTTCGGGATTTGATTGACCTGAAACGTCGACCAGAGGGCAGATGAACAAACAGACGGTGGCCGGGGTGGGATGGATCTTTTATTATTTTGCCTGCTCTACTGAGGCAGCGCAGGCTGAACAGGTGCTCCAGGGAGGGCAGTGAGCAGCCGATGATTTTCTGGGCCGTCGTGATGACCCTCTGAAGGGCCTTCCTGTCCTTTTCTGAGCAGCTGGCATACCATGTGGTTATACAGTATGCCAGCACACTCTCGATGGAGCAGCGATAGAAGGACAACATGAGCTTCTCCTGCAGGTTGGTTTTCCTGAGGATCCTCAGGAAGTGGAGTCTCTGCTGTGCCTTCTTTACTGTGGTGATGGTGTTGGTAGACCAGGTGAGATCCTCTGCGATGTGCGTACCCAGGAACCTGAAAGCTGGTACCCTTTCCACGCAGACCCCATTGATGTAGAGTGGGTCGTAATCTCCACTGGTTTTTCTAAAGTCAATTATAAGTTCCTTTGTTTTGGAGGAGTTCAGGACCAGATTGTTCACTGAACACCATGCTGCCAGCCTTTGGATTTCATCCCTATAGGCTGTCTCATCTCCTTCTGAGATAAGTCCAACCACAGTCGTGTCATCCGCGAACTTGATGATGGTGTTGGTGGGATGGGTGGGGGCGCAGTCGTGAGTGTAGAGGGAGTAAAGGATGGGGCTCAACACACAGCCCTGTGGTGAGCCGGTGCTCAGTGTAATGGTGGAGGCTCCAACAGACCATCTGCCACTTCTCTGAACAGTTTTCTTTCCGTGCCCTGCGTTGTACCCTGGCTGGGATGCGCAGGCACCAGCAGGCCCTCTGTCTGACTCTCCCACAGCTCCGGGCCTCACTAACCCACACCAGCAACGGGCCCCAACTGTACTTCATCCTACGCCGGATCCACGCCCTCAACACTCGATTCTTCACCTACCTGGACTCGCAAACTCACCCGCCTCCAGACAGATGCCTCCACCGACACTCCTCGGCAGCGACTCGACCGCCCGCAGGCCCGCAACTCCACCGCTGCTCCGCACTGCCGGCCGGCACACCACGAGGCAGAGGCCCGCGACGCCATTACTGCCACCAGGTGCAGTACCGCTCCTCACCGCCTCCTCGGGGCCGCCGACTGCCGAGGCCTACCTGAGGCTGCCGCCGCCAACCTCCACCGCCTCCCAGGGGCCGCTGCCGCCGACTGCCGAGGCTTACCTGAGGCCGTCACCACCGACCTCCACCGCCTTCCCGGGGTCGTTGCCGCCGACGTCTGAGGCCCCCCTGAGGCTTCCACCGCCGCTGTTGCCGACCTCCACCGCCTCCCCGGGGCCGCTGCCGCCGCCGCCGACCTCCACCGCCTCCCCGGGGCCGTTGCCACCGACGACCGAGGCCTCTGCACCGCCGCTGCCGCCTACATCCTTCCCGACCCCTTCACCGTTGCCGCCCACGTCCTTCCCGACCCCTTCACCGCCGCCCACGCCCTCCCTGGCCATCCGCTGACCGAGCCGACCGCCACTTACCCGGACTCCAGGTCCCCGCGGGCCTCCCCCAGCGACCGTGCCGACCCACACCGCTCCACCGCCCAGCAACAGGTTACAGCCATCGCTGTACCCGGCCCCCGGGACCAACAACAGGCTGCAGCTCCACCTGGCCCACACACACCGCGCTGGGCCCACAGCCCCCACCAGGCAGAGCCCCTCACCACTGCTGGGTCCCACTGCCCACCCTCTACTACAGGTAACTGCCCGGCCCACACACACCGCGCTGGGCCCACACACACCGCGCTGGGCCCACACACACCGCGCTGGGCCCACACACACCGCGCTGGGCCCACACACACCGCGCTGGGCCCACACACACCGTGCTGGGCCCACAGCCCCCACCAGGCAGAGCCCCACAGCATTGCTGGGTCCTACTGCCCACCCCCTACTACAGGTAACCACCTGGCCCACACACACCGCGCTGGGCCCACAGCCCCCACCAGGCAGAGCCCCTCAGCACTGCTGTGTCCTACTACCCACCCCCTACTACAGGTAACTGCAGCAGGGGTTCCACTGGGTCTCCCCCTTCCCCCTCCAGCCAGTTGACCCCCAGTACTCCCCACATCGGTCCTCATGCCCCCCTCTGCCCAGCTAACCCACCACCCCCCCACCATACATCCCCTTCCCCTCCACCTGCCCCCCTGCCTCCATCCGACCCCAACCCCCACCATTGCCGGGTGTTCACCATCCCCCCTGACCTCCCCCTTTCAGACACCGAACGGTCGATCCTCAGCAGAGGCCTTACCTTTGTTCCCCTCCGCCCCCACATCAACGAGTTCCGCGTCCGCCATGACATGGAGCTCTTCTTCCTCCGCCTCCGAGCCTTTTACCATGGTAAGGAGTCCCGACCCCCCACTGATGACCCCTTCTCCCATCTCCAATGGACCCCCTCCTCTTGGACCCCCCCCCCGTTTGGCCAACTACCCTCACTAGAACTTTTTATCTCAAACTGCCGGCGTGACATCAGCCACCTCAAATTCTCCACTCCCCTGACGAACTCCAACCTCTCCCCTCCTGAACGTGCAGCCCTCCACTCACTCCGCAACAACCCGGACTTAATCATTAAACCCGCTGACAAGGGAGGGGCTGTGGTAGTCTGGCGTGCTGACCTCTACCGGACCGAGGCCAGACGACAACTATCAGACACCTCTTCCTACCTATCCCTGGACCATGACCCCACCGATAAACACCAGACCTTTATCAGCAGCACCATCACCGACCTCATCACCTCCGGCGATCTACCCCCCAGTGCCTCCAATCTCATAGTTCCCCAGCCCCGCACGGCCCGATTCTACCTCCTACCCAAAATCCACAAACATAACTGTCCCGGCAGACCCATTGTCTCTGCCTGCTCATGCCCCACCGAACTTATCTCTACCTACCTCGACTCCATCCTATCCCCCCTGGTTAAATCCCTCCCCACCTACGTCCAAGACACCTCACACGCTCACCATCTCCTTGATAACTTCCGGTTCCCAGGCCCCCACTCCATCATCTTTACCATGGATGTCCAGACACTCTACACTTCCATCCCCCACAAGGATGGTCTTGAAGCCCTCCGTTTCTTCCTCGACCGTAGTACCAGCCAATCCCCATCGACCAACACTCTCCTCCGCCTAGCAGAGCTGGTTCTTACCCTCAACAACTTCTCCTTTGACTCCTCCCACTTCCTCCAAACATGAGGCGTAGCTATGGGCACTCGCATGGGCCCTAGCTACGCCTGCCTCTTTGTCGGGTATGTCGAACAATCCCTGTTCCAGACGTACACTGGCCCCATCCCCTAACTCTACTTCCACTACATCGACGACTGCATTGGTGCTACCTCTTGCACCCATGCAGAACTCACTGACTTCATACACTTTACCTCCAATTTCTATCCTGCCCTTAAATATACCTGGACTATCTCTGACATCTCCCTCCCGTTTCTGGACCTCACCATCTCCATCACAGGAGACAGACTAGTGACGGACATTTACTACAAGCCCACTGACTCGCACAGCTATCTGGACTACACTTCTTCCCACCCGGTCCCCTGCAAAACGTCTATCCCCTACACCCAATTCCTCCGTCTACGCCGCATCTGCGCCCGGGATGAGATGTTTCACACTAGGGCTTCCGAGATGTCCTCGTTCTTCAGAAAACGGGGCTTCCTCTCCTCCATTATAGATGAGGCTCTCACTAGGGTCTCTTCTACATCCCGCAGCTCCGCTCTTGCTCCCCCTCCCCCCACTCGCAACAAGGACAGAATCCCCCTCGTTCTCACTTTCCACCCCACCAGCTAGCGGATCCAACATATCATCCACCAACATTTCCGTCACCTACAACGGGACCCCACCACTGGCCATATCTTCCCATCCCCTCCACTCTCTGCGTTCCGCAGAGACCGTTCCCTCCGTAACTCCCTGGTCCACTCGTCCCTTCCTACCCAAACCACCCCAACCCCGGGCACTTTCCCCTGCAACCGCACGAGATGCAACACCTGTCCCTTTACCTCCCCCCTCAACTCCATCCTAGGACCCAAACAGTCTTTCCAGGTGAGACAGAGGTTCACCTGCACCTCCTCCAACCTCATCTATTGCATCCGCTGCTCTAGATGTCAACTTATTTACATCGGCGAAACCAAGCGCAGGCTCGGCGATCGCTTCGCTGAACGCCTGCGCTCGGTTCGCATTAACAAAACTGATCTCCCGGTGGCTGAGCACTTTAACTTCCCCTCCCATTCCCAGTCTGACCTTTCTGTCATGGGCCTCCTCCAGTGCCATAGTGAGGCCTACCGGAAATTGGAGGAACAGCACCTCATATTTCGCCTGGGCAGTTTGCAGACCGGTGGTATGAACACCGACTTCTCCAACTTTAGATAGCTCCTCTGTCCCTCCCTTCCCCTCCTCCTTCCCAGATCTCCCTCTATCTTCCTGTCTCCGCCTATATCCTTCCTTTGTCCCGCCCCCCTGACATCAGTCTGAAGAAGGGTCTCAACCCGAAACGTCACCCATTCCTTCTCTCCCGAGATGCTGCCCGACCTGCTGAGTTACTCCAGCATTTTGTGAATAAATACTGGAGTAACTCAGCGTGACAGGCAGCATCACTGGATTGAAGAAATAGATGACGTTTCAATAGACAATAGACAATAGACAATAGACAATAGGTGCAGGAGTAGGCCATTCAGCCCTTCGAGCCAGCACCGCCATTCAATGCGATCATGGCTGATCACTATCAATCAGTACCCCGTTCCTGCCTTCTCCCCATACCCCCTCACTCCGCTATCCTTAAGAGCTCTATCCAGCTCTCTCTTGAAAGCATCCAACGAACTGGCCTCCACTGCCTTCTGAGGCAGAGAATTCCACACCTTCACCACCCTCTGACTGAAAAAGTTCTTCCTCATCTCCGTTCTAAATGGCCTACCCCTTATTCTCAAACTGTGGCCCCTTGTTCTGGACTCCCCCAACATTGGGAACATGTTATCTGCCTCTAATGTGTCCAATCCCCTAATTATCTTATATGTTTCAATAAGATCCCCCCTCATCCTTCTAAATTCCAGTGTATACAAGCCCAATCGCTCCAGCCTTTCAACATACGACAGTCCCGCCATTCCGGGAATTAATCTAGTGAACCTACGCTGCACGCCCTCCATAGCAAGAATATCCTTCCTCAAATTTGGAGACCAAAACTGCACACAGTACTCCAGGTGCGGTCTCACCAGGGCCCGGTACAACTGTAGAAGGACCTCTTTGCTCCTATACTCAACTCCTCTTGTTACGAAGGCCAACATTCCATTGGCTTTCTTCACTGCCTGCTGAACCTGCATGCTTCCTTTCATTGACTGATGCACTAGGACACCCAGATCTCGTTGAACTCCCCCTCCTCCTAACTTGACACCATTCAGATAATAATCTGCCTTTCTATTCTTACTTCCAAAGTGAATAACCTCACACTTATCTACATTAAACTGCATCTGCCATGTATCCGCCCACTCACACAACCTGTCCAGGTCACCCTGCAGCCTTATTGCATCTTCCTCACAATTCACACTACCCCCCAACTTAGTATCATCTGCAAATTTGCTAATGGTACTTTTAATCCCTCCGTCTAAGTCATTAATGTATATCGTAAATAGCTGGGGTCCCAGCACCGAACCTTGTGGTACCCCACTGGTCACTGCCTGCCATTCCGAAAGGGACCCATTTATCCCCACTCTTTGCTTTCTGTCTGTTAACCAATTTTCTATCCATGTCAGTACCCTACCCCCAATACCATGTGCCCTAATTTTGCCCACTAATCTCCTATGTGGGACCTTGTCGAAGGCTTTCTGAAAGTCGAGGTACACCACATCCACTGACTCTCCCTTGTCAATTTTCCTAGTTACATCCTCAAAAAATTCCAGTAGATTTGTCAAGCATGATTTCCCCTTCGTAAATCCATGCTGACTCGGAACGATCCCGTTACTGCTATCCAAATGCTCAGCAATTTCGTCTTTTATAATTGACTCCAGCATTTTCCCCACCACTGATGTCAGACTAACTGGTCTATAATTACCCGTTTTCTCTCTCCCTCCTTTCTTAAAAAGTGGGATAACATTTGCTATCCTCCAATCCACAGGAACTGATCCTGAATCTATAGAACATTGAAAAATGATCTCCAATGCTTCCACTATTTCTAGAGCCACCTCCTTAAGTACTCTGGGATGCAGACCATCAGGCCCTGGGGATTTATCAGCCTTCAGTCCCATCAGTCTACCCAAAACCATTTCCTGCCTAATGTGGATTTCCTTCAGTTCCTCCATCACCCTAGGTTCTCCAGCCCCTAGAACATTTGGGAGATTGTGTGTATCTTCCTCAGTGAAGACAGATCCAAAGTAACGGTTTAACTCGTCTGCCATTTCTTTGTTCCCCATAATAAATTCCCCTGCTTCTGTCTTCAAGGGACCCACATTTGCCTTGACTATTTTTTTCCTCTTCACGTACCTAAAAAAACTTTTGCTATCCTCCTTTATATTATTGGCTAGTTTACCCTCGTACCTCATCTTTTCTCCTCGTATTGCCTTTTTAGTTAACTTTTGTTGCTCTTTAAAAGAGTCCCAATCGGGACCAGACCCTTTGTCAGAACTGCCCCATTGAGTTACTCCATCATTTTGTGTCTATCTTCGGTGTAAACCAGCACCTGCAGTTCCTTCCTACAGCATTTTGTCTGCTCCACAGCGAAATCTCCTCAAGGTGTGTCCACTTTGCCGATGTTCTCCTCCTCTCTCTGACGAGAGATCTACAACATCCCCTCTCACTGCTCCCCCTCTGGGGTTCCTCCTGCTCCCCTGATCCAGTCTGTAGAAGGGTCTCAACCCAAAAGGTCACCCATTCCTTCTGTCCATAGATGCTGCCTGTCCCGCTGAGTTACTCCAGCATTTTCTACCTTTGGGCATAATTTACCTGGATAGCATTTGGAAAATGTTGTTCACTGTATCTCACGATTTCAAGATCAATTTATTGTCACATGTACCAATTAAGGTACAGCGAAATGTGAGTTACCATACAGCCACACTAAGTGAAAAGCAACAAGACACACAGCTACATAAAGTAAAATTTAACATGAACATCCACCACAGCGGATTCCACATTCCTCACTGCGATGGAAGGTAATAAAGTTCAATCACCTCCCTCTTTGTTCACCGTCCACAGTCGCCGCTGCCGACTGTCCGATGTGCGAGGCCATCGCGTCGGGACGATCGAAACTCCGTCGTCGGGACGGTTGAAACTCTCTCCGCGGCATGGAGCTCCCGAGTCGACCTCTTCTTACCAGAGACCACGGGCTTCACGGTGTTAAAGTCCACAGGCCCCGCGGTTGGAGCTCTCCACAGTCGATCCTCGGCAAAGGATCTCAGCTCCGCGATGTTAAAGTCCGCGCTGCGCCCGCGGCTTGAAGCGCCGGGCCGGTCTCCAGGAAAGGCCACCAACTCCTCGATGTTAGGCCGCAGTGGGGACGGAGATACAACACGGAGAAACATCACATCTCCGTCGAGGTAAGAGATTGAAAAAAGGTTTCCCCCAATTCCCCCCCCCCCACACATAAAACAAACCAAGAAACACTAAAACACACTTTAACACAAACTTAAAATAATAAAAAACAGTAGAAAGCCAGTGCTGGTGGCGGCAGCCCGTATCTCAGCATAGGTGACAGCTATGAACTAATCCTAATTCCAGGAGAAGGTTTATGGTGGTGGTGACACCCCAGTAGGCTTCCCTCCCCTGCTCGTCATTGTGCCAGCTTTAAAGTCGTCTTGTTGAGTCTCATTGTCTGTCACTCATTTTTACCTAGCCCACAGCTAACAATAGCCTGTTTCTTTTATCATTGTCACTTTTTTTGCACATCTTTCATTCATTTGTTCTATATCTCTCCACATCATTGTCTATATCTCTCATCTCCCTTTCCCCTGACTCTCAGTCTGCAGAAGGGTCTCGACCCAAAACTTCCTTTCCTCCAGAGATGCTGCATGACACGCTGAGTTACTCCAGCTTTTTGTGCCTATCTTAGGTTTCAACCAGCATCTGCAGGTTCCTTCCTGCACAGGGTTTCCTACTCTCTGCTCTGTCACAGTTTTCTCTTGCTCTGCTTTATTAGAGCAACCTGCCACAATAGAGAAAGGATGGCAATTCTGGGTTGTACTTAGCAGCTTCAACTCAAATGCTCTGTGGTCTAACACTCCTTAACCATATATAACCATATAACAACTACAGCACGGAAACAGGCCCGTTCGGCCCTACCAGTCCATGCCGACAACTCTCTCTGACCTAGTCTCATCTACCTGCTCTCAGACCATAACCCTCCAATCCCCTCTTATCCATATACCTATCCAATTTACTCTTAAATAATAAAATCGAGCCTGCCTCCACCACTTCCACCGGAAGCCCATTCCATACAGCCACCACCCTCTGAGTAAAGAAGTTACCCCTCATGTTACCCCTAAACTTTTGTCCCTCAATTCTGAAGCTATGTCCCCTTGTTGGAATCTTCCCCACTCTCAAAGGGAAAAGCCTACCCACGTCAACTCTGTCCGTCCCTCTTAAAATTTTAAAAACCTCTATCAAGTCCCCCCTCAACCTTCTACGCTCCAAAGAATAAAGACCCAACCTGTTCAACCTCTCTCTGTAGCTTAAGTGCTGAAACCCAGGCAACATTCTAGTAAATCTCCTCTGTACCCTCTCTATTTTGTCGACATCCTTCCTATAATTTGGCGACCAGAACTGCACACCATACTCCAGATTCGGCCTCACCAATGCCTTGTACAATTTTAACATTACATCCCAACTTCTATATTCGATGCTCTGATTTATAAATTTTAAAAACCTTAAATTCCTTGTGAATCAACAATTCCATAAATGGAGCAGTTAGATGCAAATATCCATCAATCTATTGGAACCTTTAGCAGTCAAAGCTAAAGGTACTAGTAATTGAACGTAGTGTGCAAATGACAAGGTCTTTATTGATTAACAGTGTCTGTAGCAGCTCGGTACCCAGTCATTGCTGCAACAGTAATCTGCTGTACATCTTCCCTCCCAGTCATTGCTGCAACAGTAATCTGCTGTACATCTTCCCTCCAACAGTGTCTTCAGGCAACATGCAGATGGTTTCACATAGAGATAATAATTTGTCACAGCCGTTCCAGGGAGGGACTGGAAATTAGGCAGATTGGGTGGAGTTGGAAAGGGGTGGGTGGTGATGATGGTCACGAGACCAGATGGGTCAGGTGAAAGGTCAAGGAGGCACGGCGGTAGAGTTGCTGCCTTACTGCGCTTGCAGGCCCCACAGCAGAAGCGTCCACATCGCGGGGCTGGAAGCTGGAAGTGTCCTGGGCTCATTCTGCTACCACCATCGTCTACTGTACAGTGATGGCTCCCACTGATTGTCGCCGGAAGCTTGTGTCCTTTTCAGGACGGACGATGACAGTGATGTAACATTTAAAACATGGACGATGGACACGAAAGAAGAAGACAGCATTTGCAGCACTCCGGGTTCGATCCCGACTACGGGTGCAGAATGTATGTATGGAGTTTGTACGTTCTCCTCTTGACCGCATGGGTTTTCTCCAAGATCTTCAGTTTCCTCCCACACTCCAAAGACGTACAGGGTTGCAGGTTAAGTGGTTTGGTGTAAATATAAATTGTCCCTAGTGTGTGTAGGGTAGTGTTAATGTGCAGGGATCGTTGGTCGACGCGGATTCGGTGGGCCGAAAGACCTGTTTCCACGCTGTATCTCTAAACTAAAATGGAGGGTCCATAGATGTGGTGCAGGTCAGGAGATCAGGTGGGCTGGACAGGCCAGAGAGAGTGATGGGTAGAATGGGGAGGAGAGTTCAGTTTCAGGTAAATTTAGTTCAGTTTACTGTCATATGTACCGAGGTACAGTGAAAAGCATTTGTGTTGCGTGCTAGTCAGCAGAAAGACAATACAGTACATGATTACAATCAATCCATTTACAATGTATAGATACATGATGAGGGAATAACGTATAGTGCAAAGTAAAGCCAGCAAAGTCTGATCAAGGATAGTCCGAGGGTCACCAATGAGGTAGATAGTAGTTCAGCACTGCTCTCTGGTTGAGGGAGGATGGTTCAGTTGCCTGATAACACCTGATATGGTGGTCAGGTGAAGTTTGAGGCTACACTTCACCTGCATGGATGTACCTTCCTGTCTCCTGCAGATCAGCTTTCCCCAGCTTGTAGATGCTGGTCGCCTCGCTGGGAGCCAGGGCCACTGATGGCTGACAGAGATGGCCAGTTCTGATCCAGGCAGAAATACAAAGCAGGCTACCAACATTGTTAGCTAGTTACACATAGACATAGAAAACAGGTGCAGGAGGAGGCCATTCGGCCCTTCGAGCCAGCACCGCCATTCATTGTGATCGTGGCTGATCATCCACAATCAGTAACCCGTGCCCAACTTCTCCCCATATCCCTTGATTCCACTAGCCCCAAGAGCTCTATCTAACTCTCTCTTAAATTCATCCAGTGAATTGGCCTCCACTGCCCTCTGTGATGGTCGGCGCGGACCCGGCGGACTGATAGAGCCTGTTTCTGCGCTGTATCTCTAAAACTAGTTGCTAGTTGAATGTTGGTATTACCAGGGTTGGGGGGGCGGGCTACATGAATGGCAGGGGTTTTCTGTTTAAAGATAGGTGCAAACAGTACTGAGTATGAAACAATTGAAAGCACAGACACTAAGAATTTGTGAAAGGTTTTGTGCAGTTTTGTTACATTTTGTATATTCTGAATAAAGTTTATTTTTGGAAAACAAAGGTTGAAAGTTCCTGTTCTGAAACAGCTCCATATTTGCGTTTCATTGAATTTTGGGGGATTTTCTTCCTAGCTACTGCCAGAGTGTCTCCATTATTCTCACAGTCCCACTCTCTCAGTTCTCTTAGTGTCCTCTGTCTCACACTCTTTGGTTATTTGTCAGATCTCCAAATTCACAGGTTGTACAAGTTTGAGATGGATCGGTACTTTTCACCTCTTCCTTTGATCGTAATGTAATAACGTAAGTAGGCCCTTGAAAGGTTCATTTGAATTACGATTGCATTCTCTTCCAGATATATTCATCATTACACGCAGTAGCAGATTATCTCTCTCCTCAAAGCTGAAATTCTAATGGGTATTAATACTTCTTCTCTAATAGTGCTCAGGAAATGGATGCTTTCATCAGTACCCTTCTTCTTTTCTTCATGCTGCATGCATATCCTCATTCATTAGAAATCTGCCCTGAATCTCAAACAGTCGTTTAGTCACTGGAAGATTAACTGTAAGTGTCAGAGGCTATGGGGCGAAGGCAGGAGAATGGGGTTTGGAGGGGAGATAGATCAGTCATGATTGAACAGCGGAGTAAAATTGATGTGCCGAATGGCCTAACTCTACACCTATCACTTATGACCTTATGATCTTATGCACCGCGCACCTCCAGACTAAGAAACAGCTTTATTCCTGGAGCTATAGCTGCTTCCTGCTGAGAGCCCGCCATGATCTGTCTCTGGCCCCAGGGTCATCTGGCCCAACTGACCCCTGCAGGAACCTTTTTTGTACTTTACCTTATTTCCTTTTTTGTTTCCCCCCCTTTTGTTGTTTTCGTTTTCGCCGTGATTTATTTATTTATTTTATAGCATCGATATGGAAGTGACATTCTTAATCTCGTTGTACTTGTACAATGACAATAAAGATATTGTATTGTATTGTATTGTATTGTATTGTATTGTATTGTATTGTATTGTATTGTACTGTACTGTATTGTATTGTATTGTATTGTATTGTATTGTACTGTATTGTATTGTATTGTATTGTATTGTATTGTATTGTACTGTATTGTACTGTATTGTATTGTATTGTATTGTATTGTACTGTACTGTACTGTATTGTACTGTATTGTACTGTTCTGTACTGTACTGTACTGTACTGTATTGTACTGTATTGTACTATACTGTACTGTACTGTACTGTACTGTACTGTACTGTACTGTACTGTACTGTACTGTATTGGACTGTATTGTACTGTACTGTACTGTACTGTATTGTACTGTACTGTATTGTATTGTATTGTACTGTACTGTATTGTATTGTATTGTATTGTATTGTATTGTATTGTATTGTATTGTATTGTACTGTATTGTATTGTACTGTATTATACTGTACTGTATTGTATTGTACTGTACTGTATTGTATTGTATTGTGATGTATTGTACTGTATTGTATTGTATTGTATTGTATTGTATTGTATTGTATTGTACTGTATTGTATTGTATTGTATTGTATTGTATTGTACTGTATTGTATTGTATTGTATTGTATTAGACAATAGACAATAGACAATAGACAATAGGTGCAGGAGTAGGCCATTCAGCCCTTCGAGCCAGCTCCGCCATTCAAGGCGATCATGGCTCATCACTCTCAATCAGTACCCCGTTCCTGCCTTCTCCCCATACCCCCTCACTCCGCTATCCTTAAGAGCTCTATCCAGCTCTCCCTTGAAAGCATCCAACGAACTGGCCTCCACTGCCTTTTGAGGCAGAGAATTCCACACCTTCACCACTCTCTGACTGAAAAAGTTCTTCCTCATCTCCGTTCTAAATGGCCTACCCCTTATTCTTAAAATGTGGCCCCTTGTTCTGGACTCCCCCAACATTGGGATCATGTTTCCTGCCTCTAATGTGTCCAATCCCCTAATTATCTTATATGTTTCAATAAGATCCCCCCTCATCCTTCTAAATTCCAGTGTATACAAGCCTAATTGCTCCAGCCTTTCAACATACGACAGTCCCGCCATTCCGGGAATTAACCTAGTGAACCTACGCTGCACGCCCTCAATAGCAAGAATATCCTTCCTCAAATTTGGAGACCAAAACTGCACACAGTACTCCAGGTGCGGTCTCACCAGGGCCCGGTACAACTGTAGAAGGACCTCTTTGCTCCTATACTCAACTCCTCTTGTTATGAAGGCCAACATTCCATTGGCTTTCTTCACTGCCTGCTGTACCTGCATGCTTCCTTTCAGTGACTGATGCACTAGGACACCCAGACCTCGTTGAACATCCCCTCTTCCTAACTTGACACCATTCAGATAATAATCTGCCTTTCTATTCTTACTTCCAAAGTGAATAACCTCACACTTATCTACATTAAACTGCATCTGCCATGTATCCGCCCTCTCACACAACCTGTCCAAGTCACCCTGCAGCCTTATTGCATCTTCCACACAATTCACACTACCCCCCAGCTTAGTATCATCTGCAAATTTGCTAATGGTACTTTTAATCCCTTCATCTAAGTCATTAATGTATATCGTATTGTATTGTATTGTACTGTATTGTATTGTACTGTATTGTATTGCATTGTATTGTATTGTACTGTACTGTACTGTATTGTACTGTACTGTACTGTACTGTACTGTACTGTACTGTACTGTACTGTACTGTACTGTAGTCAAAGTCAAGTCAAGTCAAAGTCAATTTTATTGTCAATCCTCAGCCAGTTTACACAGACAGAAAATCGAAATACCGTTTCCCACAATCCCGAGGAACAAAGTGCATAAAACAAAAGGCACAGCAAACAACAATCAACATAAAATATAAAATATAAAATATAGTCACTTCAAATTTTTTTTTAAAAAAGTGTCTGGTGCTGGATGTGCGTGTGTGTGGGGTGTTAAAGTCCAGGTCCCATAGGGGCAGGGGAGAGAGGAGGAAGGGAGGGGAGAGAGTTCAGCATCCTGACAGCCTGGTGGAAAAAACTGTTCTTTAGTCGGGTGGTGCTTGACCTCAGGCTGCGAAACCTTCTCCCTGAAGGCAGGAGGGTGAAGAGGCTGTTGGAGGGGTGGGAGGGGTCACCCACAATGCTCAATGCTTTGCGGGTGAGGCGGGTGGTGTAAAGGACCAGGAGTGTTGGGAGTGAGGCGCCAGTGATCCTCTCAGCAGTGTTCACTATGCGCTGCAGGGTCTTACGGCTGGAGGCTGTGCAGCTTCCGAACCACACAGTGATGCAGCTGCTGAGGATGCTCTCGATGGCACCTCGGTAAAAAGTGTACATGATGGGTGTGGGGGCTCCCGCTCTCTTCAGTTTGCGGAGGAAGTAGAGGCGCTGCTGGGCTTTCTTGGCGATGGACGTGATGTTGTTGCTCCAGGAGAGATCCTCGGTGATGTTCACCCCCAGAAATTTGGTGCTGCTCACCTGCTCCACAGCAGCACCATTGATGGTCAGTGGGTGGGGGTGTTGGGTGTGCGTTCTCCTGAAGTCGACAACAATCTCCTTTGTTTTCTCCACATTCAGGAAGAGATTGTTGTCTGTGCACCACGCGGCCAGCTGGTCCACCTCCTTCCTGTAGTGGGTCTCGTCGTTGTTGCTGATGAGACCCACCACTGTTGTGTCATCCGCAAACTTGACGAAGTGGTTGGAGCTGTAGGTGGGTGTGCAGTCGTGGGTCAGCAAGGTGAAGAGCAGGGGGCTTAGCACACATCCTTGTGGGGCACCCGTACTCAGCGTGATGGTGTCCGATGTGTTGCTGCCGACCCGTACGGACTGGGGTCTGGCAGTGAGGAAGTCCAGCAGCCAGTTGCAGAGAAGGGGGCTGAGGCCCAGATTTGTTAGTTTACAAACCAGCTGCTGGGGGATGATGGTGTTAAATGCTGAGCTAAAGTCTATGAACAGCATCCTAACATATGAGTTTTTAGTGTCCAAGTGGGTGAGGGCTGGGTGTAGAGCAGAGGAGATGGCATCCTCAGTGGACCGCTTAGCTCGATATGCAAACTGAAACGGGTCCAGGGAGGGGGGGAGGTTGGATCTGATCTGCTTCATGACCAGCCTCTCGAAGCACTTCATGATGGTTGAAGTCAGCGCTACAGGGCGGTAGTCGTTGAAGCAGGATGGAGAAGACTTCTTGGGCACAGGTATGATGGTGGTTTCTTTGAAGCACAAGGGAACAACAGCCTGGCTCAGGGAGATGTTGAAGATGTCTGTGAGGACATCTGTGAGCTCAGCTGCGCAGTCTTTTAGCACACGACCAGGAATGTTGTCAGGTCCAGAAGCTTTCCGGGTGTTAATCCTTAACAGTGTGCTCCTCACACTGCCTGGAGACAGACAAATAGCCTGGTCGTTGGGGGGGGGGAGTTGTTTTCTGCGCAGGTGTGTTGCTCTGTGCTTCAAAGCGTGCGAAGAAGCCGTTGAGGTCGTTCAAGAGAGAGGTGTCACTGTCACAGGTCTGTGGTAAGGGTTTGTAGTCCGTGATAGTCCTAATACCCTTCCACAGGCTCCGTGTGTCTCTGCTGTCACTGAAGTGGGCTGTGATGCACCGGGTGTAGTGTTGTTTGGCTTTCCTGATGCCACTGGAAAGGTTGGCCCTGGCTGCTCTGAGACCGGCTGGATTGCCCTCTCTGAAGGCAGCGTTGCGGACCCTCAGCAGCCCATGGACCTCCCCTGTCAGCCATGGCTTCTGGTTAGCCCGGATGGTGATGGCTCTGGTGTGGGTCACATCGTCAATGCATTTGGTGATGTAGCCTGTAACTGTCTCTGTGTATTCCTGAATGTTGGTTGTGTTGTTGTATGTTGCTGCCTGCTTGAACATGTCCCAGTCTGTAGTCTCAAAGCAGTTTTGGAGTGCAGCTGTGCTGTCCTCTGACCACACACGTACCTCTTTTGAAACCGGTTTGGTGACTTTCACCCGGGGTCTGTATGCCGGTTTCAGCAGAACGGTGAGGTGATCAGAGAGGCCGATGTGGGGGAGGGGGGAAGCCTTGTATGCTCCTTTGATGGTCGTGTAGACAAGGTCCAAGGTGTTGTTTTCTCGTGTTGGGAAATCAACATGCTGGTATACTTTGGGCATGACAGTTTTTAGGTTAGCATGGTTGAAGTCCCCAGCTACGATGAGAAAGCCATCTGGGTGTGCTGTCTGCTGCTCAGAGATGGCCCGGTACAGTTCGCAGAGTGCCTCCTCTCTGTCCTTGTTGTTGGAACTGGGAGGGATGTAAACAGCAACTAACAGGATAGCTGTTAGCTCCCTCGGGAGGTAGAAAGGTCGGCACTTCACAACCATAAACTCCGCCAGCGGTGAACAGTGTTTGTAGACCAACACAGCGTCCCGACACCAAGCATCACTGATGTAAACAATCACACCGCCGCCGCGAGTCTTCCCCCCGCTAACCGTAGCTCTGTCCGATCGGTAGCATGTTAGCCGGTCGAGCTGAACAGCGGAGTCCGGGATGTTGTCATTAAGCCATGTTTCTGTAAAAACGTAAACACAGCATTCCCTCACCTCACGCTGGGTCGACCGGAGAAGTCTTATAGTGTCCATTTTATTGTCCAGTGAGCGTACATTAGCCATTAGCATGCTCGGAATAGCCGGTCTGTGTGGGCTAGCCGCTAGCCTAGCCCGGATGCCTCCGCGCTTACCCCTCTTCTGCTTCCTCTCACACCGCCTGCGGCGTCTCCTTTCCAGCCGGGGGGCAGCACTCGAGGCCAAGGTCGAGGTCAGGCAGAGTATTCTGAGGCCGCTAAGTTCCTCTGCAAGCATAGCGTCCAGTGTTGATGATGTTGTTTTCTTGTCCAGCAAGAACTCACGACTATACTGTCTACTGCTGACTGTCCAGAGTTGTTGAAGTGACAAACATGACGAACTTGATAAAACATTAAAAACACTCGAAAAATCGGGAGAGTGTGGGGCCGCTGCGTCTGCACGCGCTGCCATTGTACTGTATTGTATTGTATTGTATTGTATTGTATTGTATTGTATTGTATTGTATTGTACTATACTTTATTGTACTGTACTGTACTGTACTGTACTGTACTCTATTGTATTGTACTGTAATGAATTGTACAGTATTGTACTGTACTGTATTGTATTGTATTGTATTGTACTGTATTGTATTATATTGTATTGTACTGTATGTACTGTACTGTACTGTACTGTACTGTACTGTACTGTACTGTACTGTACTGTACTGTACTGTACTGTACTGTACTGTATTGTATTGTATTGTACTGTATTGTATTGTATTGTATTGTACTGTATTGTATTGTATTGTATTGTACTGTACTGTACTGTACTGTACTGTATTGTATTGTACTGTACTGTATTGTATTGTATTGTATTGTATTGTACTGTACTGTACTGTATTGTATTGTATTGTACTGGATTGTATTGTATTGTATTGTACTGTACTGTATTGTATTGTATTGTATTGTACTGTACTGTATTGTATTGTACTGTACTGTACTGCATTGTATTGTATTGTACTGTATTGTATTGTATTGTATTGTACTGTACTGTATTGTATTGAACTGTACTGTATTGTACTGTATTGTATTGTATTGTATTGTACTGTATTGTATTGTACTGTACTGTACCGTATTGTATTGTACTGTATTGTATTGTATTGTATTGTACTGTACTGTACTGTACTGTACTTTATTGTACTGTACTGTACTGTACTCTATTGTATTGTATTGTACTGTAATGTATTGTACTGTATTGTACTGTACTGTATTGTATTGTATTGTACTGTATTGTATTATATTGTATTGTACTGTATGTACTGTACTGTATTGTACTGTACTGTACTGTACTGTACTGTACTGTATTGTATTGTATTGTATTGTATTGTATTGTATTGTATTGTATTGTATTGTACTGTACTGTATTGTATTGTATTGTACTGTGTTGTATTGTATTGTACTGTATTGTATTGTATTGTACTGTACTGTATTGTATTGTACTGTATTGTATTGTACTGTATTGTACTGTACTGTACTGTACTGTACTGTACTGTACTGTACTGTACTGTATTGTATTGTATTGTACTGTACTGTACTGTACTGTACTGTACTGTACTGTACTGTACTGTACTGTATTGTATTGTATTGTATTGTACTGTACTGTACTGTACTGTATTGTACTGTACTGTACTGTATTGTATTGTATTGTATTGTATTGTACCGTATTGTATTGTATTGTATTGTATTGTATTGTATTGTACCGTATTGTATTGTACTGTATTGTATTGTATTGTATTGTACTGTACTGTACTGTACTGTACTGTACTTTATTGTTCTGTACTGTACTGTACTGTACTGTACTCTATTGTATTGTACTGTAATGTATTGTACTGTAGTGTACTGTACTGTATTGTATTGTATTGTATTGTATTGTACTGTATTGTATTATATTGTATTGTACTGTACTGTACTGCACTGTACTGTACTGTACTGTACTGTACTGTACTGTATTGTACTGTACTGTATTGTATTGTACTGTACTGTACTGTATTGTACTGTACTGTACTGTACTGTATTGTACTGTACTGTACTGTATTGTACTGTACTGTACTGTATTGTACTGTTTTGTACTGTACTGTATTGTACTGTATTGTATCGTATTGTATTGTATTGTATTATACTGTACTGTATTGTACTGTATTGTATTGTATTGTACTGTACTGTACTGTATTGTATTGTATTGTATTGTATTGTATTGTATTGTATTGTATTGTACTGTACTGTATTGTATTGTACTGTACTGTACTGTATTGTATTGTATTGTACTGGATTGTATTGTATTGTACTGTTGTGGCGGCTCCGAAGGGTCGGGCCATACTTCTACCGACCCCTCGGCACGGGAATGGACCAGTCCCGGGAGGCGGTCCTGGACTCAGTTATATAAGGACAAGGACAAGGTTTGGGCGCCAAGCCATTCCGGCAGACTAGACCCGTCTGATACCTATTATACAATAAAATATACCTTCTCGAAATACCTGGCTCCTTGCCTTTATCGACGCGCTACACTGTACTGTATTGTATTGTGCTGTATTGTATTGTATTGTACTGTATTGTTTTGTATTGTACTGTACTTTATTGTATTGAACTGTACTGTATTGTATTGTACTGTACTGTATTGTATTGTACTGTACTGTACTGTACTGTACTGTACTGTATTGTACTGTACTGTATTGTATTGTACTGTACTGTATTGTATTGTATTGTACTGTACTGTACTGTACTGTATTGTACTGTACTGTATTGTACTGTACTGTATTGTACTGTATTGTACTGTACTGTACTGTACTGTATTGTATTGTATTGTATTGTATTGTATTGTATTGTATTGTATTGTATTGTACTGTATTGTATTGTACTGTTTTGTATTGATTTGTACTGTACTGTACTGTATTGTACTGTACTGTATTGTATTGTATTGTATTGTATTGTATTGTATTGTATTGTATTGTATTGTATTGTATTGTATTATATTGTACTGTACTGTATTGTACTGTACTGTATTGTATTGTATTATATTGTACTGTACTGTATTGTACTGTACTGTACTGTACTGTATTGTACTGTATTGTATTGTATTGTATTGTATTGTATTGTACTGTACTGTATTGTACTGTACTGTGCTGTGCTGTACTGTACTGTATTGTATTGTATTGTATTGTATTGTATTGTACTGTACTGTGCTGTGCTGTACTGTACTGTATTGTATTGTATTGTATTGTACTGTATTGTATTGTACTGTATTGTATTGTATTGTACTGTATTGTATTGTATTTTACTGTACTGTACTGTACTGTACTGTACTGTACTGTATTGTATTGTATTGTACTGTACTGTATTGTATTGTATTGTATTGTACTGTACTGTATTGTACTGTACTGTATTGTACTGTACTGTACTGTATTGTATTGTATTGTATTGTATTGTATTGTACTGTACTGTACTGTATTGTACTGTACTGTATTGTATTGTATTGTATTGTATTGTACTGTATTGTATTGTACTGTATTGTATTGTATTGTATTGTATTGTACTGTACTGTACTGTATTGTATTGTACTGTACTGTACTGTACTGTACTGTACTGTACTGTACTTTACTGTACTGTACTGTACTGTACTGTATTGTGTTGTACTGTATTGTACTGTACTGTATTGTATTGTATTGTATTGTACTGTATTGTATTGTATTGTATTGTATTGTATTGTATTGTATTGTATTGTATTGTATTGTATTGTACTGTACTGTACTGTACTGTATTGTGTTGTACTGTATTGTACTGTACTGTATTGTATTGTACAGTACTGTATTGTATTGTATTGTCATCATCATATCATATCATATATATACAGCGCGGAAACAGGCCTTTTCGGCCCACCAAGTCCGCGACGCCCAGCGATCCCCTCACATTAACACTATCCTACACACACTAGGGACAATTTTTTTTATTTTTTTATTTTTTCATTTACCCAGTCAAATTAACCTACATACCCATACGTCTTTTGGAGTGTGGGTGGAAACCGAAGATCTCGAAGAAAACCCACGCAGGTCACAGGGAGAACGTACAAACTCCTTACAGTACAGCACCATTGCATTGTATTGTATTGTATTGTATTGTACTGTACTGCACTGTATTGTATTGTATTGTATTGTATTGTACTGTACTGTACTGTACTGTACTGTATTGTATTGTACTGTATTGTATTGTATTGTATTGTATTGTATTGTATTGTATTGTATTGTATTGTATTGTATTGTACTGTACTGTATTGTATTGCACTGAACTGTACTGTACTGTAATGTATTGCATTGTATTGTATTGTACTGTACTGCACTGTATTGTATTGTATTGTATTGTACTGTACTGTACTGTACTGTATTGTATTGTACTGTATTGTATTGTACTGTATTGTATTGTATTGTATTGTATTGTATTGTATTGTATTGTATTGTATTGTATTGTATTGTACTGTACTGTACTGTATTGTATTGTACTGTAATGTATTGTATTGTATTGTATTGTATTGTACTGTATTGTATTGTATTGTATTGTATTGTATTGTATTGTATTGTATTGTATTGTATTGTATTGTAGTGTATTGTATTGTACTGTATTGTATTGTACTGTATTGTATTGTACTGTATTGTATTGTATTATATTGTATTGTATTGTATTGTATTGTATTGTACTGTACTGTACTGTACTGTACTGTATTGTATTGTACTGTATTGTATTGTATTGTATTGTACTGTATTGTATTGTATTGTATTGTATTGTACTGTATTGTATTGTATTGTATTGTATTGTACTGTACTGTACTGTATTGTATTGTACTGTAATGTATTGTATTGTATTTTATTGTATTGTATTGTATTGTATTGTATTGTATTGTATTGTACTGTATTGTATTGTACTGTACTGTACTGTACTGTATTGTATTGTACTGTATTGTACTGTACTGTATTGTATTGTATTGTACTGTATTGTATTGTACTGTACTGTACTGTATTGTATTGTATTGTACTGTACTGTACTGTATTGTATTGTATTGTACTGTACTGTACTGTACTGTATTGTATTGTACTGTACTCTACTGTATTGTATTGTACTGTATTGTATTGTACTGTACTGTACTGTACTGTACTGTATTGTATTGTATTGTACTGTATTGTACTGTACTGTATTGTACTGTATTGTATTGTATTGTACTGTATTGTACTGTACTGTATTGTACTGTATTGTACTCTACTGTATTGTATTGTACTGCATTGTATTGTATTGTACTGTATTGTATTGTACTGTATTGTATTTGTGGTGTATTATGATAAGAATTGACGAGTGAGAAAGGTTAGCATACAACATATGGCTGCTTTACTTCAACACCACCAGAGAGTGTAATCAGGTATCCCACAATGCTTTATACCCGGAACTACGGCAAGGCTCAGCTGCCAAAACACAAAACTCAAAATGGTAAATACACCACATTACCCCCTTTTTAAAATGAAGGTAATCTTAAATAACTGAAATTAGCAAGTGCCTTATTACTAACAATAACCATTCCCAAAATTACTACTATGCAAAGTTACTTGTTATCACTAGCGACCCTCTTGTAGTTTTAACAAGTCTCAGTCCATCTGTGTGTTCATATTAATGAAAACAACTTAAACAACTAAACAGTCCTTCATGCCGAACATTTCCCCTTTTAAAAAAAAAAAAAATGAAGCTTAAGGGACATAGCGGTCTGGAGGCTTCCTGACCCTTGATGATCGGCGTGGACTCAGCGGCGCAGCAGCTGCAGCTGTACGGTCCACAGTCCCTGGCTCGCTGCATGATGACATGTCCTCCGGCTGTGCGGGTTGGCTCGGTGCAGAAGTGTCAGTGGTTGAGTTTTCAGTGTCCTGATCCAGTCCATCTCCCATGACTCTGAATCTCAGCTGATCTCCATGTCTCCTGTAGGTGATGTCGGTGTCTCCTCCTTGTACTTTGTAAGACACCGGTCCTGTTTGATCCACTATGACTCCAGGAATCCATTTGCGTCCTCCCCCAGCCGTATTGTATAAATACACTGGGTCATCCACTGAGAAACACCTGTCTGCTGCACGGAGGTCATGGTGAAACTTCTGCTTGTACTGTTTTTTACGAACAGCGGCTGCTGTGTCCGGACGGATGAAATCCAGACGGGTGCGCACGTGTCTGTTCAGAAACAGGTCAGCAGGTGACCGACCAGTAGTGCAGTTTGGTGTGGTGCGATACTGCATCAAAAAGATGGAGACCCTGTCCTCCACATCCATTGCGTAGTGTGTCAGCTTTTTCATTCCACCCTTGAATGACTGAACGTACCGTTCTGCCAGGCCATTCGAGGCAGGGTGACCAGGAGCACTTGTAGAATGAAGGATTCCATTCTGCTGCATGAAGTTTTTAAACTCCTCTGACGTGAACTGCGTTCCATTATCCGTGACAATGTGCGAACAGTCTTCTCAGTCTTGTGATAGTGGCTTGTGATGTGATGCTAGACATTTTAAACACCTCCAACCACTTGGAGTAAGCATCCACCACCAACATGAAAGTGTGTCCCACAAATGGACCAGCAAAGTCTATGTGTAGTCTTTTCCAGCTCTGGCCAGGAAATTCCCATGGATGCAAAGGCACCTGACGAGGCATCCTTTGCTCCAATTGACATGACTCACATGCTCTGCAAACTTGCTCCACCTCTGCATCAACTTTAGGCCACCATACGTACTTGCGTGTTAGTGCTTTCATTTTCACAATTCCTGGATGGCCAGAATGCAGCTCCTTTAAAACAGTTTTTCTCAACTTTTCAGGAATCACCACTCTGGTGCCCCACAGGACACATCCTCGCTCTATTGAAAGTTCACATCTACGCGTGTGGAAAGCTTTCAGAGTCTCATCCACTTCAGCAGGCCAGCCATCCATGACAAATTTCAGCACCTTTGACAACACGTTGTCTGTGCGTGTTGCACGTGCCACTTGGTCTGCGTTCAGTGGAGCCTGCTCAAGATGTTCAGTTAACAGTGTGTATACGCTGTCAGTGATGGCTGTGGTCCCTGCGTCGTTTGTGTCAGGCAGCGGAACTCTTGAGAGGCCATCTGCATTACCATGTTTCCCTGAGGCACAGTACTCAATGTGATAATCATAGGCAGAGAGAATTATTGCCCATCTTTGGATTCGAGCTGCAGCCATGGTAGGCAGGCTTTTGTGTTCTCCAAACAGTGTTAGCAGGGGTTTGTGATCAGTCACAAGTTTGAATTTCCTCCCCCACAGGTATTGGTGAAACTTCTTTACACCAAAAATGAGCGCCAGTCCCTCTTTCTCAATCTGAGAATATTTCTTCTCAGCAGGGGATAATGTGCGTGATGAGAAGGCGATGGGGCGCTCCTCCCCTGTAGGCATTTTGTGTTGTATGACAGCTCCAATGCCATACGCTGAGGAGTCACAGGCCAGAGTGAGAGGAAGCTTTTGGTCATAGTGCACCAGGATCTTGTCACTTGTGAGCAGCGATTTGCACTTGTCAAAAGCTTTCTGCTCTCGACTTTTCCACTCCCACGACACCTGGTCTTTCAGCAACCTGTACAGGGAAGCAAGCACGGTGCTTTGGTTGGGCATGAACCGTCCATAATAATTCACTAGTCCCAAGAAAGCTCTCAGCTCTTTCACACAGGTGGGGGCTGGTGCATCCTTTATTGCTCTGACTTTCTCCAGTGACGGCTGAATGCCCTGGCTGTTTAACACATGACCCAAGTATTCGATTTGTTTCTTTCCAAACTCACACTTTGCGTCCCTGACTCTCAGTCCGCTCTCCTGCAGTCTCTGTAGCACTTTATGCAGGTTTTGCAGATGCTCTCGTTCAGTTTTTCCTGTGATGAGGAGATCATCCAGATACACCACTACATTCAGATCTTTCATGAGGTTCTCCATGATTCTTTGGAAGATGGAGGGTGCTGCGCTCACACCAAAAGCCAGTCTGTTATAGACAAATAAGCCTCGGTGTGTGTTAATGGTCAACAGTTTTTTTGATTCTTCCTCCAGAAGTACCTGCTGGTACGCTGAGGCGAGGTCAATCTTTGAAAACACCTTTCCTCCACTGAGGGTTGCCATCAGCTCCTCTATCCGTGGCAATGGATAAGTCTCTGTAGTGGCAGCTTGGTTTACAGTGAGTTTGTAATCTCCACACAGACGAATGGTATGGTCCTTTTTTTCAACCGGAACAACGGGTGCTGCCCATTCACTATGTTTGACTGGAGTAATTATGTTGGCCTTTTCCAGTCGGTCCAATTCAGCCTCCACTCGTGCTTTCATGGCAAATGGCAGTGGGCGGCTTTTGCAAAACTTTGGGCGGGCCCCTGGTTCCACCAGAATTGTTGCTTTGACATCACGCAGAGTGCCAAGTTCATCTTTAAACACTTCAGCGTGTAACTCCAGTACATCCTGTATTGATGTCAGGTGAGGCATCTCCTTAATATGCTTTATGTCTTCCTGATAAGACTTGTCACTGGCATGTTTAATTTCTTTCCAGTTTAAGGTGAGCTTTTTTAACCAGTTCCTTCCACACAAAGCTGGTCCTGCTCCCTTTACCACAATCATTGGTAGCTGCTCACTCTGACTCTCATATTTGACAGTGGCTTCAAACTGTCCCAACACAGGAATAACCTCCCCTGTGTATGTCTTCAATGTGACTTCAGCAAGCCCTAGTGGTTGCTTTAAAAAGGTGGTCTGAAACAACTCCTCTGAGATAATGCTCACGGCAGCTCCGGTGTCAATTTCTAGTTTGACTTCTTTGCCATTAACCACAAAACATGCCCGGTATGCTTGTTTACAGTTGTTGCCATTTACTAATGAAAACATTGGCAACACTATTTCCTCTGCCTCCACATACTTTGTGTTTTTATCAGTCTGTCGTTTATATCTGCTCTGTGTTGGTGCCGCCGCCACTTTTCCTCTGCATGCCCTTTTAATATGCCCGGTTTTACCACAGTTGTAACACTTTGCATCTTTAAAGCGACACACCTGTGGGCTGTGATTTTTGCCGTTACATCTATGGCAGTTCCTCCCCGTTTGCTTAACCGTGTGCGCATCCACTTTATGCACTTGGTTCGGACGTACCTCGTGTCCCCGCAGCTGTGCGTGTCTCTCTCCGCAGTCTCCATGCTGAGGGCGATTTCAAATGCCCGTGCAAAAGTCAGGTTGGACTCCGACAACAGCCGTCGCTGGCTTGCCTCATTACAAATCCCACTGACAAAACGGTCCCGAAGCGTCTCGTTCAACGTCGCTCCAAACTCACAGTTAACTGCACACTGTTTCAGCAACCGCAACGTAACTGGTCACAGATTCATCCGCCCGCTGGTTGCATCGGTTAAAGCGGAATCTCTCCGCAATAAGCAACGGCTTGGGTTCAAAATGAGTCTTTAAAATGTTCACAATGTCATCGTAGGACTTATCTTTTGGCTTCAGCGGCTGCACCAGGTTCCTTAACAGACCATATGTAGATGCTCCCATCACACTTAACAGAGTAGCTACTTGCTTCTCCACTGCAATGTCGTTAGCCTCAAAAAACTGCTCTAAACGTTCCACATACGCCGACCAAGACTCTGTCTTCGGGGCGAACTCCCCTATGGAACCTATGATAGGCATTTTCTGCTTGTTTTATCCTCGTCGCCAACTTTAACTGTGGTGTATTATGATAAGAATTGACGAGTGAGACAGGTTAGCATACAACATATGGCTGCTTTACTTCAACACCACCAGAGAGTGTAATCAGGTATCCCACAATGCTTTATACCCGGAACTGCGGCAAGGCTCAGCTGCCAAAACACAAAACTCAAAATGGTAAATACACCACAGTATTGTATTGTATTGTATTGTATTGTATTGTATTGTATTGTATTGTATTGTATTGTATTGTATTGTATTGTATTGTATTGTACTGTATTGTATTGTATTGTATTGTATTGTACTGTACTGTATTGTATTGTATTGTATTGTACTGTATTGTATTGTATTGTATTGTCTTGTATTGTATTGTATTGTTTCTACTTTCCTTTCCTTTCCTCCACAAAATTGGATTTGCTTTTTTTTTCCAGTTGGTTCTGGTAATCGTTCTTCTTTTTGTTCATCCACACCACGTTTTCCCCTGTGACAGAGACATCGAGTCATAAAGTGATACAGCGTGTCCGCGCCGCCCAGCGATCCCCTCACATTAACACTATCCTACACACACTAGGGACAATTTTTATTTTTCATTTACCCAGTCAAATTAACCTACATACCCGTACGTCTTTTGGAGTGTGGGTGGAAACCGAAGATCTCGGAGAAAACCCACGCAGGTCACGGGGAGGACGTACAAACTCCTTACAGTACAGCACCATTGCATTGTATTGTATTGTATTGTATTGTACTGTACTGCACTGTATTGTATTGTATTGTATTGTACTGTACTGTACTGTACTGTATTGTATTGTATTGTACTGTACTGTACTGTACTGTATTGTATTGTACTGTATTGTATTGTATTGTATTGTATTGTATTGTATTGTATTGTACTGTACTGTATTGTACTGTACTGTACTGTACTGTATTGTATTGTACTGTACTGTATTGTATTGTATTGTATTGTATTGTATTGTACTGTACTGTACTGTATTGTATTGTACTGTATTGTATTGTATTGTATTGTACTGTACTGTACTGTACTGTATTGTATTGTACTGTACTGTATTGTATTGTATTGTATTGTACTGTATTGTATTGTATTGTATTGTATTGTATTGTATTGTACTGTACTGCACTGTATTGTATTGTACTGTAATGTATTGTATTGTATTGTATTGTATTGTATTGTATTGTATTGTATTGTATTGTATTGTATTGTATTGTACTGTATTGTATTGTACTGTACTGTACTGTATTGTATTGTACTGTATTGTACTGTACTGTACTGTATTGTATTGTATTGTATTGTACTGTATTGTATTGTACTGTACTGTACTCTATTGTATTGTACTGTACTGTATTGTATTGTACTGTACTGTACTGTACTGTACTGTATTGTATTGTACTGTATTGTATTGTATTGTACTGTACTGTACTGTACTGTATTGTACTGTACTGTATTGTATTGTACTGTACTGTACTGTATTGTATTGTACTGTATTGTATTGTACTGTACTGTACTGTATTGTACTGTATTGTACTGTACTGTATTGTACTGTATTGTACTGTATTGTACTGTACTGTATTGTACTGTATTGTACTCTACTGTATTGTATTGTACTGCATTGTATTGTATTGTACTGTACTGCACTGTATTGTATTGTATTGTATTGTACTGTACTGTACTGTATTGTATTGTATTGTACTGTACTGTATTGTATTGTATTGTATTGTACTGTATTGTATTGTATTGTATTGTATTGTAAAGTATTGTATTGTACTGTACTGTACTGTATTGTATTGTACTGTATTGTACTGTACTGTATTGTATTGTACTGTATTGTATTCTACTGTACTGCACTGTATTGTATTGTACTGTACTGTATTGTATTGTACTGTACTGTACTGTACTGTACTGTACTGTACTGTACTGTACTGTATTGTATTGTATTGTACTGTACTGTACTGTACTGTACTGTACTGTACTGTACTGTACTGTACTGTACTGTACTGTACTGTACTGTACTGTATTGTATTGTACTGTATTGTATTGTACTGTACTGTACTGTACTGTACTGTACTGTACTGTATTGTATTGTACTGTACTGTACTGTATTGTATTGTACTGTATTGTATTGTATTGTATTGTATTGTATTGTATTGTACTGTATTGTATTGTATTGTATTGTATTGTATTGTATTGTAAAGTATTGTATTGTACTGTACTGTACTGTATTGTATTGTACTGTATTGTACTGTACTGTACTGTATTGTATTGTACTGTATTGTATTCTACTGTACTGCACTGTATTGTATTGTACTGTACTGTATTGTATTGTACTGTACTGTACTGTACTGTACTGTACTGTACTGTACTGTACTGTACTGTATTGTATTGTATTGTACTGTACTGTACTGTACCGTATTGTATTGTACTGTACTGTACTGTACTGTACTGTACTGTACTGTACTGTACTGTACTGTACTGTACTGTATTGTACTGTATTGTATTGTACTGTACTGTACTGTACTGTACTGTACTGTACTGTATTGTATTGTACTGTACTGTACTGTACTGTACTGTATTGTATTGTACTGTAATCTACTGTATTGTATTGTACTGTATTGTATTGTACTGTACTGTACTGTACTGTACTGTATTGTATTGTATTGTACTGTATTGTACTGTACTGTACTGTATTGTACTGTATTGTATTGTATTGTACTGTATTGTACTGTACTGTATTGTACTGTATTGTACTCTACTGTATTGTATTGTACTGCATTGTATTGTATTGTACTGTATTGTATTGTACTGTATTGTATTGTACTGTATTGTACTGTATTGTACTGTATTGTATTGTATTGTATTGTATTGCATTGTATTGTATTGTACTGTACTGTACTGTATTGTATTGTACTGTACTGTACTGTATTGTATTGTACTGTATTGTATGGTATTGTATTGTATTGTATTGTACTGTATTGTATTGTATTTTATTGTACTGTATTGTATTGTACTGTACTGTATTGTATTGTATTGTACTGTATTGTATTGTATTGTACTGTATTGTATTGTACTGTACTGTACTGTATTGTATTGTATTGTATTGTACTGTATTGTATTGTATTGTATTGTATTGTATTGTATTGTACTGTACTGCACTGTATTGTATTGTATTGTATTGTATTGTATTGTATTGTACTGTATTGTATTGTATTGTACTGTACTGTATTGTGTTGTACTGTATTGTACTGTATTGTATTGTATTATACTGTATTGTATTGTATTGTACTGTACTGTACTCTATTGTATTGTACTGTACTGTATTGTATTGTACTGTACTGTACTGTACTGTACTGTACTGTACTGTATTGTATTGTATTGTATTGTATTGTATTGTACTGTACTGTACTGTACTGTACTGTACTGTACTGTACTGTACTGTACTGTATTGTACTGTATTGTATTGTATTGTATTGTACTGTACTGTACTGTACTGTACTGTACTGTACTGTACTGTACTGTACTGTACTGTATTGTACTGTATTGTATTGTACTGTACTGTACTGTATTGTACTGTACTGTATTGTATTGTGTTGTACTGTACTGTACTGTACTGTATTGTATTGTACTGTATTGTATTGTACTGTATTGTACTGTACTGTATTGTACTGTACTGTATTGTACTGTACTGTATTGTACTGTATTGTACTCTACTGTATTGTATTGTACTGCATTGTATTGTATTGTACTGTATTGTATTGTACTGTATTGTATTTTACTGTATTGTATTGTATTGTATTGTATTGTACTGTATTGTATTGTATTGTATTGTATTGTATTGTATTGTACTGTATTGTATTGTATTGTATTGTATTGTATTGTATTGTATTGTATTGTATTGTATTGTATTGTATTGTATTGTATTGTATTGTTTCTACTTTCCTTTCCTTTCCTCCACAAAATTGGATTTGCTTTTTTTTTCCAGTTGGTTCTGGTAATTGTTCTTCTTTTTGTTCATCCACACCACGTTTTCCCCTGTGACAGAGACATCGAGTCATAAAGTGATACAGCGTGGAAACAGGCCCAACTGGCCCACAGCGGCCAGCATGTCCCAGCTACACTAGTCCCACCTGCCTGCGTTTGGTCCATGTCCCTCCAAACCTGTCCTATTCATGTACCTGTCTAACTGTTCCTGAAACATTGGGATAGTCCCAGCCGCAACTACCTCCTCTGGCAGCTTGTTCCATACACCCACCACCCTCTGTGTGAATATTACACCTAGCATTGTGATTTCAATGGAGCAATTTGTGGCTGGCAGTTTCATCCACAACGTGGAAGGTTTTGGGTTAAAGACCTTTGCCAAAGATTCCAACCAAAAACCTAGACTGATACCCCAGGGGAAGGTGTGGATTCTGCATGTTCAGGAATATTGTTTGGGCTCACTGATAGGGCTTACTGTCATAGAGTCTTAGAGCTGTACAGCTTGGAAACAGGTCCTTTGATCCAACTTGTCAAAACCGACATTCGGTTAAATCCTGCATTTAGAAACATGGAAACATAGAAAATAGGTGCAGGAGGAGGCCATTCGGCCCTTCGAGCCAGCATCGCCGTTCATTGTGATCATGGCTGATCATCCACAATCAGTAACCTGTGCCTGCCTTCTCCCCATATCCCTTGATTCCGCTAGCTCCTAGAGTTCTATCTAACTCTCTTTTAAATTCATCCAGTGAATTGGCCTCCACTGCCTTCTGTGGCAGAGAATTCTACAAATTCACAACTCTCTGGCTGAAAAAGTTTTTTTCTCACCTCAGTTTTAAATGGCCTCCCCTTTATTCTTAGAGTCCAGAACCAGGGGCCACAGTCTAAGAATAAAGGGGAGGCCATTTAAAACTGAGGTGAGAAAAATCTTTTTCTCCCAGAGTTGTGAATTGTGAGTTGTGAGTTGTGAGTTGAGATGCTGCCCAAGATTAGGGTGGCATGGTGGCGCAACAGCGTCATTGCCTTACAGCGCCAGAGACCCAGGTTCCATGCTGACTACGGGTGCTGTCTGTATGGAGTTTGTACGTTCTCCCCGTGACCGCGTGGGTTTTCTCCGAGATTTAAATGGCCTCCCCTTTATTCTAAGACTGTGGTTCTGGACTCCCCCAACATTGGGAACATTTTTCCTGCATCTAGCTTGTCCAGTCCTTTTATAATTTCATACATTTCTATAAGATCCCCTCTCATCCCCTCTCATCCCCATGGCAGCAACTCTACCATAATGGATATTTTTAAGGCAGAGATAGAAGGTCTCGACCCAAAACGTCACCCATTCCTTCTCTCCTGAGATGCTGCCTGACCCGCTGAGTTACTCCAGCATTTTGTGTCTACCTTCGATTTAAACTTGCATCTGCAGTTTTTTTTCCTAAATACATTCTTGATTAGTACGGGCGTCAGGGGTTATGGGCAGAAGACAGGAGAATGGGGTCGAGGGGGAGAGATCGATCAGCCATGATGGAATGGCGGCGTAGACCTGATGGGCTGAATGGACTAATTCAGCACCTATCGCTTATGAACTGTGCAGCACAGGTACGACCGTCCTTTTGGCCCACAATGTTTGTGCCAAACATGATGCCAAGTTAAACTGATCTATAGGCAGCCATCGATGAAGGTTGGTGATGCTTCTGGAGACCGTGTCAGCTCCCTACTCTGGGTCTGTGCGCTACACTGATCCCCACAGTTGCAGGACCGCCGCTAAGTTGTTATCTGGTCTGATTCAATAATGGCTTCTCAGTTTCGTTTATTTTATAGATACAGTGCGGAAACAGGCCCTTCGGCCCACCGGGTCCGTGCCGACCAGCGATCCCCGCACATTAACACTATCCTACACACACTAGGGACAATTTTTACATTCACCCAGCCAATTAACCTCCGTACCTGCACATCTTTAGAGTGCGGGAGGAAACCGAAGATCTCGGAGAAAACCCACGCAGGTCACGGGGAGAACGTACAAACTCCGTACAGACAGCACCCGTGGTCTGGATCGAACGGGTCTCTGGCGCTATGAGCGCTGCAAGGCAGCATCTCTACCGCTGCGCCACCGTGCCACTTCTGAAGAAGGAAACCGCTCTCCTCACCCCCGTCTGCCCAGTTGTGACTTCAGGTCTAGCAATGACTTTGATCGATAACTTTGATCCTCAGTTCAAGGGTAAGGGTGGGCAGTAAGTCACAGAGTCATAGAGTCACAGAGTGACACAGTGTGGAAACAGGTCCTTCAGCCCAACTTGCCCACACCGGCCAACCTGTCCCTGCTACACTAGTCCCACCTACCCGCGCTTGGCCCTTATCCCTCCAAACCTGTCCTATCCGTGTACCTGTCTAACTGTTTCTTAAGCGCTGGGATAATCCCTGTCTCAACTACCTCCTCTGGCAGTTTGTCCCTCAGGTTCCTATTAAGTAACTGCTTAACATGGCTGGCAATGTCTACATCCTGTGAGCTAATGAAAAAATAATCTTGAGATGTCCATGTTGATTGCCAGGTTCACCTTCCCTGGCACTGATCACTCAGCTCAGAGGAAGACTGACTGATAGCTGCAGAGATGGTACGATTAATTTGCATTTCCTTACTCTCGGACAGATGTCTCCCACTTTGTTCTTTGCCAAGGTTCATGCAGGAGAGGATTGCCCCTTGTGTACCCACCGCTGTAGCGCGGCACGGTGGCGTAGCGGTGGAGTTGCTGCCTCACAGCGCCAGAGACCCGGGTTCGATCCCGACTGCGGGTGCTGTCTGTACACAGCTTGTACGTTCTCCCCGTGACCTGCGTGGGTTTTCTCTGAGATCTTTAGATTCCACCCACACTCCAAAGACGTACAGGCTTGAGGGCTAATTGGCTTGGTGTAAATGTAAGATTGTCCTTAGTGTGTGTAGGGTAGTGTTAATGTGCAGGGATCGCTGGTCGGTGTGGACTCGGTGGGCCTGTTTCCGCGCTGTATCTCTAAACTAAACTAAACGATACCGCTGCCAGGTGAGACTGCTATCCGACCTCCTGCCCTCCCTCTGCTGGGAGCTGTGCATATTCTACCAGGTCAGTGTACAAAAGGCATGCTTCATGTCTGGAAGGAGCAGGTCAGGGCAGAAACAAAACAATCCAGAGCTAAAATTGCCTTTGTATTATTAGATGGATTGGACTTTTACATATCATTGCAAAAGGCCCAAGCAATGGATTCACTGAAAAGCCCAATTGTACCAGGATGGGCTTCACGTTAATCTGAAAGGATGAACAAGAACTGGAGTAGTTCCCTCGATCCTAATTAACACGATCTCATGAACAAAATCAATAGGGAGTGTGGACAAACCGCCAACAGCTTTTGTCAATGTCCACTACAGCCAACATAAATAGAACTTGCATTCAATTAGTCTGTGAGAGATTTGGGAATTATTTTTTAGTTTAGTTTCGAGATACAGCGTGGGAACAGGCCCTTCGGCCCACCGAATCCGCACCGACCAGCGATTCCCGCACATTAACACTATCCTTTACGCACTAGGGACAATTTACATTTATACCAAGCCAATTAATCTACAAACCTGCACGTCTTTAGGTCTGTGGGAGGAAACCGAAGATCTCGGAGAAAACCCACGCGGTCACGGGGAGAACGTACAAACTCCGTACAGACAGCGCCCGTAGTCAGCTTGGAACCTGGATCTCTGGCACTGTAAGGCAATGACTACTGTTGCGCCACCGTGCCACCCTAATCTTGGGCAGCATCTCAACTCACAACTCACAACTCTCTGGGTGAAAAAGATTTTTCTCACCTCAGTTTTAAATGGCCTCCCCTTTATTCTTAGACTGTGGCCCCTGGTTCTGGACTCTAAGAATAAAGGGGAGGCCATTTAAAACTGAGGTGAGAAAAAACTTTTTCACCCAGAGAGTTGTGAATTTGTGGAGTTCTCTGCCACAGAAGGCAGTGGAGGCCAATTCACTGGATGAATTAAAAAGAGAGTAAGATAGAGCTCTAGGGGCTAGTGGAATCAAGGGATATGGGGAGAAGGCAGGCACGGGTTACTGATGATCAGCCATGATCACAATGAATGGCGGTGCTGGCTCGATGGGCCAAATGGCCTCCTCCTGCACCTATTTTCTATGTTTCTATGTTTTCATCAGGTGTTTTAGATATTAAGCTACTGAGAAGTGTTGGAAAACTATTTGCCTTAATGACAATGAATTAAAGCAAAATGCAATATTATTCACACCTAATCTCAAATTCACTGTACCTTAAGTGGTACATGTGACAATCAATTGATCTTGCAATCATGAAATCTCTTGAAAGCTCTTGAACTCACATTACATCTGTCATTTAACTGCACCAACCTAATAATTTTATGTTGTTTTACGTCTGTATTAAAATACTGCAGAGAGAAAAGTGATGTTCTGTTTTGTTTTCCACATTATTTCCAGTCTCGCTGTTGGTCTCTATTTGATCACTAGACCAAATGGATCGTTGGGCCCAAACCTCTCCTGCATTGGTGCAGCACCCTCTCCGCCCCTCCCCCCTCCCCTCCACCTCCCCCCCACCCCATCCCCCTCTTCCCCATCCCTCCCCCTCCCTCATCCCACCCCTCCCCCTCTCCCTCTTCCCCTCCCCCCACTCCATCCCCCTCAACCCCCCTGATCCTCCCTCCTCCCCCTCACTCCTCCCCTCCCTTCACCCCCTCCCCACCCCCCTCTTCCCCATCCCTCCCCCTCTCTCCTCCCTCCCCTCCCCCTCCCCCTCCCCTTCCCCTCCCCTTCCCCTTCCCCTCCACCCATCCCCCTCAACCCCCCTTATCCTCCCTCCCTCTCCCTCCCCTTCCCCTCCCCCCCACTCCATCCCCCTCAGCCCCCCTTAACCTCCCTCCTCCCCCCTCACTCCCTCCCCCCTCCCTCCCCCCTCCCTCCACCCCCTCCATCCCTAGGAGATAGATTTAAACTTTAAAATGTGAATAACTTTTAAAATATAACACCGATTTCAATGAAACTTCTTCCATTAGCACCAAAGGGACGACGGTGAGTAAGATGGGCCTAAAATTGTCGTGCTATCGTGTACCGTTTTGGCTGTAGTACAGGAACAAACAAACAAACAAACGAGAGTTTTATATAGAAGATTTGGAATGAAGACTCAACTCGTTCGAGTAGAAAATGAGACTGTGTCAGCACATTCAAAGCCTAATCAAGATCGTTAAGATTATAATAGGGTGAATGTTAAGTTTAGTTTAGAGATACAGAGCAGAAACAGGCTCTGCGGCCCACCGAGTCTGCATCGACTAGCAATCGCCCTGTACACTAGCTCAATCCTACACACTACCGACAATTTACAATTTTTACCGAAGCTAATTAACCTACAAACCTGTACGTGTTGGGAATGTGGGAGTAAACTGGATCACCCAGGAAAACCTCACGCAGGTGAAGGGGAGAATGTACATACTCCGTACAGACAGCACCGTAGTCAGGATTGAACCCGGGTCTCTGGCGCTGTGAGGCAGCAACTGTTACTTCTGAGCCACTGTGCCGTCCTTAAATAAAATAATGTAAATAAAACATTTCAATAGACAATTGACAATAGGTGCAGGAGGAGGCCATTTGGCCCTTTGAGCAAGCACCGCCATTCAATGTGATCATGGCTGATCTTTCTCAATCAGTACCCCATTCCTGCCTTCTCCCCATACCCCCTGACTCCGCTATCCTTAAGAGCTCTATCTAGCTCTCTCTTGAATGCATTCAGAGAATTGGCCTCCACTGCCTTCTGAGGCAGAGAATTCCACAGATTCACAACTCTCTGACTGAAAAAGTTTTTCTTCATCTCAGTTCTAAATGGCCTTACCCTTATTCTTAAACTGTGGCCCCTTGTTCTGGATTCCCCCAACATTGGGAACATGTTTCTGTGGTGTTATTGCAATGTGCCTTTAAGACTACACAGGTCTATTGGTAGGGGGTCATGAGAGGGCGACGGGGAGGAGCCCGGCGAAGCAGATGGCGGTTGAATAAACACTCGCGTAAAAACACAGTCGGACTCACTGTATCTTTTTAAAGAACACAACATGGTGTCTGAAGTCCTGTAGGGTGCGTGAAGTGTACTTTGAGTCGAACAACTATCGTTTGGAGCTCATTGACGGCAAAAGAGAAAGAAGAGTGTGACATGCAAGATGACAACGCACAGAGAGCCCCGGTAGGACCAAATGCTACATTTAGCATCCAGCCTCTGGAGTCCTTCGACTTTTCAAAGCCGCAAGAGTGGGCCAAATGGATACGGAGGTTCGAAAGGTTCCGTCTGGGAAGTAACCTGAATGCCAGCTCTGAAGATAATCAAGTTAACACGCTGATTTATTGCATGGGAGATGAGGCGGACGATGTTCTGCGCGGGTTAAACCTGACAGTAGCACAAAGCGGAACGTACATAGGGGTGCGCGATGGCTTCCAACGATTTTTCATAGTAAAGAAAAATATAATCTATGAGCATGCCAAGTTCAACATGCGCAGGCAGGGAGAACATGAAACAGTGGATGCCTTTGTCACTGCGTTACATGCGCTGGCAGAGCACTGTAACTACGGGGTGCTACACGACGAGCTGATACGCGACAGGCTTGTTGTCGGACTGATGGATAAGCGGCTGTCCGAACGTATGCAGCTTGACGCAGAATTGACGCTCGAAAAGGCCGGCAATATGGCGAGGCAGAGTGAGCAGGTGAAACGGCAACAATCTTCTCAGCGAGGTGACACCAGGACAGAGACAAGTGATGCTAAATCTGTGGACAGAGTGTATAAGAGCAGTAGTAAAGGTGCCAAAAACAAACCTCACCAGGCTTATGGCCACCAACTCAAAACACACAGCGCCCAACACAGCAGGGGGAAAAGTGTACAGTGCCATAAATGTGGCAGCTCTCCGTCCAATCCAAGGCAGGATTGCCCGGCAAAGGATGCGAAATGCCATTTATGTGGGAGAAAGGGACACTACAAGCGTGTGTGTAGATCACCCAAAACTGTGCAGGAAGTTGAAGAGGACGAGGATGTTATGTTCCTAGGCAGCGTCACAGCCGATGGAGAGCCATGGATGGTAAACATCGACATAAATGATAATAACGTGTCATTCAAAATTGACACCGGCGCCGATGTTACAGTCCTACCCCACACCGTGTTTAAAGAGATCTATAGAGACAGCGATCCACCTACCCTCCGTAAAGCAACCAAGCCACTGCTGGGACCCGGGAGGAGTCCACTAGAAGTTGTGGGCGTCGCTGGGCTGTTCGTGGTGAAAGGAGAGAAAAGGGTGATGGAGGATGAGTACGTCACACGACACCTGCACACTGCATTGCTGGGGAAGCCTGCTATCGGCAAGCTGGAGCTTGTGGTTCGGCTAGACAGCATCACCATAGAGACACTTAAGACTAGCTACCCGAAGCTATGCAGCGGTCTCGGGGAGGTACGACAGCAGTATGCCATCAAGCTGAAACCAGGGGCCCAACCGTTCTCATTGAAGACACCCAGAAGGATTCCGTTGCCGCTGATGGGTAAAGTCGAGCGAGAACTGTCCCGCATGGAAGGCCTGGGGGTGATCACCAGGGTTGAAGAGCCTACTGACTGGTGTTCAGGCATGGTGGTGGTGCCGAAAAAGACAGGAGCCGTACGCATATGCGTCGATCTCACTAACCTCAACGAGTCGGTGTGTCGAGAAAAGTACATCCTGCCATCGGTGGAGGAAACACTGGGGATGCTGGCTGGAGCCAGAATATTCAGCAAGTTGGATGCCAACACGGGGTTTTGGCAAATACCCCTGACCGAAGACTCAGCAAAATACACAACATTCATCACACCCTTCGGTCGTTACTACTTCAAGCGGCTGCCCTTCGGCATTGCCTCTGCCCCCGAACACTTTCAAAATAGGATGGTGTCAGAGGTCACGGAGGGACTCGAGGGAATCGTCTGCCACATGGATGATGTACTGGTCTGGTTTCCGCCATGTCATAAGCAGCCCGAGATATCCTCAGAGTAACGGGGAGGCCGAACGTGCAGTCAAGACAGTGAAGGGTCTCCTGAAGAAAGCGGCGGATCCCTACCTCGCTTTACTTGCATATAGAGCGACCCCACTGCAAAACGGGTACAGCCCAGCCCAGCCCAACTCCTTATGGGGAGAAGGCTTCGCACTACGGTACCAACACTTCCAGCCCTGCTGAATCCTGCTCTTCCCGACAATGAAGTGGTTGCGTGGAAGGAAAAGGAGAAGAGAATCAGAGATGCACAACGGTACAACCTGCGGCATCGTGCACGGAGTCTCAACAGGCTCTTTCCCGGACAAGAAGTGTGGGTCACGGATCAAGGCGAAGCTGGAGCTGTGATCGGCAGCCACACCGCCCCCCGCTCTTACATCGTGGAGGGACCTCACGGGACGGTCAGGCGAAACCGTCGCCATCTAATTCCCATGAAACCCTTGCCGGACCAGAGTGGGGGTGGTATGAAAGAGCAACTCCCGGGTTGCATTCTAGAGCAGAGCTCAGCAGAACCACCAAAAGAGAACATTCCAGAACTGCCATCCACTCCCAGAACCAGGTTTGGGAGAAGAGTGGTGAGACCAGATAGGTTGAACTATAAGTGAAAAAAAGAGAGAGTTTCTAAAGAAAAATGTTTTTCTAATTTAGTGAAAAGGGTAAAATCCTTTTCACTAAGACAATGTGTTTACATGTACTTATGTTGAATTAATTTAGTTCAGATAGGAACAGACCTTCCAGCTAAAGAGGCAGAATAATCCTCTAAGGTCTGGTGAATCAACCGCAGACTACCGATTGATTCTAGAAAGGGGAGATGTGGTGTTATTGCAATGTGCCTTTAAGACTACACAGGTCTATTGGTAGAGGGGTCATCAGAGGGCGATGGGGAGGAGCCCGGCGGAGCAGATGGTGGTTGAATAAACACTCGCGTAAAAACACAGTCGGACTCACTGTATATTTTTAAAGAACACAACAGTTTCCTGCGTCTAACGTGTCCAACCCCTTAATAATCTTATACGTTTCGATAAGATCTCCTCTCATCCTTCTAAATTCCAAGCCTAGTCGCTCCAGTCTTTCAACATATGACAGTCCCGCCAATCAGGGAATTAACCTAGTAAACCTACGCTGCATGCCCTCAATAGCAAGAATATCCTTCCTCAAATTTGGAGACCAAAACTGCACACAGTACCCCAGGTGTGGTCTCACTAGGGCCCTGTACAACTGCAGAAGGACCTCTTTGCTCCTATACTCAACTCCTCTTGTTATGAAGGCCAACATTCCATTGGCTTTCTTCACTGCCTGCTGTACCTGCACGCTTCCTTTCAGTGACTGATGCACTAGGACACCCAGATCTCGTACGTTCCCTTTTCCTAACTTGACACCATTCAGATAATAATCTGCCTTCCTATTCTTGGCTGGTGTAGGCAAGCTGGGCCGAAGGGCCTGTTTCCACGCTGTATCACTCGATGACTCTATGACTAACACACAAATATATAATCTAATCACATTCAATTCTTTCTATCTCCCCTCAAGACTCTAATTTTTCCCACAGGGATTCGTCACACCACATCATGTTACATGGCAGAACTGAAAGCGGAAGTAAATACTCAAACATGAACTAAACCGAGGTGCAACACAAAATGCACCCGCAGTGAGATTTGACAAACAGACCCGATCTCACATAAATACCAAGTTTTGCTCAAGCCATCTCAACTGTAACCTTGAGCTTTAAAGAGCCAACATGAACACATGCAGTGGCTGTTCTCACTCAGGTCTGTGGCCTCCGGGAACCCTACGCCCCAGCTTCCAATGTGTCTGGGCTGCTTTGTCTTTTGGTGTTCTGATCCATTTCCAGAGTGTCCCACTTCCAGATCCTCAGTTACATTCTGGGCTGCCACAGCTGATTTAGAGTCATAGAGTCATAGAGTGATACAGCGTGGAAACAGGCCCTTCCTGATTTCCTGTGCATCTACTTTCACCCCCCTGCTTCCCCTTGCCCAGATTGATAGCATGTCTTTAAGGAGACCCTTCTTCAGACTGAGAGCCATCCCTCCCAGTTCTCCGACCAGTCTAATTACATTGACTACATACCCTGATTACATTTTATCTGAAGAAGGGTCTCGACCCGAAACGTCACCCATTTCTTCTCTCCCGAGATGCTGCCTGACCCACTGAGTTACTCCAGCATTTTGTGTCTACCTTCGATTTAAACCAGCATCTACAGTTTTCTTTCCCATACATTTTTTTTTCATATTTTTTTCATATTTCAGATACAGCGCGGAAACAGGCCTTTTCGGCCCACCAAGTCCGCACCGCCCAGTGATCCCCGCACACTAACACTATCCTACACACACTAGGGACAATTTTTACATATACCCAGTCAATTAACCTACATACCTGTACGTCTTTGGAGTGTGGGAGGAAACCGAAGATCTCGGAGAAAACCCACGCAGGTCACGGGGAGAACGTACAAACTCCTTACAGACGGCGCCCGTAGTCAGGATCGAACCTGAGTTTCCGGCTCTGCATTCGCTGTAAAGCAGCAACACTACCGCTGCGCTACCGTGCCGCCCACATCTCTGTCTCTGTCTGCTTTGTTGTCATCTTCTCCTAGGTAACAATGATCTATTCTACAGTACGTTTTCTTTTGACGTCTCGTTTTCACAGCTTACCCAACCTTATCTATGTGTCTCCCTCTCCCCTGACTCTCAGTCTAAAGAAGGGTCTCAACCCAAAATGTCACCCATTCCTTCTATTCAGAGAAGCTGCCTGTCCCGCTGAGTTACTCCAGCATTTTGTGTGTGCCTATCCACATCCCATCATAGGTTGCAGCAGTAAATCCACCCATCCGTTCACTACTGCTGTCTCACAAGCCTGGAACCACTGACCGAAGAACAGTCCGGGATGCTTACTCAAGAGGAATACATGCCAGCCAGGCTTGTGATTCCAAATTCCATAAATGAACAAAAAGTTGCATTTTAACCAAGCTCACCAAGTTTCCAATGACTTTCTGAACATTTCACAAGAGCTTACCGAAGGTATCACAAATTGCTGGAGTAACTCAGCAGGTCAGGCAGCATCTAGGAGAGAAGGAATGGGTGACGTTTCGGATCGAGACCCTGATGTCAGGGGGGGCGGGACAAAGAAAGGATATAGGTGGAGACAGGAAGACAGTGGGAGAACTGGAAAGGGGGAGGGGAAGAGAGGGACAGAGGAGCTATCTAAAGTTAGAGAAGTCAATGTTCATACCGCTGGGCTGTAAGCTGCCCAAGTGAAATATGAGGTGCTGTTCCTCCAATTTCCAGTGGGCCTCACTATGGCACTGGAGGAGGCCCATGACAGAAAGATCAGACTGGGAGTGGGAGGGGGAGTTGAGGTGCTCAGCCACCGAGAGATCAGGTTGGTTAAGTTTCGCTCAACACCTGAGCGAAGGTGTTGAGCGAAACGATCGCCGAGCCTATGTTTGGTCTCGCCGATGTAGAGAAGTTGACATCTAGAGCAGTGTATACAATAGATGAGGTTGGAGGAGGTGCAGGTGAACCTTTGTCTCACCTGGAAAGACTATTTGGGTCCTTGGATGGAGTTGAGGGGGAGGTAAAGGTACAGGTGTTGCATCTCGTGCGGTTGCAGGGGAAAGTGCCTGGGGATGGGGTGGTTTGGGTAGGAAGGGACGAGTGGACCAGGGAGTTACAGAGGGAATGGTCTCTGTGGAATGTAGAAAGGGGAGGGGATGGGAAGATGTGGCCAGTAGTGGGATCCCATTGGAGGTGACGAAAATGTTGGAGGATGATTTGTTGGATACACTGGCTGATGGGGTGGAAGGTGAGAACGAGGGGGATTCTGTCCTTGTTACGTATGGGGGGGGGGAGGGGGAGCAAGAGCGGAGCTGCGGGATGTAGAGGAGGCCCTAGTGAGAGCCTCATCTATAATGGAAGAGGGGAAGCCCCGTTTCCTGAAGAATGAGGACATCTCTGATGCCCTAGTGTGAAACACCTCATCCAGGGCGCAGATGCGGCGTAGACGGAGGAATTGGGAGTAGGGGATAAACTTTTTGCAGGAGACAGGATGGGAAAAAGTGTAGTCCAGATAGCTGTGGGAATCAGTGTTTTTAAAAAAAATTTAAATTAATTTTATTTAAATTTTAACAAAACACATACATGTTACAGTCTTGTACCCAATGATACCTACATTATAAATTCGATTATAGATTATAAATTCGATTATACATGTATTGTTCTGTATTATCTCCCCACCCACAACCCCCCTCCCCCCCACCCCCCATCAGTGGGTTTGCAGTAGATTCAGTCTGAAGAAGGGTCTCGACCCGAAACGTCACCCATTCCCTCTCTCCTAGATGCTGCCTGACCTGCTGAATTACACCAGCATTTTGTGATACCGTCGATTTGTACCAACACCTGCAGTTATTTTCCTTCACAAGAGCTTATGGTCCATTCAGAATTTGAATGAGATTTGAGTACAGTGAGCAATCCCTGCCAGATGCTCTCTCTGGTTCAGCAGCCTTTGTGCCTTCAACATTATAATTTCTGGGATTCCTCTGCTTCACTTAATCAAGAGAAATTACTTGGAACCGCATGCCTGTGGATAGAAATTACAAAGACGAACAAAAATAAGGAGTTCTGGTTAGATTTGTAATGGGTACAAATTGTGTAGGTCCAAATGGGAGTGAAAAATTCACATTCTCATTGGGAGCCCAGCTTACATTCCCTGCCAGTTAAATTTTTCTCACAAAAGTGAAGTAAATAAATAAAGGTGATCAAACAAAAGCATGGCACACATGCAGGGGAGGTTATGTAGGAATAAAAACTGCAAAAGCTGGTTTAAATCGAAGGTCGACACAAAATGCTGGAGTAACTCAACGGGTCAGACAGCATCTCTGGAGAGAAGGAATGGGTGACATTTCGGGTCGAGACCCTTCTTCAGACTGATGTCAGGGGAGGGGGTGGGACAAAGATAGGATGTAGACGGAGACAGGAAGACTAGTAGGAGAACTGGAAAGGGGAGGGGATAGAGAGGGTAAGCAGGGACTACCTGAAGCTAGAGAAGTCAATGTTCAAACCGTTGGGGTGTAAACTGCCCAAGCGAAATATGGGGTGCTGTTCCTCCAATTTGCGCTGGACCTCACTCTGACAATGGAGGAGGCCCAGGACAGAAAGGTCAGATTGGGAGTGGGAGGGGGAGTTGAAGTGCTGAGCCACCGGGAGATCAGGTTGGTTGAGACAGACTGAGCGAAGGTGCTCAGCGAAACGATCGCCGAGCCTGCGCTTGACAATAGACAATAGACAATAGACAATAGGTGCAGGAGTAGGCCATTCAGCCCTTCGAGCCAGCACCGCCATTCAATGCGATCATGGCTGATCACTCTCAATCAGTACCCCGTTCCTGCCTTCTCCCCATACCCCCTCACTCCGCTATCCTTAAGAGCTCTATCCAGCTCTCTCTTGAAAGCATCCAACCAACTGGCCTCCACTGCCTTCTGAGGCAGAGAATTCCACACCTTCACCACTCTCTGACTGAAAAAGTTCTTCCTCATCTCCGTTCTAAATGGGTTGGTCTCGCCGATGTAGAGAAGTTGACTTCTGGAACAGCGGATACAGTAGATGAGGTTGGAGGAGGTGCAGGTGAACCTCTGCCTCACCTGGAAAGACTGTTTGGGTCTGGGATGGAGTCGAGGGGGGAGGTAAAAGGACAGGCGTTGCATCTCCTGCGGTTGCAGGGGAAAGTACCTGGGGAAGTTATTTCTCTGCTGGCTTTTCACAGTTTGTAGAGAACTTTATACAGCATGTTAGTGTAGATCAATCCTTTGTCATAGTCATAGAGTCATAGTGATACAGCGTGGAAACAGCCCCTTGTCCACACTGGCCAACATATCCCAGCTACACGAGTCCCACCTGCCCGCGTTTGGTCCATATCCCTCCAAACCTGTCCTATCCATGTACCTGTCTAACTGTTTCTTAAATGTTGGGTTTGTCCCAGCCTCAACTACCTCCTCTGGCAGCTTGTTCCACCCACCCACCACCCTTTGTGTGAAACAGTTACCCCTCAGATTCCTATTAAATCTTTTCACCTTCACCTTGAACCTATGTCCTCTGGTCCTCGATACCCCTACTCTGGGCACGAGACTCTGTGCATTTACCCGATCTATCCCTCTCATGATTTTATACACTTTATACAATCACCCCTCATCCTCCTGCGCTCCACTCTTGTCACACTTTCGATTGTTTTTCCAAACATAGGTTGAAGATTTAAACTAGCATTTTCAACAAAGTACAATACACTTAGAAAAGGATAAATATAGAAACATATAAAATGGGTGCAGGAGGAGGCCATTTGGCCCTTTGAGCCAGCACCACCATTCATTGTGATCATGGCCGATCATCCACAATCAGTAACCCGTGCCTACCTTCTCCCCATATCCCTTGATTCCACTAGCCCCTCGAGCTCTATCTAATTCTCTTTTAAATTCATCCAGTGAATTGGCCTCCACTGCCCTCTGTGGCAGAGAATTCCACAAATTCACAACTCTCTGGGTGAAAAAGTTTTGTTGTTTTTCTCACCCCAGTTTTAAATGGCCTCCCCTTTATTCTTAGACTGTGTGGCCCCTGGTTCTGGACTCCACCAACATTGGGAAAAAATTTCCTGCATCTAGCTTGTCCGGTCCTTTTATAATGTTATACGTCTCTACAACATCCCCTCTAATCCTTCTAAACTCCAGTGAATGCAAGCCCAGTCTTTACAATCTTTCCTCATGTGACAGTTTCAACATCGGGATGTTGAATCTGCTAGGTGAATAATGGAGTGCTGAAATCCAAATAAGGTTAAACACAAAGGTGCATTGATTTTCATTTCACCACAAAGCCCTTGATTTATCAACAATGGATTAATTTGAGCTGTCTCACTGAGACATATCTTACATGAGCAAATTTCATGTATTAGCAAGGCTGATCTATATCACGATTCAAGGTGTTATTATTCCTCGTGTCATTTTGCATTTTACGACAGTCAAATGGTTCAATTATCAGTTTATTTTTCTTCCTGGTTTGTTGAGATAAGTGAATGGATATACTCCATCTCTCCAGTTATAAGCATGGTTGAACATTTGTTATAATGAGATGCATGCAAGGCTGGTAAGCAATAAGAACACGTTCATTGACCAGAATTAGGCATAGCATGAATTAACTTGTATATTGCTTGCACATAAAGGTCAGTTAATGTAATGTTTTCCAACAAAATCAAATGCTTCAAGGAGATTACAGCCATCAATATTAAGGAGGATGGAGAGAGATACATAACGTGTCTGCTTTTAAGCACCATTTTTTTAAAAAACCCTGTAACATGCCCAGTAAGCATTAAGGCTTTAATCTACAAATTGAATGGTTGTACAAAAATGGTAAGGATATCAAAGATGAAGAATTTGCAGAGGGCCTTTGGAATTGCTTTTTTATGGAAACTACAAGAGAACAGGCTATTTTAGATTTGTTATGAGTAACGAGGATAGGGGAGTGCAGAACTAGAGGGCACAGGTTTAAGGTATGAGTGGAATTATTTAAAGAGAATCTGAAGGAGAGGATGGTGGAAATATGAAACAAGCTGCCAGAGGAAGTGGCAGGGATGGGTTCAATTACAATGATTAAAAGGTATTGGACAAGCCAGATGCAGAAGAAATGTTCCCAATGTTGGGGGAGTCCAGAACCAGGGGCCACAGTCTAAGAATAAAGGGGAGGCCATTTTTAAAACTGAGATGAGAAAAAAACTTTTTCACCCAGAGAGTTGTGAATTTATGAAATTCTCTGCCACAGAGGGGGAACGCGTGGTGTCCGCAGGGACTCTGCAAGGCCTTCCGTGAACGCTGGTCGCCGCGGGAGGTCGAATGTAATACTGATGATGACGACATTATTTTAAAATTGAAGACTGTTGTTTTGTAAACTGCCACAGGGGCAGTTTTGATCGTGTTACTTTTTTGTATGTTTGTATTGTTTCTGAATTTGTATTTGTATTTGTATTCAAAAAGACAACAGAGTGTCTGCCACATCTATTCTCAAAGTAAGGCCTTCTGTTCTGGGTTTTCTGTTACATACGCTCATAACTTCATAAGATCGAGGAGCTCGCAGTCTCGGGTTGAGACTGAAGTCAGGAAGCTCCAAAGTCACGGAAGGTTCGACTAGCCCCGACCCGGGGTAGATCGCCCGGGGCGGGGAGCTGAGACCCCCCCCGATGCAGGAGCTTGATGGTCCCGATGCCAGGGCCCGCCCACCAGCCACAGGAGTCAAGATCATCCCGTCAACAGAAAGCTTAAAGCTCCCGACCGCGGGAGAACAACGAAGGGAAGAGATTGAACGTTTTTTCGCCTTCCATCACAGTGAGGAAGGTGGAGGAGTCACTGTGGTGGATGTTCATGTTAAAATGTATTTTGAGTTTTCTGTTGCTTTTTATTGGTATGACTGTGTGGCAAAACAAATTCCTGGTATGTTGCAAAACATAAAGTATGATTATGATGATGATTATGATAAGTGATAGGAGCAGAATTATACCATTCGGCCCATCAAGTCCACTCCGCCATTCAATCTTGGCTGATCTATCTCTCCCTCCTAACCTCATTCCCCATGCCTTCTTCCCATAACCCCTGACACCCGTACTAATCAAGAATCGATCTATCTCTGTCTTAAGTATACTGTATCCATTGATGTATTCCTATTGTCCACAGTTGGAGCTTTTACTTGCATTTCCTCTATTTCTCACTCATCTGCCCTTATCTAATTTTTTACACCAAACATAACACCATTTAAAACCATTTAAAGGAGGCAGTGTAGGATGAGGTATAGTTTAGTTTAGCGATACAGCGCAGAAACAGGCCCTTCAGCTCGGTAGTTTGTAGATTCTCTCTGCTTCTCAGGCAATGCTTCAGGATTTGTTTGGGTTTATTAGTTTATTATTATTACCACATGTACCAAGTAACAAGGAAAAACTTTGCACGCATGCTTTGCATTGCTGGCATGGCGACACAGTGGTGCAGCGACAGAGTTGCTGCCTCGCAGCGCCAAAGACCCGGGTTCAATCCTGACCACGGGTGCTGTCTGTACGGAGTTTGTACGCTTGTACTGAGTTCTGCATGGGTACAAGAGGTAGCACCAATGCAGTCGTCGATGTAGTGGAGGTGGAGTTCGGGGATGGGGCCAGTGTACGTCTGGAACAGGGATTGTTCGACGTACCCGACAAAGAGGCAGGCATAGCTAGGGCCCATGCCAGTGCCCATAGCTACGCCTCTGGTACACTGGCCCCATCCCCGAACTCTACCTCCGCTACATTGACGACTGCATTGGTGCTACCTCTTGTACCCATGCAGAACTCACTGACTTCATACACTTCACCTCCAATTTCCATCCTGCCGTTAAATATACTTGGACTATCTCCGACATCTCCCTACCGTTTCTGGACCTCACCATCTCCATCACAGGAGACAGACTAGTGACTGGCATCTACTATAAACCCACTGACTCCCACATCTATCTAGACTACACTTCCTCCCACCCTGTCTCCTGCAAAAAGTCTATCCCCTACTCCCAATTCCTCCGTCTACGCCGCATCTGCGCCCGGGATGAAGTGTTTCTCATTAGGGCATCAGATATGTCCACATTCTTCAGAAAACGGGGCTTTCCCTCTTCCATTATAGATGAGGCTCTCACTAGGGCCTCCTCTATATCCCGCAGCTCCGCTCTTGTTCCCCCTCCCCCCATTCGTAACAAGGACAGAATTCCCCTCGTTTTCACCTTCCACTCCATCAGCCAGCGTATCCAACAAATCATCCGCCAACATTTCCGTCACCTCCAATGGGACCCCACTACCAGCCATATCTTCCCATCCCCTCCCCTTTCTGCGTTCCAGAGACCGTTCCCTCCGTATCTCCCTGGTCCACCATGTGATAACCATATGAATCATGTCCATAAAGTTCTGAGAGTTACGATACCACTACTTGAAACCCTATTAGAACAGGAAGAACAGCCATAATAATCCCCAATATTGAAATGTTTTCTTGTGTGGAAAGTCAAAAATCAACCAACCTGCTGGTCTGTTCTGGGTCTCCTGAGAATGCCTGATTCTAATGAGGTCTCTAATGTTGTGTGTGGAGATGTGATTTCAGCACGCGGGCAGCCACGGGAGTCAAGGGGCCAGGTAGGAAAGAGAGATCATTGCATCAGCAGGAGGCAAGACATTTGGTGTTATTGGTACTTTTAAAAAGGGATCGTTTACAGCTCCAAGAAAAAGCAATGAAGTCTAGTCTGCAGCTGAGCGTTTCCTCAAGATATATGGATCGAGTGTGTCCTTCCATGACACCATTAACCATTCCAAACCCACAATCCAGAGCAATCCCAATCTCCCTGGACTATCGTGGATGTGATGTATTGATTCTAATTTTGCTATACATAATCTGAATAATAATGCAGTTTCTTCCTTCCTGAACCTAGGCTTCACGGTGGCGCAGCGGGAGAGTTGCTGCCTTACAGCGAATGCAGCGCCGGAGACCCAGGTTCGATCCCGACTACGGGTGCTGTCTGTATGGAGTTTGTACGTTTTCCCTGTGACCTGCGTGGGTTTTCTCCAAGTTCTTCGGTTTCCTCCCACACTCCAAAGACGTGCAGGTATGTAGGTTAATTGGCTTGGTGTAAATGTAAAAATTGTCCCTGGTGTGTGTAGAATAGTGTTAATGTGCGGGGATCGCTGGTCGGTGCGGACCCGGTGGGCCGAAAGGGCTTGTTTCCGCGCTGTATCTCTAAACTAAACTACACCTGTGTTTCCATGTATAACTCCATGGGTGTATGAATGGTGTTTATTGCTTTCGGGTGTGGGAAAACCCTCTTGATTTTCTCACTCCATTCCTTTTGCAGTGACGTTTGCTTTCTTAACCCCTTGTTGGACATGCCCAGTGCCTGAGAGCTGGGGGTGAAGTTTCCATTACTGGCTGAGGGAGTGGGGTGGCTCGCAAAATAAATGCAGGAGGTGATTTTCTTTGTGTGAGGAGAAGGTGCAGGGAGGAGGGTCTATTTTCGAGATACAGCGCGGAAACAGGCCCTTCGGCCCACCGAGTCCGCACCGACCGGCGATCCCCGCACACTAACACTATCCCACACACACTAGGGACAATTTACATTTATACCAAGCTAATTAATCTACAATCCTGTACGTCTCTGTAGTGTAGGAGGAAACCGAAGATCTCGGGGAAAACCTACGCAGGTCATGGGCGGCAAGGTGGGGCAGCATAGAGTTGCCTCACAGCACTTCCAGTCCTGGGTTCTAATAATGGACAATAGACAATAGGGGCAGGAGGAGGCCATTCGGCCCTTCAAGCCAGCACCGCCATTAACCGTGATCATGGCTGATCATCCACAATCAGCACCCCATTTCTGCCTTCTCTCCATTAAAGATAGAGCTATCTTTAAGAGCTCTATCTAGCTCTCTCTTAAAAGCATCCAGAGAATCGGCCACCACTGCCTTCTGGGGCAGAGAGTTCCACAGATTCACAACTCTCTGGGTGAATTTTTTTTTTCTCATCTCTGTTCTAAATGGTCTACCCTTATTCTTAAACTGAGGCCCCTGGTTTTGGACTCTCCCAACATCGGGAACATGTTTCCTGCCTCTAACGTGTCCAACCCCTTAATAATCTTATATGTATCAATAAGATCCCCTCTCGTCCTTCTAATTTCCAGTGTATACAAGCCCAGTCACTCCATCCTTTCAACATATGACAGATCCTGACCACGGGTGCTGTCTGTACGGAGTTTGTACGTTCTCCCCGTGACCCGCGTGGGTTTTCTCCGAGATCTTCGGTTTCCTCCCACATTACGAAAACGTACAGGTTTGTAGGTTAATTGGCTTGGTATAAGTGTGAATTGTCCCTAGTGTGTGTAGGGCAGTGTTGGTGTGTGGGGATCATTGATCAGCATGGGCTTGGTGGGCCGAAGGACCTGTTTCCACGCTGCATCTCTAAACAGTACGAAACTAAACTCCGCACAGACAGCAGCCGTAGTCAGGATCGAACCAGGGTCACTGGAGCTGTAAGGCATTAGCTCCAACCACCCTGCCACCCTCTTGGGAGATATGTCAGCGCTCAACACAGAGGACGTGGTGAGATCGGTAGGCTATCTTATTTCCAGGAGGGTCCTTCTGCTGCTGGACATGGGGGGCAGGGTGTGGTGGAGACGCCCCTCAAAATAAGGGAATGGGTTCCACACCAGTGGGCCACATGAGTGGCAAGGGTGGGGGGTAATTTTATGTAATTGGTTTAATTAATGTATGTGGCAGCAGCCTTGTCCTCTCTCCACGACAGGCCTGTGCCTGCTGTGGTGGGTGTGTATGAAGTGTCTGCTGTGGGTGAATAGCTGGACGTTTTGGAGCAATTGTTTGTTAACCATTGCACTGGTATTGCCCAATGGGCTTTGTGCGCAACCCCTTGATTAGATAGAAACATAGAAACATAGAAAATAGGTGCAGGAGGAGGCCATTCGGCCCTTCGAGCCAGCCCCTCCATTCATTGTGATCATGGCTGATCATCCACAATCAGTAACCTGTGCCTGCCTTCTCCCCATATCCCATGATTCCGCTAGTCCCTAGAGCTCTCTCTTAAATTCATCCAGTGAATTGGCTCCACTGCCTTTTGTGGCTGAGAATTCCACAAATTCACAACTCTCTGGGTGAAAAAGTTTTGTTGTTTTTTTCACCTCAGTTTTAAATGGCCTCCCCTTTATTCTTAGACTGTGGCTCCTGGTTCTGGACTCCCCCAACATTGGGAACATTTTTCCTGCATCTAGCTTGTCCAGTCCTTTTATAATTTTATACGTTTCTATAAGATCCCCTCTCATCCTTCAAAACTCTTGTGAATACAAGCCCAGTCTTTCCAATCTTTCCTCATATGACAGTCCCGCCATCCCGGGGATTAACCTTGTGAACCTACGCTGCACTGCCTCAATTACAAGGATGTCCTTCCTCACATTAGGAGACCAAAACTTCATACAACACTTCAGATGTGGTCTCACCAGGGCCCTGTACAACTGCAGAAGGACCTCTTTACTCCTATATGATGTTAAACATTTCTTCACTGGGCGTAAGCCCGTGATGCCTCAGTCCTGGAACTGTGTTCCCTTCTCCCTTCGGACTTCATCTGAGTATGATGACAAGCTCCTGGTGTCCTTCAGGTAAAACGCCACCCCTTTTAGTTTAGTTAATTTAGTTTAGAGATATAGTGTGGAAACAGGCTCACCGAGCCTGTAAGGACCAGCGATCCCCACACATTAACACTACCCTACACACACTGGGGACAATCTTACATCTTAACATTCACGCCAAGCCAATTAACCTATAAACCTGTGCGTCTTTGGAGTGTGGGAGGAAACCAAAGATCTCGGAGAAAATCCACGCAGGTCACGGGGAGAACGTACAAACTCCGTACAGACAGCACCCGTAGTCAGGATCGGACGTGGGTGTGTGGCGCTGGCTGTGAGGATTTGATTATTTTCGAAGGATTTGTTTGGCGAGGACAAACGAAAGCAGTCAGAATTTGCTTTTTGGACTTCTGTCGGAAAGCAGAGACTCTCTTTGTTGAAAGAGTCCTCTAATTGGGGAGGATTTGTTCGTGTTTTCTGAAAGTCGTAGGAGCGGCAGTGGCTGGCGGAAGGCCAAGTTGCACTTGAACTGGTGGGAGCTGAGTCTAGAGCGGTGTTTGTGGTCTGTAGCATCGGAAAGCTCCCTCCCACACCGACTTTGCCCGGTCCAGGTGTGCCGGGTAAGTACGGCAACAGTGCATTGGATTTTCGTTGAAGCCGGGAGGGCGACCGAGACCTGGGGAAGAAGCCTCCGGAAGCTCCATTTTCTACGACGGGAGGATTGGCACGGACTTTTCCCTATCTTATCAGGAGGAGACTGCTTTCTGTTGCTTTGCCAGGAAAGCCTTCACGACTTTAAACTGCTGCAAATGCGTGGAGGTGCAGCAACAGCAGAAAGACTGCTTTGACTTATAAAAAACGGAGACGTTTTGTTTTGCTCCACGCCCTAAAGATGGCGGCCCCCAAGAATTATGCAGCTGCCGTACAGTCGGCAGTCTCCGTGACTAAGGGCCATGAGTTGTTGGGGCGTATACACGGGGTGAAAGTGACCTTGCAGGGCAACATTACCTTCAAGGCTGTGCTAACCGCGCTGGGGGAGACTGTTGGCAAGAAGGCCATAATGGCAGGCGCGGTGGTCAGTGGGAAGGCTGTTGTCATCCTAAAGACTGAGCAGTCGGTGGCTACCGCATTGGAAAGGGGGATCACGGTGGCTGGGATTTACATGGCGGTGGACCCATGGGGACGGCCCGTGCTGCCGGTCATGCTGTCCAACGTTCCCCCTTATGTTCCGGACGCGCTCCTGCTCCCACATGTAACTAAGCTGGGGGAGGTGCGGTCTGGGCCCACCAAACTGTTGCATAGGTTGGATGATCCCGAAATGCAGCATGTATTAACGTTCAATCGCCGTGTGTACATACAGCTAGCACAGGGGATTGATATGGAGGGGAGTTTTGAGGTTGAATGGGAAGGATTCTGCTATCGCGTGTTTTGGAACACGGGCCAAGCACGCTGCCATGCATGCAAAGAGGTGGGGCATTTCCGCAGGAATTGTCCCAAGCACCAGGCTGCCAGCTCCACCAAGGTGGCCCAGAAAGGCAGTGCTGGCCCATCTGGGGCTGCTGGTTCTACCACGGTGGCCCGTGATGACTTTGCTCCCTTGCCCCCAACCTCCATTCCCCCACCACCCCCATGTCCCGTACCTGTGGCGGGGGATGCCGGTGCAGGGTGGGGGGTGGATGAGGGGCGCTGGGAGAGACAGAAGAGTAAAAAAGTTAAATGGAAGAAGAAGAACGTTCAAGCGGGACGCCAGGCAGAAGGTCACCTTAATGAGGGTCCCCCGGCAGTAGATATTATCGAGCTCGCCTCTGAGCCTGAGGGTCTGAGGGCTGGAGAGGATGAGCAGGTAGATGGCGGGGCGGAGGAACAGGCTTCAGCAATGGAGCTGACTGTACAACCGCACGCTAGTGGTTATAAGAGGAGGAGGCACGGGTCCTCTGACACGGAGAACGGCCCTGAAGGTCAGGGGCGACCTGAAGGGAGGTGTTTCTCCCCTGTTGAGGCAGAGTACCCAGTACACGCTTCCTCTGGGCAGGAGGATGCCTCTGTAGTGCAGGGACCACCTGAGAGTGGTGACACACTACCCGAGGGGGCTGTTCCCCCAGGGATTGCGTCCGCTGGCTTAGAGGGTGACCAGGGGAAGATTGATGGGGGGGACTTGAGTGTGGGGGTGGGTCCCCAGCCCATGCTCCCCATTGAGGCTACGAGTCCTATTGAGGGATGTGCTGCCCCATCGGCTGAGGGAGCAGGGGAGACTCCGGGAACATCGCCCCCTGAGGGCCAGAGCGAGGTGGTTCCCCTGGTGGTGGGGGACGGGGACTCTCTGGGTGACGGTGCTGGGCCGGGTGCCCTGGGTGCGAAGGAGGACATGGTCGTTTCGGATCGTGTCCTTCGGTCGGACTCCAGACGTACCCTCTCACTGCCCGCCCCGGAGACTTCCTCCAACATCACTGCCCCCAATCCGGTTACAGAGGGCAGTGGGGGTGTGCAGGAGCCTGGCCATTTACCAGGCAGCTTGCCACAGTTAGAGATACCGGTACCTGCCCCCGTCACTGATCCTGGGGGTGGGATGGTGACGGAGGAGGGACCGGGTGATGTGGCCGACCCGCCCACCTCACAGGGAGGGGTGAGCGAGGCGGCTGGGAGTCAGAACTATCCAGACTCGGGCTCAGACATTGAGTGGGAGGAGGAGGGGGACGTGGAGTCCAGCGACAGTGAGTTGATGGACTGTCCCACCCGCAGCCCCGTGTCTCGGCTTGTTGATATCTGGGAACTCCGGAAGTTTCTGAAGGACAGCAGAGGGAAGAGGAATAAGGCAGATCTGGCTGTCGACCTCTGGTCAGACCTAACGGTACCCTTGCAGTCCATTTATGCCATCCTTCAGGAGGAGAGGAACATGGCAGGTGTATTGAAAAATGAGCGGCGCCAGCTCCAAGAGCTTTTTAAGTCCCTAAAGAAAGGGCAGAGGACTCGGGGAGGCTCCATTCCGTCAAGGGGGGCTGGTAAAAGTTCTAGTGCGCTTTCAAAATGAAGCTCACTATAGCCAGCCTGAATATTAATGGGGCCAGGGAGCCTCTCCGTAGGTTTCACCATCTCTCGGTGCTGAGGGATGGGAGGTACGCGGTGAGCTTCCTGCAGGAAACACACACTGTGGCTAGTGACGAGCCCACCTGGCTCCTGGAGTGGGAAGGGGGGGTCTACATGAGCCATCTCACCTCCATTTCGAGTGGAGTGGCCTTCCTGTTGGCCCCATCTTTCCAGCCGGAGATTGTCAAGGTGCAGGACATTGTACCAGGCCGGCTGTTGTATCTGGCCGTGCGCCTGGATGGCGTGCCGTTACATTTTATTAATGTGTACGCCCCCAAGAGCGGTGCTATGCAGACGCGGTTAACACAAGAAGTGACCGCGCTGTTGAACACCATCGATCGGGGGGAGTGTGTTTTCCTGGGGGGTGATTTTAATTGTACCCTTGAGGCGAGAGATCGCTCTGGCATTCAGCGCGATCCGGCAGCGGTCAAGACATTAAGGGAGTTAGTGGATTCTTTTGAGCTAGTAGATGCTTGGAGGAATTTCCATCCCAACTCCGGCGCCTTTTCATACAGGTTTAAGGGGGGTGGTTCCCGTATTGACCGTGTATACGTGTCTAAGGCCTATATGTCCTGTGTCTCGGCAGCCTCCATGCGGTTGGAGCCGTGCTCGGACCACTGCCTGGTGCGAGTGGACTTTATCCCGACGCGCACACGGGCAGGGTCCGCGTACTGGCACTTCAACAACCGGCTGCTGGAGGAGCGCCGGTTCCGGGACTCATTCAAGCAGTTCTGGGCGGAGTGGAGGGAAAGGCAGGGGCGTTTCCCTTCCCTAAGGCAGTGGTGGGATGTAGGGAAGGCTTACGTCCGTCTGTTTTGCCAGGACTACACGAGGGGGTCGACCAAGGGGCGGGACTCCGAGATCGGACGGCTTGAGAGAGAGTTGCTCGACTCAGAGTCTCGCCTGGGTCAGACGGAGGGGGAATTGTGTGAGTGGGAGGAGTACCAGGAGAAGAAAGGGGCACTGAGGGATTTGCAGCTGAGGAGGTCCCGGGGCGCGTATGTGAGGTCGCGAGTCCAGATGTTGCACGATCTGGACCGCGCCTCCCCCTTTTTCTTCTCCCTGGAAAAGTGCCGAGGTGCCCGCAGGCAGTTTGTCGAGTTGCTTGCGGACGATGGCTCCTCCATCACGGATCCGGAGAGGATCGGTGCCTCAGTTTGGTCGTTCTATGACACTCTGTTCTCCGAGGAAACATCTAGTGGGGAGGCACAAGGGGTGCTGTGGGAGGGCTTACCCGTAGTGTGCAGGGAGGTGGCTGAGCACCTCGATGATCCCCTAACTCTGGAGGAGTTGACTGGTGCCCTGCACCAGCTCAGTAGGGGCAAGTCTCCGGGGCTGGATGGGCTGACTGTGGAGTTTCTTCGAGCCTTCTGGGGTGTCCTGGGGGGTGACTATGTGAAGGTGTTGGGGGAGAGCCTGGCGACCGGGGAGATGCCCTTCTCGTGGCGCAGGGCAGTCGTCGTCCTGCTGCCCAAGAAGGGCGATCTCCGCCTCTTGAAGAACTGGCGCCCGGTCTCTCTTCTCAGTACGGGTTACAAAGTCTTTGCACGGGCATTGGCCAATCGCCTGGGGCCCATGCTGTCCCATGTGATCCACCCTGACCAGTCCTACACAGTCCCGGGCCGGTCCATCCAGGACAATATCCATCTGGTCCGGGACCTGATCCATCTGTGCCAGAGGGCTGGTCAGTCCGTTGCCTTTCTCTCCCTTGACCAGGAGAAAGCGTTTGACCGGGTGGGACACGACTACCTTCTCGGGACTCTGCGGGCGTTTGGATTCGGACCCCATTTTGTGGCCCGGGTCCGGCTCCTATACGCTGCCGCAGAGTGCCTGGTCAAGGTCAATGGCTCTTTGTTGGCTCCCATTCACTTTGGGAGGGGGGTTCGTCAGGGATGCCCCATGTCCGGCCAGCTTTATTCCCTCTGTGTGGAGCCATTCCTGTGCCTCCTACGGAGGCGGCTGGCAGGTTTGGATTTGCCGGGGCCGGGGGTGGAGGTGGTTCTCTCGGCCTACGCCGACGATGTGTTACTAATGTTCACCGACCCGGTTGACCTGCGGAGGATGCGTGAGTGCCAGCGGGTGTTCTCAGCCGCATCCTCCGCCAGGATCAACTGGGGGAAGTGTGCTGGGCTCTTGGTGGGTCAGTGGCAGGTAGACTCCCTGCCGGAGGAGATGGCAGTTTTTGCGTGGAGCACCACGCACCTCCTCTATCTGGGGATCTACCTGAGTCCCACTGAGGGGGCTTGGCAGGCGAATTGGCAGGAGTTGGAGGCGAAGGTGGTCGCCCGTGTGGGGCGCTGGTCAGGCCTCCTTGGTGTGTTATCATATCGGGGTAGGGCTTTGGTCATAAACCAGCTGGTGGCCTCTCTGCTGTGGTACCGGCTGGCCACTCTGGTCCCGTCCTCTCGTTTCATCGCCATGATACAGAGGAGGTTAGTTAACTTCTTCTGGGGTGAGAGGAACCACTGGGTCTCTGCTGGGGTTCTGAGTCTCCCGTTGGAGGAGGGCGGTCAGGCGCTGGTCTGCGTCCGCACTCAGGTGGCAGCCCTCCGACTCAGGACCTTGCGGAGGTACGTGTACTCCGAGTGCCCTCCCAGATGGCACTCGCTGGCCACGTACTTTTTCTGCCAGGGGCGCTGCCTCCAGGAGGGATCACGGCTCCCGGTAGCGGGCATGAGTCAGCGCGCTAGGCGGGAGTTGCCTGGTTTTTACCGTGATCTCCTGAGAGCCAGGAATTTGGTCACCTTCAGCCAGGGCGCTGCTCCTCAGGGGGAGGGGGGTGCTGTGGTTGTGAGGGGGGCCGGTCCTCACCCTGTCACGGTGGGTGTCGAGGAAAGGCGTGTGCGTGGAGCGATTCCGACTGGGCTTACCCCCGCTCCGTCGGAATTGCTCATTGGGCCCACGGCACGGGTCCCTTCCCGAGAGCCGGCCCCACGCAATATGAGCCGCCTTTCCCAGATGCCCAGCGTGCCGTTCCGTGACGCGGAGAGGCGCGTTTTGTACAGGCTGCTCCTGCACACTCTCCACTTCCTCGCTCTCGTCTTCCGTCCGGACACGCCCTGGCGGTCCGTGTTACCACCTGACGGCGGGAGCGGTCCCCAGTGGAGGTCTCTCTATAAGGGGGTCCTCCCGCTTTACATCGGGGACCTGGGGTGGAGAGTGTTGCATAAGGCTATAGCCTGTAACAGGTACTTGAGCCGGTTCACGGTCTCGTCTGCCGCCTGTCACTTCTGCGGTGAGGAGGAGACCGTGTACCATTTGTATACAGAGTGCGTGAGGTTACAGCCCCTGTTCCAGTATCTGAAGGGGCTGCTCCTCAAGTTCTGGCTCCATTTTAGCCCTACGCTTTTAATTTTTGGGCACCCGGTACAGAGGGGGGAGGGTCAGGAGGGAGGAGGGGGTCTCCCTGTCGGTCTGCTCCTGGGCCTGGCCAAGATGGCCATCCGCGGGTCCAGGCAGCGGGCAGTCGACGGCCTCACAGAAGTCGGCTGCCTACCCCTGTTCCGGGCTTACGTCCGTGCCCGCGTGTCCCTGGAGAGGGAACATGCGGTGTCCACGGGAACTCTGGAGGCCTTCCGGGAACGCTGGTCGCCGCGGGGGGTTGAATGTATTGTTGACAGAGATGGCGGGATTTTAATGTGATAATTGTTTAATTTGTAAACTGCCGATACAGGCGGCTTTTGTTTGATCACATTTTGCTTAGTATGTTTGTATGTTTTTCTTTGGAATAAAACTTTTATATATTAAAAAAAAAAAAAAAAAAAAAAAAAAAAAAAAGTAGTCAGGATTGAACCCGGGTCTCTGGTGCTGTGAGGCAGCAACTCTGCCGCTGCGCCACCGTGCCGCCTCTTCAATGAAAACAAGTTGAATTCATGGACCTGATCCCTTCTCCGTGATCGCTGAATTGCTGTGTGGCTCCCCTCTCAGAGCCGAGCCCTGAGGTCATTCCATCCATGGACAGTCCGAGAGAAATTACAAATGTGAATTAATGGGAAAATCAATGCACCGTGCATGCTAAATCATCAAAGGTTCTTTAGCTTACTTTGTAATTTAATGATACAGCGTGGAAACAGGCCCTTCGGCCCACCGAGTCCGCACCGACCAGCGATCCCCGCACATTAACACTACCCTATGCACACTAGGGACAATTTACATTTATACCAAGAAAGTTAAGTACGTCTTTGGAGTGTGGGAGGAAACCAAAGATCTCGGAGAAAACCCAGGCAGTCACAGGGAGAACGTACAAACTCCGTACAGACAGCACCCGTGGTCAGGATCAAACCCGGGTCTCCGGCGCTGTAAGGCAGCAACTCTACCGCATGCAGTGGCAAATTCTGCTGCACAGCAGCTAATGCAGACAGGTGCCAGTTCTGCACCTGGGACCTCCTGGACAATGTTATCACTATTTGTTGCTGCTATTTTCTTCAAATGATCGATTTAATGGCAGGTAAAGTTAAAAGAAAGGTTTCACTTTGAAGTTGCCCACAATACTGACAGAAACCTTTCTCTAATTACATAGCATCTAGCTCCACAATATCCTTCCAGTCTTCAGGGACACCTCCTTCTGGCCTGGGCTGTCTCACCTGGAGCACGAGCAGTTTTGTTGCACAAGGCAGTTTAATCCTCTGGCCTTCCTGAGGATTAATGCGTGGTTTTCCATGAAACCCTTGGTGGTAACTGTTGAACAGCACACCAGTGGTGCAGTCCTGTTGAGTATTTTTGCTTGTGCTTCAAAACAAGTACTTTGCATTGTATTGCTGTGCATTAGAACTCAACGTGAGTGGGCACCAGAATAATGCTGGTCATTCCAGGAGCTGATGTGGTGGGTCTGACATTATCTCCCTGATTTATTTTGGAACACATGGAGTACACCATTGAATAGTTTTCATTCTGTGTTTTACGGAAGCAGATTGCTTTGCTTCCGTTCCAGGCCAGACTGTAGATGGAAGGAAAGAGGTTGCCCGTGTTTGCAGTTTCCCTGATAAACCTTCAAGCGTGCAACCAACAAGTTACAATGCTTGAAGACAGACACAAAATGCTGGAGTAACTCAGCGGGACAGGCAGCATCGCTGGATAGAATGAATTGGTGATGTTTCGGGGTCGAGACCCTTCTTCAGACTGAGCTGAAGGGTCTCAATCGAAGGTACTTATTCACAAAATGCTGGAGTAACTCAGCGAGTTAGGCAGCATCTCAGGAGAGAAGGAATGGGTGACGTTTCGGGTCAAGACCCTTCTTCAGACATGCTCTCTCACTGCTCCCCCTCTGTGGTCTACTTTGAAGGGTCTCAAACTGAAATATCACCCATTCCATCTCTCCAGCGATGCTGCCTGTCCCGCTGAGTTACTCCAGCATTTTGTGTGTATCTTCGGTGTAAACCAGCATCTGCAGTTCCTTCCTACAGGGTTACAATGCCTAGCGGTACAATGGGAACCTTCTGTTATCAATGCTGATTTATGCCACTTGGATCAGCAGGCTATATCAACAGATACTCGAGCCGTGCTGTGGGGTGATGTGAATTGCGGTCGATGGGCTGGGTGCAATGGTGGAGCATATAATTTATGAGGGAAATGCTTGAGAATGTTGGAATGTGAAGCTCAGATGTGCAGTATAACCGTCCTGTACTTCCTGGCAAGGCCAAATCTGTGCAGACAACATGACATTTACAGCTTTACCTGGGGCTTTACTGGTTTAGTTTAGTTCAGTTTAGAGATACAGCACGGAAACAGGCCCTTTCGGCCCACCCGATCCGTGCCGACATTAACACTATCCTACACACACTAGGGACAATGTTTATATTTACCAAGCCAATTAACCTACATACCTGTACGTCTTTGGAGTGTGGGCCTGACTCTCAGTCTGAAGAAGGGACTCGACCCGAAACGTCACCTATTCCTTTTCCCCAGAGATGCTGCTGAGCCGTTGAGTTATTTCAACTATTTTGTGTCGATCTTCGGTTTTGAACTGAAACAGGATTGAGTCAAGGTGAATGGGGGCAAAAGCAAGCAGAAACAATGGGGCTCTCAAGACACTCTTGTTCATGGATCTTGGGTAAGAGAGAGAAACATTAGGGCGGCACAGTGGCGCAGCGGTAGAGTTGCTGCCTTACAGCGAATGCAGTGCCGGAGACCCGTGTTCAATCCCGACTACGGGCGCTGTCTGTACGGAGTTTGTACGTTTTACCCTGAGACATGCGTGGGTTTTCTCCGAGATCTTCGGTTTCCACCCACACTCCAAAGACATACAGGTATGTAGGTTAATTGGCTTGGTAAATGTAATAAGTTGTCCCTAGTGGGTGTAGGATAGTGTTAATGTGTGGGGATCGCTGGTCGGCGCGGACCCGGTGGGCCATAAGGGCCTGTTTCCGTGCTGTATCTCTAAACTAAACTAAACATGAAGTGTGGGATTGGAGCACTATCAAGTGAGAGCCTATGGAGGGGAGATTTGCTACAATATATATATGTCAGTGCAGGAGCATGGCCTGGTGTGGAGAGGATGATGAACCAGGGGAGGTAGGGGGAGGCATCCGAGAGGTGTGATCTGACCTCTGCATGGTAGAACGCAGTCAAGGGTCAAGTCTGCTTTATCGTCAGATGTTACAAACAACACACTAAATAAATAGATCATACAATTTCAGCGTTGTAATAAGCCAGGTCATGATGTTGCAAGCTGGAGTACATAGTTCAATTACTGTTGCACGATGGCCAAAGTAATTCTTTGCTGAGGTGGAGTTGTGGTTCGGGTTGCACTGGATGGTTCCAGGGCTTGTTAACTGATGGGTGGTTGTTCTTCAACCTCAAGTACCGGTTCTCAGCCTCACACTTGTCACACTTGCCACGTCTCCAGACCCTTGAGACTTTTTCCAGGCAAGCTCATTTTGCTGATTTCCTTCCTCACACTTTGTTTTTATCGGGGAAAGGAAATAACAATGAAAAGTGCCTGAAGTTTGATTTAATTTAAGCAAACATGAAGCTTAAACAAGCCATGCTGGAAAATCTCAACAGGTCCAGCAACCACAACCGGAGAACAGTGCTGAACTACTATCTACCTCTTTGGTGACCGTCGGACTATCCATTGATGGCTTTACATTGTACTAAATGGTATTCCATTACAGTGTATCTATACACTGTAAATGGCTCAATCGTTATCATGCATTGTCTTTCTGCTGATTGGATAGCACGCAACACAAGCTTTTCACTGTACCTCAGGGCATGTGATAAAAAAATGGTTAATATTCCAGATCAAAGCCTTTTCAATGGGATGGCTGGTGTGGACAGGATAAAGGGAACATCTCTGATGGGGGAGGTGTGGACTGCCACCTGGCTCCACTGTTTACAAAGCTGTCTGGATCATCAACTAATGCGGGGACTTTGAGAGTGGGAAAGAGAGACATGAAAGAGCTAGGGGTTGCCAACTATCTCACTCCCAAATAAGAGACAAAGTGGCGTAACCGCCACACGCCCCACGTGACCTCACCCAAGCCTGCGGTCTGGGCACCGCCTAACGGAGATTGCTACGCAACCTGCCTCCCGGCCCAGGGCTGGGAGGCGGGTTGCTACGCAACCTCCGTTAGGCGGCGCCTAGGCCTCCAGGCCTACACTGTCGGGACCTACACTTTTGAGAACTATAGTGTCCTGGCCTAAAATGTCAGGGCCTACAGCGTCAGGGCCTAAAGTGTCAGGGCCTAGAGCATTAGGGCCTAAAGTGTCGGGGCCTACAGCGTCAGGGCCTAAAGTGTCGGGACCTACAGCATCAGGGCCTAAAGTGTCGGGGCCTACGGCACCCCCCGGGCCTAATACGGGACTAGGGCATTCCCATACGGGACAAACCAATTTAGCCCAAAATATGGGATGTCCCGGCTAATACAGGACAGTTGGCAACCCTGTGTAGAACTATGAAATGCAGGCCAGAGCTGTGGCTGAAAGTTGACACCAGAGGAGGATTGCTGTAAATGCCTGGCAGATGAGGCAGTGCGTGTGGAGCGAAGAAACCAGAGTTCATTCTACACGCGAACAACCTGAGAGTAGATCAGCTATTCCTAGTTCAAATGGGGAAACCAACTTGCTTCAGTCCGGCATCGAGCCCCAAGTGTGCAATATGTCTTGAATAAAGGTGACCTGTTCAAGCTCCCAGTGGACAGACAGACACAAAATGCTCAGTCACGTCTGTTCCTTCCTGCACATAACTGAGTAACTCAATGGGACAGGCAGCATCTATGGATGGAAAAGATGGGAGACCATTTGGGTGGAGACCCTTCTTCAGACTGAGAGTCAGGGGAGAGGGAGACACAGAGATAAGGAAGGGTAAGCTGTGAAAACGAAGGGTGTTGCCCAGAAAAGTCACCCATTCATTGTAGCCAGAGATGTTGCCTGTCCCGCAGGGTTACTCCAGCATGTTGTGTCTATCTTTGATCCAGCACCTGCAGTTCCTTCCTATACACGGTTTCAGTGGACCTCTGAGGCAGGTCAGAGTGCAGTAGGGTGAATAATTAAGGGCAGGCATCTGGATACACATACTATCACTATCATTATCACTATCACAATCATACTTTATTAGCCAAGTATGTTTTGCAACATATGAGGAATTTCATTTGCCAAACAGTCATAACAATAAAAAGCAACAGAACACACAAAATACATTTTAACATGAACATCCACCACAGTTACTCCTCCACATTCCTCACTGTGATGGAAGGCGAAAAAAAGTTCAATCTCTCCCTTCTTTGTCCTCCAGCGGTCGGGGGCCTCGAACCTTCCGTTGACGGGACGATCTTGACTCCCGTAATCAGCGGCGGGCCTTCTTGGTCGGGGCGATCAAGCTCCTGCATCGGGGGGGAATCTCAGCTCCTCCACGCTGGGCGATCTACCCCGTGTTGGGGCTTGTTGAACGTCATGCGGCTTGGAGCTCCCAACTTCGGTCTCAACCCGAGACTGCGAGCTCCGCGATGTTAAAGTCCGCAGGCCGCGGTGGAGCGTCGATCCCGGGCAAGGGATTGGCTCCGATGGTAAGTCCACGGACCCGCGGCGGGGCTCAAAGTCAGTCCCGAGCAAGACCGCCAGCTTCACGATATTAGGCCTCAGAGCGACCGGAGATACGATCTGGAAAACAGTGGCAAGGTGAGAGAATGAAAACAAAAATTCTCCCGACCCCCGACCCCCTCCCCCATCCCCCACATAAAACAAACCAGAGAACATTAACACAGACTTTAAAACACACTAAAAATAACAAAAAATATATAAAAAGGACAGACTGTCGGCGAGGCTGCCATCGCTGACGGCGCCACCCGGTGGAAATATATGAATATGTACTAATATGGGTGTCTGCAAATCTCTCCACCATCTCATCTGCACGGGTATCCTTCAACTAAGTTATTATTGTTAAATGGCTCAGTGCAATCTTTCCATAGGAGTTAAGGACCAGTCCCACTTAGACGATTTTTTAGGCAACTGCCGGCGACTGTCAAAGTCGTAGCAGATCGCCAAAATTTTCTTTTACCCGACGACAATGACCATGACAATGCCGAGTCAAGTCGAGATTACACCGTCTTCGGAAACATCACGAAATTCCCACGCTGTCAATGCTTCTCTAGCGTCCTAATTTTCGCTGAAATCACTGACAAGTCGGTAAGTACTTGAAAGTTTTGAAATATAACACCTTGCCCGGGTTACTTGAAAACCAAGCTTCACGGTAACAAGGCATAAACTGGATTGACTTCCATTTTACTAATAGCATTAAGAAATTTAATTTTTAAAGTGGTTAAGTGGATTTTTGTGGAAGGTGTGTGGGCATTCTTTGAAAATGTACGGGAGATGCATATCTGGTTTCTGGGTTGCACATCTGGGTTGGGAGCCTACTTTAAATGTAATGGCTGATGGCCATAAACATCGCAGAAATTACCACGCTTACCTGACCGTCAAACTGTCGCCTCCAATCTACCTGTCAAATGTCCTGACGGTAAATAAATTGGATAAACACAAGTAATTTATGGTATTTTGAAATGACTTTACTTATTTTAATATTATGTGCTTCTAAATGCATCTAAGAGAAACTAGCAAACCTGGGGACAGCGTGCGACAGACAGTGCCCGCAATAAGCAACGATACCTGGCGACAAGCCAGCTGTCGCCCAGAAATTTCAAACCATTTGATTTCTCAGCGACGCGCCGAGATCCACTACGATTCATTGAAGACTCCTCACGATGATGCCCGCGACACCCCAGCGAACTGTTGGCGACAGCCTAGTCACCGGCAGTCGCCTTAAAATCGCCTAAGTGGGACAGGCCCTTAAATGCCCTCTGGATAAATCAGGATGGGGATAAATATTCACAAAGCAGCATTGGTCCACAATCTAAGAACACATCAAATGCAAGATAATGTTTGTAGTTATTACCTCGGTCTGAAGGAGGGTCTCGACCTGAAACGTCACCTGTTCCTATTCTCCAAAGATGCTGTCCGACCCTTTGAGTTACTCCAGCCCTTCGTGTCTATATTCGCTTTAAACCAGCGTCTGCAGTTCTTTCCTGCACACCTTGAACTTTAGCATTGCTTTGCTTGGATCTCTGGAGTTTTCATAATGGCACTGACATAATTGCAGATCGAATGGGTTTTCTTTACTTTGAAGTTCTTTATTTGTTGCGTTACTCACACACCAAGCGTTTGTTTCTTTCTCTTGGTAAACAAGGCAAGTTGGAGTGGAAACAGTTTTCACTTTCATCTGCAGAAGTACTTGTGTCAAATCAATTTCTCAGGTATGTGGTTTGCTTCCACCTCTGGGATGAGCTTGCCATAACTATTTCCTTTCAAGTTTCCACGTAATCACCATTAATTGCATTTTCCAAAACATTCTGCATTCAATATTTTACTTTTCCCTTGTGGAGCCTAGCACTTCAGTTTATCAGCTGAGCAGCTGGGCAGCCAACAGCCGATGCATTGTGGATTATGTCTGAGCATTCTGTATTTGAACATGAACAACATAAGGCTAAAGGGCACAGAGATCCAGATGTGGAGGAAAGAACTGCAGATGCTGGTTTACACCGAAGATAGACGCGCAAAATGCTGGAGTAACTCAGCGGCTCAGGCAGCATCTCTGGAGAGAAGGAATGCGTGACATTTTGGGTCGATACCCTTCTTCAGACTGTGAGCTGTGAGTCAGGGGAGAGGGAGACACAGAGATACGCAAGGGAAATGTGTGTAAATAAGACATCTAAAGAGATAAAGCTCAGGGAAAATGTACAATAGATTGTGTGCAGCCTAGGTGACCACTTCACTGAATAGAAACATAGAAACGTAGAAAATAGGTGCAGGAGGAGACCATTTGGCCCTTTGAGCCAGCACCGCCATTCATTGTGATCATGGCCGATCATCCACAATCAGTAACCCTTGCCTGCCTTCTCCCCATATCCCTTGATTCCGCTAGCCCCTAGAGCTCTATCTAACTCTCTTTCAAATTCATCCAGTGAATTGACCTCCACTGCCCTCTGTGGCAGAGAATTCCACAAATTCCACAAACTCTCTGGGTGAAAAAAAAATTCTCATCCAAGTATCTGGGTGAAAAAGTTTTTTCTCATCTAACTCTCTAGGTGGAAAGGTTTTCCCCCATCTTGCCAAAGGGCTTGTACGCCGATGAGAAAAATGCACGCTTCTAATCTCCTCTCAGTTGCATTCATTTTAGTATTTTGCAATTGCTTTGAAATTAATCAAAATTGACCTCTGTTTATATTCAGCAGCTCCACTGGGCGCGAGTTTTATGTGTGTTTTATGTTGTTAACTGAGAGAAGCATTGAACATTGAACACGTAGGAAGAAACTGCAGTTGCTGGGGTTTCTCCGGGATCTCTGGTTTCCTCCCACACTCCAAAGACGTACAGGTTAGTAGGTTAATTGGCGTCGATAAAATTGAAAGTTGTCCCGTGAGTGTGTTCGTGTTTGGGGATCGCTGGGTGGCATGGACTCGAAGGGCCTGTTTCCGTGCTGTATCTCTAAACTAAAGTAAATCTCGAAACTAAAATAAAAGGAAAAATTTGTCAGAACTCAGTCACAATCTTGATTCCTTGTGCGAGATTACAGGACATCTCCAGAATTGGTGTCCAGTGTAAAAATGGGTGTGACTTGGTGAGTTTGTGAAGAACTACACCACAGACTCTGATGCCTGCATCACAACACTAAATTAACTATCCAATTCATCTTACACCTAACTGGCCTTTACATAATTGGCTGATTAGATTAGTTTAGTGTAGAGATATAGCGCGGACACAAGCCCTTCGGCCCACCGAGTCCGCACCGACCAGCGATCCCTGCACACTTACGCTATCTGCACACCAAGGACAATTTACATTTATACCAAGCCAATTAACCTAAAAACCTGCAAGTCTTTGGAGTGTGGGAGGAAACCGAAGATCTCGGAGAAAACCCACACGATCACGGGGAGAACGTACAAACTCCATACAGACAGCACCCGCGGTCAAAATCGAACCAGGGACCGGGGGGTCTGGTGCTGTAAGGCAGCAACTGTACCATTGCGTCACTCGTCGTACTCCAAATGGACAAAATTGGGTTTGAAGGACTTGTACGCTAATGAGGGAAATATTAATGAATGATTAAGGTCAGAAGGACAACTATTAAAGGAGATGCTGGGGCAAGTTTTGTTTTTACACAGAGAGTGGTTGGTGCCTGGAATGTGATGCCATGGAGGTAGTAGAGGCATTTCAGGTGCTTTTAGGTGGCCACATTGATATGAAGAAAATGAAGGGTTAATGGTAAAGGCTACAGGCCAGCATGGAAACAGGCCCTTATAGTCCGCACCGACCAGCGATCCCCAAACACTAACACACTCCAGGGACAACTTACAATTTTGACAAATGGAATTAGTATACAGTAAACCCTCGCAATAACGGACCGCACAGGGAGATATGGTGTCCGTTATTTTAATGCAAGAGGCCTGACTGGAAAAGCAGATGAGCTTAGGACGTGGATTGGAACCTGGTTAAGAGAAGGGCAGGACTGGAAGCTCAATGTTCCGGGCATAGACATTGAAAATAGGTTAGGAGTCGGCCATTCGGCCCTTCGAGCCAGCAATATGAACATGGCTGATCATCCACAATCACAATCCCGTTTCTGCTTTCTCGCCATATCCCTTGATTCCCTTAGCCCTAAGAGCTAAATCTGACTCTCTCTTGAACACATCCAGTGAATTGGCCTCCACTGCCTTCTGTGGCAGAGAATTCCACAGATTCCCAACTCTCTGGGTGAAAAAGGTTTTTCCTCATCTCAGTCCTAAATGGCCTCCGCTTTATTCTAAAACTGTGACCCCTGGTTCTGGACTCCCCCAAGGTCGGGAACATTTTTCATGCATCTAGTCTGTCCAATCCTCTAAGAATGTTATATGTTTCTATAATACAAGAACTAGAATGCTGCCTGAATTAGTTGGTATTTACCACAATGAGAGCTTAAAAATATTGAATTGTTTTCCTATCATGCAACTAATTGATGTTATTAATTACTTCCAATTTATTTGCTAGTTATTTAATCTAGCAGTTGCGATAACTAGACACACATTTGGCTTATTAAGTGATTAAGCTCTGCAGATTGTTATGTTTTTAGATGGTGAAGGGCTTTGTCTTGGCTTCAAGGTTTCCACTCCAAAGAGTAGCTAATAATGTTGGTGTATGGTAAGCTATTCCACAGGGAATGTATCACACAGGGGAATGAGCAGAGAGACCAAATCTGCTTTTGAAGTGAGAGAGAGGAACAGAAGAAAGCGAAGCAGGAGGTTTGGACTAATTCACCCAGCGTGAGTGAACAACAACATGTGAGGCATCTGTGTTTCAATGAAGTCGGAGCCAACAAAATGTGTAGGAAGGAACTGCAGATGCTGGTTTAAATCGAAGATAGACACAAAATGCTGGAGTAACTCAGCGGGCCAGACAGCATCATTTTGTTCAGTTTAGTTTAGAGATACAGTGCGGAAACAGGCCCTTTCGGCCCACCGGGTCCGCGCCGACCAGTGATCCCTGCACATTAACACTATCCTATACCCACAAGGGACAATTTTCACATTTACCAAGCCAATTAATCTATAAACCTGTATGTCTTTGGAGTGTGGGAGGAAACTGAAGATCTCGGAGCAAACCCACGCAGGTCACGGGGAGAACGTACAAACTCCGTACAGACAGGATTGAACCCGGGTCTCCAGCGCTACATTCGCTGTAAGTTGAACTCTACCGCTGCACCACCCTGCCTCCTCTGGAATGGGTGGCATTTCGGGTCAGGTGTGAAGATGGAGTCTCGACCCGAAACGTCACCCATTCCTTTTCTCCAGACAAGCTGCGCGTCCCGTTGGGTTCCTACAGCTTTTTGTGTAAATCAAGAGCTAAATCAGCAGCTTCCACCACAATACAAAACTTGGGGCAGTACTTTTGAATGTGCTGGTCATGGCACCTGGTGGATTGAATTATTTCCATGCTGGGGCTTAAGGTATTTACAGCATCTCACAACCCACCACTTTCATTTCACTGCACATCGTGTATGTGTATGTGACAAATAAACTTGACTTGACTTGACCTCCCACTGCAACATCAGCGAGGATATTGACACTGCATCATTGGAAACAAGACAATCTCGCTCGTTTACACCTTCCATACAGCAGGAGGTGAAACCCTGCTGCTTTGTTGGAATTGCTGAATGCCAACGGCTACACAAATGTGGTTTCACCCCCACTCACTTCCACAAAATCCTGTTGACAACACTGCATAAGGCAAAGACTCCCAACAACACATACATCTGAGCATTCCAAGTAATAGCTCCTCAACCCCTGGTGAGTCTCATTGTCTGTAACTTGTTTTCACCTAGCCCACAGCTGACAATGGCCTGTTTCCTTTATCATCGTTACTTTTTTGCTCTTTCATTCATTCGTTCTCTATGTCTCTACATCACCGTCCATATCTCTCATTTCCCTTTCCCCTGACTCTCAGTCCGACGAAGTGTCTCGACCCGAAACGTCACCTATTCCTTTTCTCCAGAGATGGTGCCTGACCCGCTGAGTTACTCCAGCCTTTTGTGTCTACCTTTGATTTAAACCAGCATCGGACTTTCAGTTCTCCAATGTTTGATGATGAGTTTGGAAGAAATAAACTTTACCCCCCTAACAATGATATACCCTCTAATCTGACATTTCCACCCTGAGAAAGACGTTCTGACTGTTTGCTCCATCTATTCCTCTCGTAATTTTGCAAACTTCTATCACGTTGCCTCACCCTGTGACACCGTGGAGAAAAGAATCCAGATTTGTCCAGCCTCTCCTCATTCCTGATTACCTCTTATTCCAAGTAACATTCTGGTAAAATGTCCTTTAGATTTAGATTTAGATTTAGAGATACAGCGCGGAAACAGGCCCTTCGGCCCATCGGGTCCGCGCCGCCCAGCGATCCCCGCACATTAACACTATCCTACACCCACTAGGGACAATTTTTTTTACATTTGCCCAGCCAATTAACCTACATACCTGTACGTCTTTGGAGTGCGGGAGGAAACCGAAGATCTCGGAGAAAACCCACGCAGGTCACGGGGAGAACGTACAAACTCTGTACAGACGACGCCCGTAGTCAGGATCGAACCTGAGTCTCCGGCGCTGCATTCGCTGTAAGGCAGCAACTCTACCGCTGTGCCACCGTGACCGCCCTATCCAAAGTTTTCATATTCTTCCTGTAATGGACCAAGCAGAACTGCACACAATAGTCTAAATGTTACCTATCGAAAGCTGCAGCAGACCATCCTGACTCTTATATTACACGCCCTGACCGATATAGGTAAGCATACAATATGTTTTCTTCAATTTGTGAAGAAAATATTCCAGGGCGGCACGGTGGCGCAGCGGTAGAGTTGCTGCCTTACAGCGAATGCAGCGCCGGAGACCCGGGTTCCATCCCGACTACGGGTACTGTCTGTACGGAGTTTGTACGTTCTCCCCGTGACCTGCGTGGGTTTTCTCCGAGATCTTCTGTTTCCTCCCACACTCCAAAGACGTGCAGGTTTGTAGGTTAATTGGCTTGGTAAATGTAAAAATTGTCCCTAGTGGGTGTAGGATGGTGTTAATGTGCGGGAATCGCTGGTCAGTGCGGACCCGGTGGGCCGAAGGGCCTGTTTCTGCGCTGTATCTCTAAACTAAACTAAAATGAAACTTGTAACCAGTCCGAGCCACATATTTGATGATTCACCTCAAGTAGATCCTGCCTCCAAACATATTGTCAGTGCACAAGTCATAAGACATGGGAACAGAATTTGGCTATTCAACCCATCGAGTCTACTCAGCCTCTCAATCGTGGCTGATCTATCTTTTCCTCTCAAATCCATTCTCCTGCCGTCTTCCCGTAAACTTTGGTACGGTTACTAATCATGAACCTGTTAATCACTGCTATAAGAATACCCATAGATTTGGCCTCCACTGCCATCTGTGGCAATGAATTCCACAGATTCACCACCCACTAGCTGAAGAAGTTCCTCCTCATCTCCTTTCTAAAGGTCTATTCCTTTATTCTGAGGCTGTGCCCTCTAGTCCTGGACTCTCCCACTAGTGTAAACATCCTCTCCACATCCACTCTATCCGGACCTTTCACAATTCGGTAAGTTTCAGTGAACTCCCCCCTCATCCTTCTAAACTCCAGCGAGTCTGACACTCACTCCTTAGTCTTGTCGGTGTGGAGCTGCAGGTGATTCAGCCCACACCACTCGACAAAGTCGTTGACTACACCTCTGTATTTGGCTTCCCACCCCTCACTGATGCAGCTCATCAATCTCACAATTGCAGAGCCATCTGGAAACTTCTGCAGGTGGCAGGAGTGCGAGCTGTATCTGAAGTCTGAGGTGTAGATGGTGAACAGGAAGAGAGAGAGGACCATCCCCTGTAGGGCCCCTGTGTTGCTCACCATCATGGTCTGAGACACAGTTCTGTAGCCTGACATACTGTGGTCGTCCAGTCAGGTAGTTGGTGATCCAGGACACCAATGGACCCACATCTCCATCAGTTTGCTCCCTACCAGTGCAGGCCGGATGGTGTTAAAAGCACTGGAGAAGTCAAAACATGACTCGCGCAGTGCTTCCCAGCTGATCCAGGTGAGCACAGGAACGATGGAGCAGGGGGGAGTCTGTCGGGGAGCAGAGGGGAGGGTGGGCAGAGGCCCAGTGGATGGGTACAGGTCCAGAGCCGTCACAAGCTCATCATACGGTAACTCACTCACCCCCGGGATGATTCTCTTAACCTGCTCTGGAACCTCTGCAATGCCAGCACCAGCCTCCTCAGATATGGGGCCCGAAACTGCTCACAATACTCCAAATGCAGTCTGACCAGTGCCTTGTAAAGCCTCAGCATTACATTCCTGCTTTTATATTTTAGTCCTCTTGAAATGAATGCCAACATTACATTTGCCTTCCTGACTACCAATTCCACCTGCAAATTAAACATTTGTGAATGCAATGCCCGCATGCCCAAGTCCCTTTGCACCTCTGATTTCTGAATTCTCTCCCCATTTAGAAAATAGTCCACGCCTTTATTCCTACCACCAAAATGCACGACTCCACACTTTGCTGCACTGTGTTCCATCTGCCACTTCTCTGCCCACTCTCCCAACCTGTCCATGTCCTTCTGCAGAGTCCCTGCTTTCTCTACACTACCTGCCCCTGTCTTCATATCATTTGCAAACCTGGCCACAAAGTCCAAATCATTAATGAACAAGGTAAAGTGCTGTGGCCCCAGCACTGAGCCCTGCGGCACGCCACTCTTACCAGCAGCCAGCCAGGAAAAGCCCCCTATTCCAACTCTTGGCCTTCTGTTCCTCAGCCTATCCTCTATCCATCCCTCTGATACCATGAGGTCTCCACTTGCTTGACAGCCTGATGTGCTGCCATTTGCAAAAGCCTTCTGAAACTCCAAATAAACGCATCCACTGACTGCAATTTAATCAGATTTGTCAGGAACGATCTCCCCTTCACAAAACCATGCTGAATTCAGCATATCTTATAAGTACTCGGAAATCTCATCCTTAATAATAATGGACACTCAAATCTTGCCAAACACTGATGTCAGGCTCACCAACCCCTTTTGCCTCGCTTTCGTCTTGAACAGTGGAGTAACATTACATTACAGAGAGTCATAGAGTGATACAGAGTGGAAACAGGCCCTTCGGCCCAACTTGCCCACACTCTCCCCCTCTCCCCCCTCTCCCCCCACCCACCTACCTTCCCCTTACCCTTCCCCCTCCACCCTCCCCCTCTCCTCCGCTCCCCCTCTCCCCCTCTCCCCCGCTCCCCCTCTCCCCCCTTCCCCTCTCCCCCCTTCTCCTCTCCCCCTCTCCCCCCCTCCCCCTCTCCCCCCCAATTTTAGGTGGGCCTAAAATTGTTGCACTATCGTGTACCGTTTTGGCTGTAGTTCAGGAACAAACAAACTAACAAACAAGAGTTTTAGTATATCGAAGTGGATTGTTTTGGCTGCATTTGGAGTGTTGCATGCAGTTCCCGTTACAAGAAAGATGTGGAGGCTTTGGAGGGGATGTGGAGGAGGTTTACCAGACTGGGAATGGGAGGGGGAGTTGAAGTGCTCGGCCACCGGGAGATCAGTTTGGTCAATGCGGACCGAGAGCAGGTGTTGAGCGAAGCGATCGCCGAGCCTGCGCTTGGTTTCGCCGATGTAAATAAGTTGACATCTAGTGCAGCGGATACAATAGATGAGGTTGGAGGAGGTGCAGGTGAACCTTTGTCTCACCTGGAAAGACTGTTTGGGTCCTTGGATGGAGTTGAGGGGGGAGGTAAAGGGACAGGTGTTGCAGGGGAAAGTGCCCGGGGAGGGGGTGGTTTGGGTAGGAAGGGACGAGTGGACCAGGGAGTTACGGAGGGAACGGTCTCTGCGGAACGCAGAGATGGGAGGGGATGGGAAGATATGACCAGTGGTGGGGTCCCGTTGTAGGTGACGGAAATGTTGGCAGATGATTTGTTGAGCCTTATAGAGCCTCAGCATTACATCTCTGGAACGTTGGAGGCTGCAGGGAGATCGGATGGAAGTATCTTAACTTATGAGAGGCATAGATAGGGTAAACAGTCAGAACCTTTTTCCCCACGGTGAAAATGTCAAATACTAGAGGGCATAGCTTTAATGTGAGAGGGGCAAAGTTTAAAATAGATGTGCAGAGCGACGTTTTTAAATAGAGGGTGGTGAATGTCTGGAACAAGTGTTCGGTGTTGATCGTTGAGGCGAACATTATAGTGGCAGTTAAATGCTTTATGGATAACCATATGGATATGCACGGAATGGAGTGATATGGATTATGCACAGGTAGATACAAGATGGTCTTGGCATCATGTTTGGCACAGGCATTGTGTGCAAAAGGGCCTGTGTTGTGCTGTGCTGTTCTGACCAGTTTCAACCTGATAATTCCTCAATCCTGCACTACCAGTTTCTATCTCCTACCCACGATTCACAAACAGAGTTGTCCTATTGTATTCTATTGACCTATTGTATTGTAGTTAGATTTAGCTCTTAGGGCTAAGGGAATCAAGGGATATGGGGAAAAAGCAGGAACGGGGCACTGATTTTGGATGATCAGCCATGATCATATTGAATGGCGGTGCTGGCTCGAAGGACCGAATGGCCTACTCCTGCACCTATTTTCGATGTTTTCTGTGCATCCACATAGCCTTGCGCTTCTGAATCCATCTCCCCATACCTCGACCCTCTCTCGTCCCCTCCCTTAGTCCAAACCCTTCCCATTCACAAGCTCGAATGCCTTCCAACATGTAATCATTCCTCTGAAAATCCCCATGTACTGGGAAGGGAAACTCTTGGCAAGTCTTTGCTACAGCGTTTAAGAGTGGAGCAGATGCCGATGCCAACACTTGTGTAAGCAAGTAATCAATGGGAATAGAAACATCTCCAAAAGCAATGGATCAAATCATACTGTTTACAAAAAATCAAATTACAAAACCTTGCAAGATTGCTTCACATTATAAACGCTTGTTTAAATTACTGATCGCTGCTAACATGCCAAATACAGCAGCAATTTTCATCAGACTGTAAAGTGTCTGCAATTTTATTCGGTAGTTTCAGAATCTAAAATAAATTGGCAAGAGTTAGAAGAAATTAAGTTTAAAAGATTCACATCAGCGTTTGACAACAGATTGGCAATGCTTTACCATTTTAGATTAAGAATTATTTTGAACAGCAAGTGAACTGTGACAATGTTTATTAACTGTGATTTTTGCCAGATGACAGGAGGTGTATATGTGTGTGTCTCTCTCTCCAGCTGTGACCCCGTTCCTGAATACCCTGAACAGATTTGAAATTGGGATTTGTTTCCAAACGTGTTACTTAATATTCGAAGTAGAATGATTTGCTTAGCCATAGAAAACAGAAAATAGGTGCAGGAGGAGGCCACTCGACCCTTCCAGTTAGCACCGCCATTCATTGTGATCATGGCTGATCGTTCACAATCAGTAACCCTTGCCTGCCTTGTCCCCATATCCCTTGATTCCACTAGCTCCTCAGAGCTCTATCTAACTCTCTTTAAATTCATCCAGTGAATTGGCCTCCACTGCCCTCTGCGGCAGAGAATTCCACAAATTCACAACTCTCTGGGTGAAAAAGTTCCTTCTCACCTGAGTTTTAAATGGGCTCCCCTTTATTCATAGACTGTGTGGCCCCTGGTTCTGGACTCGCCCAACATTGGGAACGTTTTTCCTGCATCCAGCTTGTCCAGTCCTTTTATAAATTTTATACGTCTCTATTCTTTAGTGCTTCTCGGGGGTTGCTATTCTTTCAGGCTTCGCTTTGTGCCCAACACCTGGAACTGAGATGGAGAAGGGAGGACTTCAAGGGCTACTGCAGTTGGAACCAAATTACATGGTTGATAAGCTGTTGCCGTGAAGGCTGCAGCCAAATGGATTATTCCGACGTGAAGGCGGCTTTTATTCGTTCAAAGACCTTCTGCTCAGTTATTGACCATGCCCAGAGTTGGTCCTTCTGCAGTAAACAGTCTCAAGGCTTTAACGCTGCAGAGGACTGATTTATGTGCCAGTTGTAATGCGTGACTAGTCCTAGGAATAAGCGTAACTGCATAACATTTTGTGGGCCGGGCATCCTTTAAGGCTTTGGACTTGTTCCCTTGAGGGTGGAATTGTTTTGTCGACTTTGAAGCCAAGATAATTGACTGCATTGGTCAAAGCCATACGTTTTTGCTTCTCGAGCGGAAAGCCGTCTTTTCCTCGGCGTGAAAGTACTCGGTCAAGTATTTCAAGATGATGTGAATCTGACATACCAGTTACTAAGATGTCATCAAGGTTTAGTTTTTAGTTTAGCTTAGTTTAGAGATACAGCGCGGAAACAGGCCCTTTCGGCCCACCGGGTCCGCGCCGACCAGTGATCCCCGCACACTAACACTATCCTACACCCACTAGGGACAATTTTTACATTTACCAAGCCAATTAACCTACAGAGCTGTACGTCTTTGGAGTGTGGGAGGAAACCGAAGATCTCGGAGAAAACCCACGCAGGTCACGGGGAGAACGTACAAACTCCGTACAGACAGCGCCCGTAGTCGGGATCGAATCTGGGTCTCCGGCGCTGCATTCGCTGTAAGGCAGCAACTCTACCGCTGCGCCACCGTGCCTCTGTATGTACAGAGATAAGAATATCTTTAATGAAGTTATGAATCAGGCTGTGAAATATACTGGAGGCTGAGCTCACTCTGAATGGGAGCCGCTTGTATTAAAACAGTCCTGTGGCTGTGTTGATTGCTGTAACATCCCGAGAGTTCTTCATCCAGTGTGACCTGGCGGTAAGTGCGTTTCAGGCCTAATGTCAAAAACTTCCGCCCTCCTTTCAGGGATAGTTCATAAGTGATAGGAGCAGAATTAGACCAATCGGCCCATCAAGTCTACCCCGCCAACCAATCATGGCTGATCTATCTCTCTCTCCTAACCCCATTCTCCTGCCTTCTCCCCATACCCCCTGACGCCTGCACTGATCAAGTGTCTATCTATCTCTGCCGTCCAAGTCCTCCAACTGTGTTCAGTTTTCGTGGAAGGTTAGCAGTCAGTTTGTAGTCTCTGCAGGTGTGAATGGCGACTTCAGGATGCCTTCAATCGACTACAATTCAGAGCACCACATATCTCCGGCATTTTGCAGCCGATCGAGTTGTTCTTTGAACTTCAGGCCCAAAAGGCACCTTGGGATGGGACTTGTAAAACGTTGATTGGAAGATCTCCTTCAATCCAAACGTAGCCATTGTTTCAGGTACCGACATGACGTGTCGGCTCGGAATGAATGCTGGGGGGTTTTACAATGGCGCGGCCCATGTGGGCTTCCCACCTGATGTAGGAGAGCACCAATGGCATGCTCTTAATCCAATTCTCGCCCAGAAAATTAGTCTGTTGACCTCCTCTGGCAAGGTGCACCAGCAGATGGAACCTCTCCCCAGCATGGACCACTTCCGCACGCTACGTCAACATCACTTGGAGCTGCGGAAGTCTGAGCTGGGAAGTTGTAGTGACGTAATTTGGTGTAAAGATCATCCACGAGTGCCGATGACATCCACCGTGCCGCGGTAGAGTTGCTGCCTTACAACGCATTCGCCTTGCGGGCAAATGGAACCAGCTTGGTCAGCATGGATGAGTTGGGCCGAGGGGCCTGTCTCCGTGCTGCATGACTCTATGATTAGATAGCATGCCCCCGCCATCTTAGTTTAGTTCAAGGTAGACACAAAATGCTGGAGTAACTCAGTTCGTAAGTCCAATTATATTTTTACCCAGGGCACTTCTAACATTTTGCCCTATCCAACAGTATGAACATTGATCATATTTCACTTGGGCAGTTTACACCCCAGCGGTATGAACATTGACTTCTCTACCTTCAGATAGTCCCTGCTTTCCCTCTCTTTCCCCTCTCCCTTCCCAGTTCTCCCACTAGTCTACCTGTCTCCGACTACATCTTATCTTTGTCCCACCCCCTCCCCTGACATCAGTCTGAAGATGGGTCTCGACCCGAAATGTCACCCATTCCTTCCCTCCTGAGATGCTGCCTGACCCGCTGAGTTACTCCAGCATTTTGTGTCTACCTCCTACTTTCCCAATATCCCCCTCCCTCTGAACTCTAACGGAACTCCGGCTAATATCGCCGACCCGTCACTGCATGAATGTACTTTCACTGTGCTCTCACTTTGCCTCCGTCACTAGCCCCACCTCATCCATCCCTCATCGTACCCACCCCTGTCACAACCTCTCCACTCTATTCTCCTTCTCTGCACCTTTCCTTCAGTCCAAGTACATCCACCACAAACTTTCCAACCAAGTCCTTTGCATCTCAGGATGCAGCTTTATAAGAGTTTGGTTAGGCCGCATTTTATATATTGCACACAGCTCTAGTCTCCCCATTACAGGAAGGATGTGGATGGTGTGGAGAGGATGCAGAGGCGGTTTATCAGAATTATGCCTGTATTAGGGGGTATTAGCTGCAGGGAGAGGTTGAAAAGGCTTGGAAATAGACAGAAAATGCTCGAGTAACACAGCGGGACAGACAGCATCTCAGGAGAGAAGGAATGGGTGACATTTCGGGTCAAGACCCTCCTTCAGACTGATGTCAGGGGAATGGGTGGTACAAATGCAGTCGGAGCGATAAGACTGGTCGGAGAACTGGGAAGGGGGAGGGGATGGAGAGAGAGGGAAAGCAAGGGCTACTTGAAGCTAGAGAAGTCAATGTTCATACCGCTGGGGTGTAAGCTACCCAAGCGAAATATGAGGTTCTGTTCCTCCAATTTGCGCTGGGACTCACTCTGACAATGGAGGAGGCCCAGGATAGAAAGGTCAGTGTGGGAATGGGAGGGGGAGTTAAAGTGTTGAACAACCGGGAGATCAGGTAGGTTTAGCAGGACTGAGCGAAGGTGTTCAGCGAAACGATCGCCGAGCCTGCGCTTGGTCTCGCCGATTTACAGGAGTCCACATCTGGAACAGAGAATACAGTAGACGAGGTTGGAGGAGGTGCAGGTGAACCTCTGCCTCACCTGGAAAGACTGTTTGGGTCCTTGGATGGAGTCGAGGGAGGAGATAAAGGGACAGGTGTTGCATCTCCTGCGGTTGCAGGGGAAAGTACCTGGGGAGGGGGTGGTTTGGGTGGGAAGGGACGAGTTGACCAGGGAGTTGCGGAGGGAACGTTCTCTGCGGAAAGCGAAAAGGGGTGGAGATGGGAAGATGTGGCCAGTAGTGGGATCTCGTTGGAGGTGGCGAAAATGTCGGAGGATTATGTGCTGTATGCGACGGCTGATGGGGTGGAAGGTGAAGACAAGGGGGACTCTGTCCTTGTTACGAATGGGGGGAGGGGGAGCAAGAGCGGAGCTGCGGGATATCGAGGAGACCCTAGTGAGAGCCTCATCTATAATGGAAGAGGGGAACCCCTGTTTCCTAAAGAATGAGGACATCTCCGATGACCTGGTCTGCAACACCTCATCCTGGGCGCAGATGCGGCGTAGACGAAGGAATTGGGAGTAGGGGATAGAGTCTCTACAGGAAGCAGGGTGGGAAGAAATGTAGTCTAGATAGCTATGGGAGTCAGTAGGTTTGTAGTAGATGTCGGTCAATGGTCTGTCTCCTGTGATGGAGACGGTGAGAGCCAGAAATTGTAGGGAGATGTCAGAGATGGTCCAAGTGAATTTGGGTGCAGAATGGAAATTAGTCATGAAGTTGATGAACTTAGATTAGTTTTGTTTATTGTCACGTGTACCGATGTACAGTGAATGCGTGCTCTCCAGGCAGCGGAAAGACAATGCGTGATTCCAATCGAACCATTTACAGTGTGTAGATACATGATAAGGGAATAACGTTTACTGCATGGTAAAACCAGCAAAGTCCGACCATATATAGTCCGAGGGTCACCAATGAAGATTCTTTACCTGTTGTCCCCCTCACATTAAAGCTCTGGTCTTGGTTTGGACCTTTTATTCTCCTATTATGCTGCTGTCTACCTGAGTATTTCCAGCATTCTCTCTTTCATGAATGCAGAAATATCATCATGATACTGACTCGCTGAGGAAACGTTACCCATCCCTTTTCTCCAGAGATGCTGCCTGACCCGCTGAGTTACTCCAACATTTTGTGTCTAGTATCATCATGTTGCTGTACCTGGGAATGTGAGTCATTTGCGTGTGTATTGTAATAGAGACTGCATGTCAGAAAAGGATAGTTGACTAGAAAGTCTATTACAATAGACAATAGACAATAGACAATAGACAATAGGTGCAGGAGGAGGCCATTCGGCCCTTCGAGCCAGCACCACCATTCAATGTGATCATGGCTGATCATTCTCAATCAGTACCCCGTTCCTGCCTTCTCCCCATACCCCCTGACTCCGCTATCCTTAAGAGCTCTATCTAGCTCTCTCTTGAAAGCATTCAGACAATTGGCCTCCACTGCCTTCTGAGGCAGAGAATTCCACACATTTACAACTCTCTGACTGAAAAAGTTTTTCCTCATCTCCATTCTAAATGGCCGACCCCTTATTCTTAAACTGTGGCCCCGGGTTCTGGACTCCCCCAACATTGGGAACATGTTTCCTGCCTCTAACGTGTCCAACCCCTTAATAATCTTATACGTTTCGGTAAGATCCCCTCTCATCCTTCTAAATTCCAGCGTATACAAGCCTACGTAGTAGATATTACGTTGCCCTGACATTATAAATGAAAACATCTCAATGTTATTTTCTTCTTTCTTTGCTTGAGTCAGGCTCTCTTGTGAGATAACACCTCCCAGCACACAGTGTGACTCTCCACTTGCGGTGCTAACTTCTGAAAGTAGACAATCAGTCATGGACGCGGGAAGAATTGCCTCTGTGCTCACTTGACAGGTGGAATTAGCTAAAGCTTTCTCATCAGGATGGGAGGGACAACTAATAAGAAGGCTTTATTTCTGCTTGCCTTCGGGTAGAAGCTGCAGATCCAACATGGCTCATGAGACAGTGAATTACAGGCGCAACTGTGGAACAGCCTAGAGGAACAAGCAGAGCGTGGAGTGTAATGGGGAAGTTAGACAGAAGTTCACAAAGGATGTGGCTTAAACAGTAGCGAGCTAGGCAAAGGGATTTGCAAAAGCAGATTCCCTGGGTGCATTAATCTCACAGAGTTCGGTCCATAACTGTACGTGCCGTGTGAATGCCAGGGGAAAAGTTAGAAAAGAGAATGCCATTTATCTTTTCAATGCACCTTAGCGTAGTAATAAAGTTTTACAATGAGGTCATGGATTAGTACGACGCAGATTGTTGGCAGCTGGGCCAAACTCATGCTGTTCAAGTTATCGAAGATAGACACAAAAAAGCTGGAGTAACTCAACGGGACAGGCAGCATCTCTGGAGAGAAGGAACGGGTGACGTTTCAGATCCAAACCCTTCTGAAGGGTCTCGACCCGAAACGTCACCCATTCCTTCACTCCAGAGATGCTGCCTGTCCTGCAGAGTTACTCCAGCTTTTTGGGTCTATCTTCGGTTTAAACCAGCATCTGCAGTTCCTTCCTACACTGCTCAAGTTATCGATCTGAACGAGTCCCATTTGCCAGTGTTTGCCCCATGAAACGTCCAAATTATTCCAACACATGCACCTGTTCAAGTAAGTGGAGATGGGATTACCCACGTTTATATTGGCAAGACTTCAGGACAATGAGAGGAGACCTCATTGAAATATGCAGGATCCTGTTCTAGCTGGTCTCTTCCATCAATATGAAGAGTACAGAAATGGGAGAAAGAAAGATTGTGGCATTGAGATAGAATCAACCATGATCAAGTTAAAGGATAGCGTAGCTTTGAAGTAATGTATAAAATTATAAAAGGACTGGACAAGCTAGATGCAGGAAATTTTTTCCCAATGTTGGGGGAGTCCAGAACTAGGGGCCACAGTCTAAGAATAAAGGGGAGGCCATTTAAAACTGAGGTGAGAAGAAACTTTTTCACCCAGAGAGTTGTGAATTTGTGGAATTCTGTGCCACAGGAGGCAGTGGAGGCTGATTCACTGGATGAATTTAAAAGAGAGTTAGATAGAGCTCTAGGGGCTAGAGGAATCAAGGGATATGAGGAGAAGGCAGGCACGGGTTACTGATTGTGGATGATCTGCCATGATCACAATGAATGGCGGTGCTGGCTCGAAGGGCCGAATGGCCTCCTCCTGCATCTATGTTCTATGGTTTTGATGCTTCTATGAAGGGGGTAATACACACATCTGGTGGAATAGATGAGGTGGTGCATTCATATCCCACACAGGGGATTCCGGAATAAAATAGAACACATGGAATTAGAATGACATTCAAACATGTAGTGATTGTTGGTCATCAGATAAGAAAGAAAATGTACTGGTCACGGACAATAGACAATAGGTGCAGGAGGACGCCATTCGGCCCTTCGAGCCAGCACCGCCATTCAATGTGATCATGGCTGATCATTCTCAATCAGTACCCCGTTCCTGCCTTCTCCCCATACCCCCGGACTCCGCGAGTTGGATGGAAACAGTCTCTTCACCCAAGCTGTAGATGCTGCCCAAGTTGACTACCTGAGCTCGTCCCATTAGCCTCTGCTTGGCTGAAATGATAGAGCTCTAGAGATTCACAGGGTTTTACAGCACGGAAACAAGCCCTTCAGGCCAACTTGCACATACTGACCAAGATGCCCAATCTACACCAGTCCCACCTGCCTGAGTTAAGGCACATGTCCCTATAAACCTTTCCTATCCTTGTACCAATCTAAATGCATTTTATATGTTGCCAGAGTACCTGCCTCAACTTTGGTTGTTGAGTAGAACTATCACTCGTGAAAAAAGCTGTTTTTATGTCTGGCTGTGGCTGCTCTGACAGTCCGGAGTCGCCTTCCAGAGGGAAGTGCTTCAAAGAGTTTGTGGCCAGGGTGAGAGGGGTCAGAGATGATCTTGCCCGCTCGCTTCCTGGCCCTTGCAGTGTACAGTTCGTCAATGGGGGGAAGGTTACCGCCAACAACCTTCTCAGCTGTGCGAACGATCCGTTGCAGCCTCCGGATGTCGTGCTTGGCGGCTGAGCCAAACCAGACCATGATGGAGAAGGTGAGGACGGACTCAATGATAGCAGTATAGAATTGGACCATCATTGCCTGTGGCAGATTGTGTTTCCTCAGTTGCCGCAGGAAGTACATCCTCTGTTGGGCCTTTTTGACTGTGGAGTCGATGGTGGCCCCTCATTTAAGGTCCCTGGAGATGATGGTTCCAAGGAACTTAAATGACTCCACGAATGTGACTGTGGTGTTGTTGATGGTGAGTGGGGGGAGGGGAGGGGGATCTCTTCGAATGTCTACAATTAGTCCCACTGTCTTGAGAGCATGGATTGAAGGGCCTCCTCCTCCACCTATTTTCTATGTTTTTATGTGTCTATGTTTCCTGAAAATGAGACTGCCTAGGAAAATAGTTGATAATAGACAATAGACAAAAGACAATAGGTGCAGGAGGCCATTCGGCCCTTCGAGCCAGCACCGCCATTCAATGTGATCATGGCTGATCATTCTCAATCAGTACCCCGTTCCCGCTTTCTCCCCATACCCCCTGACTCCGCTATCCTTAAAAGCTCTATCTAGCTCTCTCTTGAATGTATTCAGAGAATTGGCCTCCACTGCTCTCTGAGGCAGAGAATTCCACAGATTCACAACTCTCTGACTGAAAAAGTTTTTCCTCATCTCTGTTCTAAATGGCCTACCCCTTATTCTCAAACTGTGGCCCCTGGTTCTGGATTCCCCAACATTGGGAACATGTTTCCTGCCTCTAATGTGTCAAACCCCTTAATAATCTTATACGTTTCGATAAGATCCCCTCTCATCCTTCTAAATTCCAGTATATACAAGCCTAGTCGCTCCAGTCTTTCAACATATGACAGTCCCGCCATTCCGGGAATTAACCTAGTAAACCTGCGCTGCACGCCCTCAATAGTGAAAGGCACTTGGCCAGTAATGATGTTCTGGGGTTCCAGCGACATTTGGGTAGTTCCCATGTAGCACAGTCTATTTCCAAGTTCACTTGCAGAACAGACATACCTGCAAACACGTGCATTTATAAAATCCGGCCTTGTTCTGCTAGTTTAATTTACTCTCCTTGTGCAAGTGCAAGTCTCATTATGAGCACTTAGAGTCTATCCACATTATCACCCCACATGTGCCCTGTCAGAGTATCAATTTGATAGACTTCTCTCGGCAGCTTTAAAGGGAATTTTATTGCTTCAGATCAGGTGTGATTCTTGGTTTTATTATTCTTATTTGGCATAGGACCAAGAGTGAAACTTTATAAAACCGTCCAATGAAATTCCTCGTATGTTGCAAAATATACTTGGCTAACAAAGTATGATTATGACGTAACAAGGATACTAATTTAATCATGAATGGCCTTTTATGTTGGCAGATCAAACCAATTAGCAATAAACTGAAGGGTGAATTACTAGGGTGAAAACGATGTGGTTTGTCAGATAACAAGTGAACAAGCTATCCTGGATGTGTAGTGTGCAATGAGAAGGAGTTAGTTAATAACCTTGTTGTGCAAATCCATTCTTTGTTAAGGTGGAAAATGGTGTGTTTAGTTTAGTTTCGAGATACAGCGCGGAAACAGGCCCTTCGGCCCACCGAGTCCGCGCCGACCCTCACGTACCAACACTATCCTACACACACTAGGGATAATTTATATTTATACCAAGCCATTTTATCTATAAACCTGTACATCTTTGGAGTGTGGGAGGAAACCGGAGCACCCGGAGAAAACCCACGCGGGTCACGATAAATCTAATAAATCCTCAGAGATTTATAGTCTGAATCCCAGATGAGAAAAAGATATAGTCGTGGAAATAATGGATGCATTGGTTGTCATCTAACTCATTGTGGAACTACTCCTTGGGTGGCAAATGGAAACTGTGTTGGAAGGAATCCAGAAGCTGGTTTATGCTGAAGATAGACACAAAATGCTGGAGTAACTCAGCATCACTGGATGGAAGGAATGAATGGGTGGGTGATGTTTTTGGTTGAGACCTTTTTTCAGACTGAGAGGGAATCCAGTTAATAGTCAGAAACGGACTATCTATACACTAAAACTCTTGTTTGTTTGTTTGTTTGTTCCTGAACTACAGCCAAAGTCACAAAGTCGCGACAATTTTAGGCCCACCTTACTCACCGTCGTCCCTTTGGTGCTAATGGAAGAAGTTTTATTGAAATCGGTGTTATATTTTAAAAGTTATTCACATTTTAAAGTTTAAGTCTATCTCCTAGGGAGGGAGGGAGGTGGAGGGAGGGAGGGAGGGAGGGAGGGAGGGGGGTGGAGGGAGGGAGGGAGGGGGGGTGGAGGGAGGGAGGGAGAGGGGTGGAGGGAGGGAGGGAGGGAGGGAGGAGGAGGATAAGGGGGTTGAGAGGGATTGAGTCAGGGGGAAGGGAAGGGTGGGATGGGGGAGGGAGGGGGAGGTGGAGGACAGGGGGAGGGGGAGGGGAGGGAGGAGGGGGGGAGGGGAGGGTGCTGCACCAATGCAGGAGAGGTTTGGGCCCAATGGGTCCACTTGGTCTAGTTCTAAACAAAAAGCAGAAAGTGAGGAAACAGGGAAGTATGAAACCTGTTAGCTGAGGATCAGTAGAAGAGAGATTGCCTCTGTCTATCATAGATATGATAACAGAACAATTAATGTATCATAGCGGGACAGGCAGTATCCCTGGAGAGAAGGAATGGGTGACGTTTCGGGTCGAGACCCTTCTTCAGACCCGAAACGTCACCCATTCCTTCTCTCCAGAGATGCTGCCTGTCCTGCTGAGTTACTCCAGCATCTTGTGTCTACCTCCGATTTAAACCAGCATCTGCAGTTCTTTCCTTCACAATTAATGTATCATTGTGATTTGATAAAGTCTTTACAGATTAATGGAAAAAAATCTCTTTGGCATGTTTTGAGGATATGACTGATAGAAGGGAGAATGCACAGCATTTCATTCATTCCCAGTTAAGATATTGAAGCACAAGAGATAATGCCGGTATATTATCCCTAATTGAACATTGACAGAGTTGGCATGAATGAGTTGTTTCTGGCAGTAACCGAGGATCTATGCAAGGAACCAACTGTATAATTACCAAGTTTGTCATTGAGATGACCCTGGTTAGGACTGAGTTCTGAGGAGGAGGCAAAGAGATTGCACAGTGATTTAACCAAGCTGAAGGGATATAAGCCAGTGTTGTACAGAGCTGATTGGCAAACAGCGGCGCAGTGGTACAGTCACTGCCTTACAGCACTTGCAGCGCCAGAGACCCAGGTTCCATCCCGACTTCGGGTTCTGTCTGTATGGGGGTTTGGTCGTTCTCCCCGTGATCGCGTGGTTTTTCTCCGAGATCTTCGGTTTCCTACCACAGTCCAAAGACGCCACAACATGTCCTCACCCTCCCTGAGCTCCTCCCATACACCAGAGCTCATAGCTGAAGTAACAACCTGCCGATGAGTTCACTTGTATATCAAGGTGATGGTAACCCTTGCTTCACTGGGAAACAGAGCTCATTGGGAACTACATCTAGTTGGGTTCCCTCTTTTTTTAACGGTTAGATAGTTTATATTTGCTCAGCTTTTGTTCTATCCAGCCTTCCCACTATCAAGGCAATAGACAATAGACAATAGGTGCAGGAGGAGGCCATCCGGCCCTTCGAGCCAGCACCGCCATTCAATGTGATCATGGCTGATCATTCTCAATCAGTACCCCCGTTCCTGCCCTCTCCCCATACCCCCTGACTCCGCTATCA